>NC_073260.2:66217500-66842500 GCF_029289425.2 Pan paniscus | reverse complement strand
GGAATGGAACGGAATCAACCCGAAGGGAATGGAATGGAATGGAATGGAATGAAATGGAATAGAATAAACCGGAATGGAATGGGACATAATGGAATGGAATGGAATGGAATGGTATGGAATCAACCTGAATGGAATGTAATGGAATGGAATAGAATGGAATGCTATGGAATCAACCCGAAAGGAACGGAATGGAACGGGATGGAATGGAATGGAATGGAATAAACCCGAATGGAATGGAATGGAATGGAATGGAATGGAATGGAATGGAATGCAATGGAATCAACCCGAATGGAATGGAATGGAATGGAATGGAATGGATTCAACCCGAATGGAATGGAATGGATTGGAACCGAAGGGAACGGAATGTAATGGAATGGAAGCAACCAAATGGAATGGAATGGAATGGAATGGAATGGAACGGAATCAACCCGAATGGAATGGAATGGAATGGAATGGAATGAAATGGAATAGAATAAACCGGAATGGAATGGGACATAATGGAATGGAATGGAATGGAATGGTATGGAATCAACCTGAATGGAATGTAATGGAATGGAATAGAATGGAATGCTATGGAATCAACCCGAAAGGAACGGAATGGAACGGGATGGAATGGAATGGAATGGAATAAACCCGAATGGAATGGAATGGAATGGAATGGAATGGAATGGAATGGAATGCAATGGAATCAACCCGAATGGAATGGAATGGAATGGAATGGAATGGATTCAACCCGAATGGAATGGAATGGAATGGAATGGAATGGAATGCAATGGAATCAACCCGAATGGAATGGAATGGAATGGAATGGAATGCAATGGAATACAATGGATTCAACCCAAATGGAATGGAATGGAATGGAATGAAATGGAATCAACCGGAATGGAATGGAATGGAATGGAATGTAATGTAATGGAATGGAATGGAATCAACCTAAATGGAATGGAAAGGAATGGAATGGAATGGAATCAACCAGAATGGAATGGAATGGAATGGAGTCAAACCGAATGGAATGGAATGGAATGGAATTGAACGGAATGGAATCAACACGAATGGAATGGAATGGAATGCAATGGAATGGAATGAAATGGCATGGAATTAACCCGAATGGAATGGAATGGAAGGGAATCAACCAGAATGGAATGGAATGGAATGGAATGGAAAGGAATGGAATGGAATGGAATGGAATGGAATGGAATGGAATGGAATGGAATGCAATGAAATGGAATGGCATGGAATCAACCGGAATGGAATGGAATGGAATGGAATGGAGTGGAACGGAATGGTATCAACCCGATTGGAATGGAATGGAATGGAATGGAATGGAAAGGAATGGAATGGAAAAGAATCAACTCGAATGTAATGGAATGGAATGGAATGGAAAGGAATGGAATGGAAAGTATCAACTCGAATGTAATGGAATTGAATGAAATGGAATGGAATCCACGCGAATGGAATGGAATGGAATGGGATGGAATGGAATGGCATGGAATTGAATGGAATGGAATGGTACGGAATGGAATGGAATGTTATCAACCTGTATGGAATGCTATGGAATGGAATGAAATGGAATGGAGGAGAATCAACCCGAATGGAATGGAATTGAAAGAAATGGAATGGAATGGAATGGAATGGAATCAACAAGAATGGATTGGAATGGAATGGAATGGAATGGAATGGAAACAACTGGAATGGAATGGACTGGAATTCAATGGAATGGAATGGAATAAACGAGAATGGAATGGAATGGAATAAAATGGAATGGAATGCACAGGAATGGAATGGAATCAACCCGAATGTAATGTAATGGAATGGAATGGAATGGAATGGAATCAACACGAATGGAATGGAATGGAATGGAATGAAAAGGAATGGAATGGTACCAACCCGAATGGAATGGAATGGAATGAAATCGAATGGAATATAATGGAATGGAATGGAATGGAATCCACTCGAATGGAATGGATTGGAATGGAATGGAATGGAATCATCCCGAATGGCATGGAATGTAATGGAATGGAATGAAATCTACCCGAATGGATTGTAATGGAATGGAATGAAATGGAATGGAATCTATCCGAATGGAATGGAAAGGAATGGAATGGAAAGGAATGGAACGGAACGGAATGGAATCAACCCGACTGGAATGGAATGGAATGGAATGGAATGGAATCAAACGGAATGGAATGCAATGGAATAGAATGGAATGGAATCAACCCGAATGGAATGGAATGGAATGCAATGGAATGGAATGAAATGGAATGGAATCAACCCGAATGGAACGGAATGGAATGGAATGGAATCATCCCGAATGGCATGGAATGCAATGGAACGGAATGGAATGCAATGGAGTCAACACGAATGGAATGGAATGGAATGGAATGGAACGGAATGGAATCAACCCGAATGGAATGGAATGGAATGGAATGGAATGGAATCAGCGCGAATGGAATGGAATGGAATGGAATGGAATGGAATCAACCCGAATGGAATGCAATGGAATGGAATGGAGTAGAATCAAACCGAATAGAATGGAATGGAATGAAATGGAATGGAATCAACCCGAATGGAATGGAATGGAATGGGATGGAATGTAATGTAATGGAATCAACCCGAATGTAATGGAACGGAATGGAATGGAAGGGAACAGAATGGAATCAACACGATTGGAATGGAATGGAATGGAATGGAATGGAAGGGAATGGAATGGAATGGAAGGAATGGAATGGAACCTACCCGAATGGAATGCAATCGAATGGAATAGAATGAAACGGCATCAAACCGACTGGAATGGGATGGAATGGAATGGAATTGAATGGAATGGAATGGAATGAAATGGCATGGAATCAACCCGAATGGAATGGAATGGAACGGAATGGAATGGAATGGAATCGAATGGAATGGCATTGAATGGAATCAAGCCGAATGGAATGGAATGGAATGGAATGGAATGGAATGGAACGGAATGGAATGGAATCAACCCGAGTGGAATGGAATGGAATGCAATGGAATGGAATGAAATGGCATGGAATCAACAGGAATGGAATGGAATGGAATGGAATGGAACGGAACGGAATGGAATCAACCCGAATGGAATGGAATGGAATGGAACCGAAGGGAACGGAATGTAATGGAATGGAAGCAACCAAATGGAATGGAATGGAATGGAATGGAATGGAACGGAATCAACCCGAATGGAATGGAATGGAATGGAATGGAATGAAATGGAATAGAATAAACCGGAATGGAATGGGACATAATGGAATGGAATGGAATGGAATGGTATGGAATCAACCTGAATGGAATGTAATGGAATGGAATAGAATGGAATGCTATGGAATCAACCCGAAAGGAACGGAATGGAACGGGATGGAATGGAATGGAATGGAATAAACCCGAATGGAATGGAATGGAATGGAATGGAATGGAATGGAATGGAATGCAATGGAATCAACCCGAATGGAATGGAATGGAATGGAATGGAATGGATTCAACCCGAATGGAATGGAATGGAATGGAATGCAATGGAATCAACCCGAATGGAATGGAATGGAATGGAATGGAATGCAATGGAATACAATGGATTCAACCCAAATGGAATGGAATGGAATGGAATGAAATGGAATCAACCGGAATGGAATGGAATGGAATGGAATGGAATGGAATGGAATGGAATGGAATCAACCTAAATGGAATGGAAAGGAATGGAATGGAATGGAATCAACCAGAATGGAATGGAATGGAATGGAGTCAAACCGAATGGAATGGAATGGAATGGAATTGAACGGAATGGAATCAACACGAATGGAATGGAATGGAATGCAATGGAATGGAATGAAATGGCATGGAATTAACCCGAATGGAATGGAATGGAAGGGAATCAACCAGAATGGAATGGAATGGAATGGAATGGAAAGGAATGGAATGGAATGGAATGGAATGGAATGGAATGGAATGGAATGGAATGCAATGAAATGGAATGGCATGGAATCAACCGGAATGGAATGGAATGGAATGGAATGGAGTGGAACGGAATGGTATCAACCCGATTGGAATGGAATGGAATGGAATGGAATGGAAAGGAATGGAATGGAAAAGAATCAACTCGAATGTAATGGAATGGAATGGAATGGAAAGGAATGGAATGGAAAGTATCAACTCGAATGTAATGGAATTGAATGAAATGGAATGGAATCCACGCGAATGGAATGGAATGGAATGGGATGGAATGGAATGGCATGGAATTGAATGGAATGGAATGGTACGGAATGGAATGGAATGTTATCAACCTGTATGGAATGCTATGGAATGGAATGAAATGGAATGGAGGAGAATCAACCCGAATGGAATGGAATTGAAAGAAATGGAATGGAATGGAATGGAATGGAATCAACAAGAATGGATTGGAATGGAATGGAATGGAATGGAATGGAAACAACTGGAATGGAATGGACTGGAATTCAATGGAATGGAATGGAATAAACGAGAATGGAATGGAATGGAATAAAATGGAATGGAATGCACAGGAATGGAATGGAATCAACCCGAATGTAATGTAATGTAATGTAATGGAATGGAATGGAATCAACACGAATGGAATGGAATGGAATGGAATGAAAAGGAATGGAATGGTACCAACCCGAATGGAATGGAATGGAATGAAATCGAATGGAATATAATGGAATGGAATCCACTCGAATGGAATGGATTGGAATGGAATGGAATGGAATCATCCCGAATGGCATGGAATGTAATGGAATGGAATGAAATCTACCCGAATGGATTGTAATGTAATGGAATGAAATGGAATGGAATCTATCCGAATGGAATGGAAAGGAATGGAATGGAAAGGAATGGAACGGAACGGAATGGAATCAACCCGACTGGAATGGAATGGAATGGAATGGAATGGAATCAAACGGAATGGAATGCAATGGAATAGAATGGAATGGAATCATCCCGAATGGAATGGAATGGAATGCAATGGAATGGAATGAAATGAAATGGAATCAACCCGAATGGAACGGAATGGAATGGAATGGAATCATCCCGAATGGCATGGAATGCAATGGAACGGAATGGAATGCAATGGAGTCAACACGAATGGAATGGAATGGAATGGAATGGAACGGAATGGAATCAACCCGAATGGAATGGAATGGAATGGAATGGAATGGAATCAGCGCGAATGGAATGGAATGGAATGGAATGGAATGGAATGGAATGGAATCAACCCGAATGGAATGCAATGGAATGGAATGGAGTAGAATCAAACCGAATAGAATGGAATGGAATGAAATGGAATGGAATCAACCCGAATGGAATGGAATGGAATGGGATGGAATGTAATGTAATGGAATCAACCCGAATGTAATGGAACGGAATGGAATGGAAGGGAACAGAATGGAATCAACACGATTGGAATGGAATGGAATGGAATGGAATGGAAGGGAATGGAATGGAATGGAAGGAATGGAATGGAACCTACCCGAATGGAATGCAATCGAATGGAATAGAATGAAACAGCATCAAACCGACTGGAATGGGATGGAATGGAATGGAATTGAATGGAATGGAATGGAATGAAATGGCATGGAATCAACCCGAATGGAATGGAATGGAATGGAACGGAATGGAATGGAATGGAATCGAATGGAATGGAATTGAATGGAATCAAGCCGAATGGAATGGAATGGAATGGAATGGAATGGAATGGAACGGAATGGAATGGAATCAACCCGAGTGGAATGGAATGGAATGCAATGGAATGGAATGAAATGGCATGGAATCAACAGGAATGGAATGGAATGGAATGGAATGGAACGGAACGGAATGGAATCAACCCGAATGGAATGGAATGGAATGGAACCGAAGGGAACGGAATGTAATGGAATGGAAGCAACCAAATGGAATGGAATGGAATGGAATGGAATGGAACGGAATCAACCCGAATGGAATGGAATGGAATGGAATGGAATGAAATGGAATAGAATAAACCGGAATGGAATGGGACATAATGGAATGGAATGGAATGGAATGGTATGGAATCAACCTGAATGGAATGTAATGGAATGGAATAGAATGGAATGCTATGGAATCAACCCGAAAGGAACGGAATGGAACGGGATGGAATGGAATGGAATGGAATAAACCCGAATGGAATGGAATGGAATGGAATGGAATGGAATGGAATGGAATGCAATGGAATCAACCCGAATGGAATGGAATGGAATGGAATGGAATGGATTCAACCCGAATGGAATGGAATGGAATGGAATGCAATGGAATCAACCCGAATGGAATGGAATGGAATGGAATGGAATGCAATGGAATACAATGGATTCAACCCAAATGGAATGGAATGGAATGGAATGAAATGGAATCAACCGGAATGGAATGGAATGGAATGGAATGGAATGGAATGGAATGGAATGGAATCAACCTAAATGGAATGGAAAGGAATGGAATGGAATGGAATCAACCAGAATGGAATGGAATGGAATGGAGTCAAACCGAATGGAATGGAATGGAATGGAATTGAACGGAATGGAATCAACACGAATGGAATGGAATGGAATGCAATGGAATGGAATGAAATGGCATGGAATTAACCCGAATGGAATGGAATGGAAGGGAATCAACCAGAATGGAATGGAATGGAATGGAATGGAAAGGAATGGAATGGAATGGAATGGAATGGAATGGAATGGAATGGAATGGAATGCAATGAAATGGAATGGCATGGAATCAACCGGAATGGAATGGAATGGAATGGAATGGAGTGGAACGGAATGGTATCAACCCGATTGGAATGGAATGGAATGGAATGGAATGGAAAGGAATGGAATGGAAAAGAATCAACTCGAATGTAATGGAATGGAATGGAATGGAAAGGAATGGAATGGAAAGTATCAACTCGAATGTAATGGAATTGAATGAAATGGAATGGAATCCACGCGAATGGAATGGAATGGAATGGGATGGAATGGAATGGCATGGAATTGAATGGAATGGAATGGTACGGAATGGAATGGAATGTTATCAACCTGTATGGAATGCTATGGAATGGAATGAAATGGAATGGAGGAGAATCAACCCGAATGGAATGGAATTGAAAGAAATGGAATGGAATGGAATGGAATGGAATCAACAAGAATGGATTGGAATGGAATGGAATGGAATGGAATGGAAACAACTGGAATGGAATGGACTGGAATTCAATGGAATGGAATGGAATAAACGAGAATGGAATGGAATGGAATAAAATGGAATGGAATGCACAGGAATGGAATGGAATCAACCCGAATGTAATGTAATGTAATGTAATGGAATGGAATGGAATCAACACGAATGGAATGGAATGGAATGGAATGAAAAGGAATGGAATGGTACCAACCCGAATGGAATGGAATGGAATGAAATCGAATGGAATATAATGGAATGGAATCCACTCGAATGGAATGGATTGGAATGGAATGGAATGGAATCATCCCGAATGGCATGGAATGTAATGGAATGGAATGAAATCTACCCGAATGGATTGTAATGTAATGGAATGAAATGGAATGGAATCTATCCGAATGGAATGGAAAGGAATGGAATGGAAAGGAATGGAACGGAACGGAATGGAATCAACCCGACTGGAATGGAATGGAATGGAATGGAATGGAATCAAACGGAATGGAATGCAATGGAATAGAATGGAATGGAATCATCCCGAATGGAATGGAATGGAATGCAATGGAATGGAATGAAATGAAATGGAATCAACCCGAATGGAACGGAATGGAATGGAATGGAATCATCCCGAATGGCATGGAATGCAATGGAACGGAATGGAATGCAATGGAGTCAACACGAATGGAATGGAATGGAATGGAATGGAACGGAATGGAATCAACCCGAATGGAATGGAATGGAATGGAATGGAATGGAATCAGCGCGAATGGAATGGAATGGAATGGAATGGAATGGAATGGAATGGAATCAACCCGAATGGAATGCAATGGAATGGAATGGAGTAGAATCAAACCGAATAGAATGGAATGGAATGAAATGGAATGGAATCAACCCGAATGGAATGGAATGGAATGGGATGGAATGTAATGTAATGGAATCAACCCGAATGTAATGGAACGGAATGGAATGGAAGGGAACAGAATGGAATCAACACGATTGGAATGGAATGGAATGGAATGGAATGGAAGGGAATGGAATGGAATGGAAGGAATGGAATGGAACCTACACGAATGGAATGCAATCGAATGGAATAGAATGAAACAGCATCAAACCGACTGGAATGGGATGGAATGGAATGGAATTGAATGGAATGGAATAGAATGAAATGGCATGGAATCAACCCGAATGGAATGGAATGGAATGGAACGGAATGGAATGGAATGGAATCGAATGGAATGGAATTGAATGGAATCAAGCCGAATGGAATGGAATGGAATGGAATGGAATGGAATGGAACGGAATGGAATGGAATCAACCCGAGTGGAATGGAATGGAATGCAATGGAATGGAATGAAATGGCATGGAATCAACAGGAATGGAATGGAATGGAATGGAATGGAACGGAACGGAATGGAATCAACCCGAATGGAATGGAATGGAATGGAACCGAAGGGAACGGAATGTAATGGAATGGAAGCAACCAAATGGAATGGAATGGAATGGAATGGAATGGAACGGAATCAACCCGAATGGAATGGAATGGAATGGAATGGAATGAAATGGAATAGAATAAACCGGAATGGAATGGGACATAATGGAATGGAATGGAATGGAATGGTATGGAATCAACCTGAATGGAATGTAATGGAATGGAATAGAATGGAATGCTATGGAATCAACCCGAAAGGAACGGAATGGAACGGGATGGAATGGAATGGAATGGAATAAACCCAAATGGAATGGAATGGAATGGAATGGAATGGAATGGAATGGAATGCAATGGAATCAACCCGAATGGAATGGAATGGAATGGAATGGAATGGATTCAACCCGAATGGAATGGAATGGAATGGAATGGAATGGAATGCAATGGAATCAACCCGAATGGAATGGAATGGAATGGAATGGAATGGAATGCAATGGAATACAATGGATTCAACCCAAATGGAATGGAATGGAATGGAATGAAATGGAATCAACCGGAATGGAATGGAATGGAATGGAATGTAATGTAATGGAATGGAATGGAATCAACCTAAATGGAATGGAAAGGAATGGAATGGAATGGAATCAACCAGAATGGAATGGAATGGAATGGAGTCAAACCGAATGGAATGGAATGGAATGGAATTGAACGGAATGGAATCCACACGAATGGAATGGAATGGAATGCAATGGAATGGAATGAAATGGCATGGAATTAACCCGAATGGAATGGAATGGAAGGGAATCAACCAGAATGGAATGGAATGGAATGGAATGGAAAGGAATGGAATGGAATGGAATGGAATGGAATGGAATGGAATGGAATGGAATGGAATGCAATGAAATGGAATGGCATGGAATCAACCGGAATGGAATGGAATGGAATGGAATGGAGTGGAACGGAATGGTATCAACCCGATTGGAATGGAATGGAATGGAATGGAATGGAAAGGAATGGAATGGAAAAGAATCAACTCGAATGTAATGAAATGGAATGGAATGGAAAGGAATGGAATGGAAAGTATCAACTCGAATGTAATGGAATTGAATGAAATGGAATGGAATCCACGCGAATGGAATGGAATGGAATGGAATGGGATGGAATGGAATGGGATGGAATTGAATGGAATGGAGTCAACCCGAATAGAATGGAATGGAATGGAATGGAATGGAATGGAATCAACGTGAATGGAATGGAATGGAATGGAATGGAATCAAGCCGAATGGAATGGAATGGAATGGAATGGAATGGAATGGAATGGAATGGAATGGAATCAACCCGAGTGGAATGGAATGGAATGCAATGGAATGGAATGAAATGGCATGGAATCAACAGGAATGGAATGGAATGGAATGGAATGGAACGGAACGGAATGGAATCAACCCGAATGGAATGGAATGGAATGGAACCGAAGGGAACGGAATGTAATGGAATGGAATCAACCCGAATGGAATGCAATGGAATGGAATGGAATGGAACGGAATCAAACCGAATGGAATGGAATGGAATGGAATGGAATGGAATGGAATGAAATGGAATAGAATA
The DNA here is from genome assembly GCF_029289425.2 of Pan paniscus. NCBI lineage: Eukaryota > Metazoa > Chordata > Mammalia > Primates > Hominidae > Pan > Pan paniscus. The sequence goes on along the minus strand of NC_073260.2, from coordinate 66,832,290 downwards.
AACCCGAATGGAATGGAACGTAATGGAATGGAATGGAATGGATTGGTATGCAATGAACCTGAATGGAATGTAATGGAATGGAATAGAATGGAATGCTATGGAATCAACCCGAAAGGAACGGAATGGAACGGTATGAAATGGAATGGAATGGAATAAACCCGAATGGAATGGAATGGAATGGAATGGAATGGAATGGAATGCAATGGAATCAACCCGAATGGAATGGAATGGAATGGAATGGAATGGATTCAACCCGAATGGAATGGAATGGAATGGAATGGAATGCAATGGAATCAACCCGAACGGAATGGAATGGAATGGAATGCAATGGAATAGAATGGATTCAACCCAAATGGAATGGAATGGAATGGAATGAAATGGAATCAACCGGAATGGAATGGAATGGAATGGAATGGAATGGAATGGAATGGAATGAACCTAAATGGAATGGAAAGGAATGGAATGGAATGGAATGGAATGGAATCAAGCAGAATGGAATGGAATGGAATGGAGTCAAACCGAATGGAATGGAATGGAATGGAATGGAATGGAATGGAATCAACACGAATGGAATGGAATGGAAAGCAATGGAATGGAATGAAATGGCATGGAATTAACCCGAATGGAATGGAATGAAAGGGAATCAACCAGAATGGAATGGAATGGAATGGAATGGAAAGGAATGGAATGGAATGGAATGGAATGGAATGGAATGGAATGGAATGCAATGAAATGGAATGGCATGGAATCAACCGGAATGGAATGGAATGGAATGGAGTGGAACGGAATGGTATCAACCCGATTGGAATGGAATGGAATGGAATGGAATGGAAAGGAATGGAATGGAAAAGAATCAACTCGAATGTAATGGAATGGAGTGGTATGGAAAGGAATGGAATGGAAAGTATCAACTCGAATGTAATGGAATTGAATGAAATGGAATGGAATCCACGCGAATGGAATGGAATGGAATGGGATGGAATGGAATGGGATGGAATTGAATGGAATGGAGTCAACCCGAATGGAATGGAATGGAATGGAATGGAATGGAATGGAAACAACGTGAATGGAATGGAATGGAATGGAATGATATGGAATGCAATTTAATCAACCCGAATGGAATGGAAAGGAATGGAATGAAATGGAATCAACCGGAATAGAATGGAATGGAATGGAATGGATTGGAATGGAATGCAGTCAACCCAAATATAATGGAACGGAAGGGAATGGAATGGAATGGAATGGATTGGAATGGAATGGAATGGAATCAACCTAAATGGAATGGAAAGGAATGGAATGGAATGGAATGGAATCAACCAGAATGGAATGGAATTTATTGGAGTCAAACCGAATGGCATTGAATGGAATGGAAGCAACCCGAATGGAATGGAATGGAATGGAATGGAATGGAATGGAATGGAATGGTACGGAATGGAATGGAATGTTATCAACCTGAATGGAATGCTATGGAATGGAATGAAATGGAATGGAGGAGAATCAACCCGAATGGAATGGAATTGAAAGGAATGTAATGTAATGGAATGGAATGGAATCAACCAGAATGGATTGGAATGGAATGGAATGGAATGGAATGGAAACAACCGGAATGGAATGGAATGGAATTCAATGGAATGGAATGGAATCAACCAGAATGGAATGGAATGGAATGAAATGGAATGGAATGGAATGAAATGGAATGGAATGGAATGGAATGGAATGGAATCAACCGGAATGGAATGAAATGAAATGCAATGGAATGGAATGGAATCAACCCGAATGTAATGTAATGTAATGTAATGGAATGGAATGGAATGGAATGGAATCAGCACGAATGGAATGGAATGGAATGGAATGAAAAGGAATGGAATGGAACCAACCCGAATGGAATGGAATGGAATGAAATCGAATGGAATATAATGGAATGGAATGGAATGGAATCCACTCGAATGGAATGGATTGGAATGGAATGGAATGGAATCATTCCGAATGGCATGGAATGTAATGGAATGGAATGAAATCTACACGAATGGATTGGAATGGAATGGAATGAAATGGAATGGGATCAATCCGATTGGAATGGAAAGGAATGGAATGGAATGGAATGGAACGGAATGGAATCAACCCGAATGGAATGGAATGGAATGGAATGGAAAGGAATGGAATGGAATGGAATGGAATGGAATGGAATGGAATGGAATGGAATGGAATGGAATGGAATGCAATGAAATGGAATGGCATGGAATCAACCGGAATGGAATGGAATGGAATGGAATGGAGTGGAACGGAATGGTATCAACCCGATTGGAATGGAATGGAATGGAATGGAATGGAAAGGAATGGAATGGAAAAGAATCAACTCGAATGTAATGGAATGGAATGGCATGGAAAGGAATGGAATGGAAAGTATCAACTCGAATGTAATGGAATTGAATGAAATGGAATGGAATCCACGCGAATGGAATGGAATGGAATGGGATGGAATGGAATGGGATGGAATTGAATGGAATGGAGTCAACCCGAATAGAATGGAATGGAATGGAATGGAATGGAATGGAATCAACGTGAATGGAATGGAATGGAATGGAATGGAATCAAGCCGAATGGAATGGAATGGAATGGAATGGAATGGAATGGAATGGAATGGAATGGAATGGAATCAACCCGAGTGGAATGGAATGGAATGCAATGGAATGGAATGAAATGGCATGGAATCAACAGGAATGGAATGGAATGGAATGGAATGGAACGGAACGGAATGGAATCAACCCGAATGGAATGGAATGGAATGGAACCGAAGGGAACGGAATGTAATGGAATGGAATCAACCCGAATGGAATGCAATGGAATGGAATGGAATGGAACGGAATCAAACCGAATGGAATGGAATGGAATGGAATGGAATGGAATGGAATGAAATGGAATAGAATAAACCCGAATGGAATGGAACGTAATGGAATGGAATGGAATGGATTGGTATGGAATGAACCTGAATGGAATGTAATGGAATGGAATAGAATGGAATGCTATGGAATCAACCCGAAAGGAACGGAATGGAACGGTATGGAATGGAATGGAATGGAATAAACCCGAATGGAATGGAATGGAATGGAATGGAATGGAATGGAATGCAATGGAATCAACCCGAATGGAATGGAATGGAATGGAATGGAATGGATTCAACCCGAATGGAATGGAATGGAATGGAATGGAATGGAATGCAATGGAATCAACCCGAACGGAATGGAATGGAATGGAATGCAATGGAATAGAATGGATTCAACCCAAATGGAATGGAATGGAATGGAATGAAATGGAATCAACCGGAATGGAATGGAATGGAATGGAATGGAATGGAATGGAATGGAATGGAATGGAATCAACCTAAATGGAATGGAAAGGAATGGAATGGAATGGAATGGAATGGAATCAAGCAGAATGGAATGGAATGGAATGGAGTCAAACCGAATGGAATGGAATGGAATGGAATGGAATGGAATGGAATCAACACGAATGTAATGGAATGGAATGCAATGGAATGGAATGAAATGGTATGGAATTAACCCGAATGGAATGGAATGGAACGGAATCAACCAGAATGGAATGGAATGGAATGGAATGGAAAGGAATGGAATGGAATGGAATGGAATGGAATGGAATGGAATGGAATGCAATGAAATGGAATGGCATGGAATCAACCGGAATGGAATGGAATGGAATGGAGTGGAACGGAATGGTATCAACCCGATTGGAATGGAATGGAATGGAATGGAATGGAAAGGAATGGAATGGAAAAGAATCAACTCGAATGTAATGGAATGGAGTGGAATGGAAAGGAATGGAATGGAAAGTATCAACTCGAATGTAATGGAATTGAATGAAATGGAATGGAATCCACGCGAATGGAATGGAATGGAATGGGATGGAATGGAATGGGATGGAATTGAATGGAATGGAGTCAACCCGAATGGAATGGAATGGAATGGAATGGAATGGAATGGAATGGAATGGAATGGAATCAACGTGAATGGAACGGAATGGCATGGAATGATATGGAATGCAATTTAATCAACCCGAATGGAATGGAAAGGAATGGAATGAAATGGAATAAACCGGAATAGAATGGAATGGAATGGAATGGATTGGAATGGAATGCAGTCAACACAAATATAATGGAACGGAAGGGAATGGAATGGAATGGAATGGATTGGAATGGAATGGAATGGAATCAACCTAAATGGAATGGAAAGGAATGGAATGGAATGGAATGGAATCAACCAGAATGGAATGGAATTTATTGGAGTCAAACCGAATGGCATTGAATGGAATGGAAGCAACCCGAATGGAATGGAATGGAATGGAATGGAATGGAATGAAATGGAATGGAATGGTACGGAATGGAATGGAATGTTATCAACCTGAATGGAATGCTATGGAATGGAATGAAATGGAATGGAGGACAATCAACCCGAATGGAATGGAATTGAAAGGAATGTAATGTAATGGAATGGAATGGAATCAACCAGAATGGATTGGAATGGAATGGAATGGAATGGAATGGAAACAACCGGAATGGAATGGAATGGAATTCAATGGAATGGAATGGAATCAACCAGAATGGAATGGAATGGAATGAAATGGAATGGAATGGAATGAAATGGAATGGAATGGAATGGAATGGAATGGAATCAACCGGAATGGAATGAAATGAAATGCAATGGAATGGAATGGAATCAACCCGAATGTAATGTAATGTAATGTAATGGAATGGAATGGAATGGAATCAGCACGAATGGAATGGAATGGAATGGAATGAAAAGGAATGGAATGGAACCAACCCGAATGGAATGGAATGGAATGAAATCGAATGGAATATAATGGAATGGAATGGAATGGAATCCACTCGAATGGAATGGATTGGAATGGAATGGAATGGAATCATTCCGAATGGCATGGAATGTAATGGAATGGAATGAAATCTACACGAATGGATTGGAATGGAATGGAATGAAATGGAATGGGATCAATCCGAATGGAATGGAAAGGAATGGAATGGAATGGAATGGAATGGAACGGAATGGAATCAACCCGAATGGAATGGAATGGAATGGAATCAAACGGAATGGAATGCAATGGAATGGAATGGAAGGGAATCAACCCGAAAGGAATGGAATGGAATGCAATGGAATGGAATGAAATGGAATGGAATCAACCCGAATGGAACGGGATGGAATGGAATGGAATCATCCCGAATGGCATGGAATGGAATGGAACGGAATGGAATGCAATGGAGTCAACACGAATGGAATGGAATGGAATGGAATGGAACGGAATGGAATCAAACCTAATGGAATGGAATGGAATGGAATGGAATGGAATGGAATGGAATGGAGTGGAATGGAATCAACCCGAATGGAATGCAATGGTATGGAATGGAATATAATCTACCCGAATATTATGGAATGGAATGAAATTTAATGGAATCAACCAGAATGGAATGGAATGGAATGGGATGGAATGGAATGGAATGGAATCAACCCGAATGGAATGGAATGGAATGGAATGGAAGGGAAAAGAATGGAATCAACACGATTGGAATGGAATGGAATGGAATGGAATGGAAGGGAATGGAATGGAATGGAAGGAATGGAATGGAACCTACCCGAATGGAATGGAATCGAATGGAATGGAATGAAACGGCATCAAACCGACTGGAATGGAATGGAATGGAATGGAATTGAATGGAAAGGAATGGAATGAAATGGCATGGAATCAACCGGAATGGAATGGAATGGAATGGAATGGAATGGAATGGAATGGAATCAAGCCGAATGGAATGGAATGGAATGGAATGGAATGGAATGGAATGGAATGGAATGGAATCAACCCGAGTGGAATGGAATGGAATGCAATGGAATGGAATGAAATGGCATGGAATCAACAGGAATGGAATGGAATGGAATGGAATGTAACGGAACGGAATGGAATCAACCCGAATGGAATGGAATGGAATGGAACCGAAGGGAACGGAATGTAAAGGAATGGAATCAACCCGAATTGAATGGAATGGAATGGAATTGAATGGAACGGAACCAACCCGAATGGAATGAAATGGAATGGAATGGAATGGAATGAAATGGAATAGAATAAACCCGAATGGAATGGAACGTAATGGAATGGAATGGAATGGAATGGTATGGAATCAACCTGAATGGAATGTAATGGAATGGAATAGAATGGAATGCTATGGAATCAACCGGAAAGGAACGGAATGGAACGGGATCGAATGGAATGGAATAGAATAAACCCCAATTGAATGGAATGGAATGGAATGGAATGGAATGGAATGGAATGCAATGGAATCAACCCGAATGGAATGGAATGGAATGGAATGGATTCAACCCGAATGGAATGGAATGGAATGGAATGCAATGGAATCAAACCGAATGGAATGGAATGGAATGGAATGCAATGGAATAGAATGGATTCAACCCAAATGGAATGGAATGGAATGGAATGAAATGGAATCAACCGGAATGGAATGGAATGGAATCAACCTAAATGGAATGGAAAGGAATGGAATGGAATGGAATGGAATCAACCAGAATGGAATGGAATGGAATGGAGTCAAACCGAAAGGAATGGAATGGAATGGAATGGAATGGAATGGAATCAACACGAATGGAATGGAATGGAATGCAATCGAATGGAATGAAATGGCATGGAATTAACCCGAGTGGAATGGAATGGAAGGGAATAAACCAGAATGGAATGGAATGGAATGGAATGGAAAGGAATGGAATGGATTGGAATGGAATGGAATGGAATGGAATGGAATGGAATGGAATCAACCAGAATGGAATGGAATGGAATGGAATGGAATGGAATGGATTCAAACGGAATGGAATGGAATGGAATGGAATGGAATGGAATGGAATGGAACGAAATGGAATCAACCCGAACGGAATGGAATGGAATGGAATGGAATGGATAGGAATGGAATGGAACCAACCCGAATTGAATGGAATCGAATGGAACGGAATGGAACGATATCAGACCGACTGCAATGGAATGGAATGGAATGGAATGCAATCAACACGAATGGAATGAAACGGAATGGAATGGAATCAACAAGACAGGAATGGAATGGAATTGAATGGAATGGAATGGAATGGAATCAACCCGAAAGGAAAGGAATGGAACGGAATGGAATGCATTGGAATGGTATAATCTCGAATGGAATGGAATGGAAAGGAACAGAATCAACCCGAATGGAATGGAATGGAATGGAATGGAATAGAATAAACCCGAATGGAATGGAATGGAATGGAATGGAATGGAATCAACCCGAATGGAATAGAATGGAATGGGATGAAAGGGAATGCAAAGAAGTCAACCCAAATGGAATGGAATGGAATGGAATGCAATGAAATGGAATGGCATGGAATCAACCGGAATGGAATGGAATGGAATGGAGTGGAACGGAATGGTATCAACCCGATTGGAATGGAATGGAATGGAATGGAATGGAAAGGAATGGAATGGAAAGAATCAACTCGAATGTAATGGAATGGAATGTAATGGAAAGGAATGGAATGGAAATTATCAACTCGAATGTAATGGAATTGAATGAAATGGAATGGAATGCACGCGAATGGAATGGAAAGGTATGGGATGGAATGGAATGGGATGGAATTGAATGGAATGGAGTCAACCCGAATGGAATGCAATGGAATGGAATGGAATGGAATCAACCCGAATGGAATGGAACGGAATGGATTGAAATGGAATGGAATCAACGTGAATGGAATGGAATGGAATGGAATAGAATGGAATGGAATGGAATGCAATTTAATCAACCCGAATGGAATGGAATGGAATGGAATGGAATGAAATGGAATCAACCGGAATGGAATGGAATGGAATGGAATGGATTGGAATGGAATGCAATCAACCCAAATATAATGGAATGGAAGGGAATGGAATGGAATGGAATGGATTGGAATGGAATGGAATGGAATCAACCTAAATGGAATGGAAAGGGATGGAATGGAATGGAATCAACCAGAATGGAATGGAATTTATTGGAGTCAAACCGAATGGCATTGAATGGAATGGAATCAACCAGAATGGAATGGAATGGAATGGAATGGAATGGAATGAAATGGAATGGAATGGTACGGAATGGAATGGAATGTTATCAACCTGAATGGAATGCTATGGAATGGAATGAAATGGAATGGAGGAGAATCAACCCGAATGGAATGGAATTGAAAGGAATGGAATGTAATGGAATGTAATGGAATCAACAAGAATGGATTGAAATGGAATGGAATGGAATGGAATGGAAACAACTGGAATGGAATGGAATGGAATTCAATGGAATGGAATGGAATGAAATGGCATGGAATCAACCGGAATGGAATGGAATGGAATGGAATGGAATCAAGCCGAATGGAATGGAATGGAATGGAATGGAATGGAATGGAATGGAATGGAATCAACCCGAGTGGAATGGAATGGAATGCAATGGAATGGAATGAAATGGCATGGAATCAACAGTAATGGAATGGAATGGAATGGAATGTAACGGAACGGAATGGAATCAACCCGAATGGAATGGAATGGAATGGAACCGAAGGGAACGGAATGTAATGGAATGGAATCAACACGAATTGAATGGAATGGAATGGAATTGAATGGAACGGAACCAACCCGAATGGAATGAAATGGAATGGAATGGAATGGAATGAAATGGAATAGAATAAACCCGAATGGAATGGAACGTAATGGAATGGAATGGAATGGAATGGTATGGAATCAACCTGAATGGAATGTAATGGAATGGAATAGAATGGAATGCTATGGAATCAACCCGAAAGGAACGGAATGGAACGGGATCGAATGGAATGGAATAGAATAAACCCCAATGGAATGGAATGGAATGGAATGGAATGGAATGCAATGGAATCAACCCGAATGGAATGGAATGGAATGGAATGGAATGGATTCAACCCGAATGGAATGGAATGGAATGGAATGCAATGGAATCAAACCGAATGGAGTGGAATGGAATGGAATGCAATGGAATAGAATGGATTCAACCCAAATGGAATGGAATGGAATGGAATGAAATGGAATCAACCGGAATGGAATGGAATGGAATCAACCTAAATGGAATGGAAAGGAATGGAATGGAATGGAATGGAATCAACCAGAATGGAATGGAATGGAATGGAGTCAAACCGAAAGGAATGGAATGGAATGGAATGGAATGGAATGGAATCAACACGAATGGAATGGAATGGAATGCAATCGAATGGAATGAAATGGCATGGAATTAACCCGAGTGGAATGGAATGGAAGGGAATAAACCAGAATGGAATGGAATGGAATGGAATGGAAAGGAATGGAATGGATTGGAATGGAATGGAATGGAATGGAATGGAATGGAATGGAATCAACCAGAATGGAATGGAATGGAATGGAATGGAATGGAATGGAATGGATTCAAACGGAATGGAATGGAATGGAATGGAATGGAATGGAATGGAATGGAACGAAATGGAATCAACCCGAACGGAATGGAATGGAATGGAATGGAATGGATAGGAATGGAATGGAACCAACCCGAATTGAATGGAATCGAATGGAACGGAATGGAACGATATCAGACCGACTGCAATGGAATGGAATGGAATGGAATGCAATCAACACGAATGGAATGAAACGGAATGGAATGGAATCAACAAGACAGGAATGGAATGGAATTGAATGGAATGGAATGGAATGGAATCAACCCGAAAGGAAAGGAATGGAACGGAATGGAATGCATTGGAATGGTATAATCTCGAATGGAATGGAATGGAAAGGAACAGAATCAACCCGAATGGAATGGAATGGAATGGATTGGAATAGAATAAACCCGAATGGAATGGAATGGAATGGAATGGAATGGAATGGAATCAACCCGAATGGAATAGAATGGAATGGGATGAAAGGGAATGCAAAGAAGTCAACCCAAATGGAATGGAATGGAATGGAATGCAATGAAATGGAATGGCATGGAATCAACCGGAATGGAATGGAATGGAATGGAGTGGAACGGAATGGTATCAACCCGATTGGAATGGAATGGAATGGAATGGAATGGAAAGGAATGGAATGGAAAAGAATCAACTCGAATGTAATGGAATGGAATGTAATGGAAAGGAATGGAATGGAAAGTATCAACTCGAATGTAATGGAATTGAATGAAATGGAATGGAATGCACGCGAATGGAATGGAAAGGTATGGGATGGAATGGAATGGGATGGAATTGAATGGAATGGAGTCAACCCGAATGGAATGCAATGGAATGGAATGGAATGGAATCAACCCGAATGGAATGGAACGGAATGGATTGAAATGGAATGGAATCAACGTGAATGGAATGGAATGGAATGGAATAGAATGGAATGGAATGGAATGCAATTTAATCAACCCGAATGGAATGGAATGGAATGGAATGGAATGGAATGAAATGGAATCAACCGGAATGGAATGGAATGGAATGGAATGGATTGGAATGGAATGCAATCAACCCAAATATAATGGAATGGAAGGGAATGGAATGGAATGGAATGGATTGGAATGGAATGGAATGGAATCAACCTAAATGGAATGGAAAGGGATGGAATGGAATGGAATCAACCAGAATGGAATGGAATTTATTGGAGTCAAACCGAATGGCATTGAATGGAATGGAATCAACCCGAATGGAATGGAATGGAATGGAATGGAATGGAATGAAATGGAATGGAATGGTATGGAATGGAATGGAATGTTATCAACCTGAATGGAATGCTATGGAATGGAATGAAATGGAATGGAGGAGAATCAACCCGAATGGAATGGAATTGAAAAGAATGGAATGTAATGGAATGTAATGGAATCAACCAGAATGGATTGGAATGGAATGGAATGGAATGGAATGGAAACAACTGGAATGGAATGGAATGGAATTCAATGGAATGGAATGGAATCAACCGGAATGGAATGAAATGGAATGCAATGGAATGGAATGGAATCAACCCGAATGTAATGTAATGTTATGTAATGGAATGGAATAGAATGGAATGGAATCAACACGAATGGAATGGAATGGAATGGAATGAAAAGGAATGGAGTGGAACCAACCCGAATGGAATGGAAAGGAATGAAATCGAATGGAATATAATGGAATGGAATGGAGTCCACTCGAATGGAATGGATTGGAATGGAATGGAATGGAATCATCCCGAATGGCATGGAATGTAATGGAACGGAATGAAATCTACCCGAATGGATTGGAATGGAATGGAATGAAATGGAATGGAATCAATCCGAATGGAATGGAAAGGAATGGAATGGAATGGAATGGAAAGGAATGGAATCAACCCGAATGGAATGGAATGGAATGGAATGGAATGGAATGGAATCAAACGGAATGGAATGCAATGGAATGGAATGGAATGGAATCAACCCGAATGGAATGGAATGGAATGCAATGGAATGGAATGAAATGGAATGGAATCAACCCAAATGGAACGGAATGGAATGGAATGGAATCATCCCGAATGGCATGGAATGGAATGGAACGGAATGGAATGCAATGGAGTCAACACGAATGGAATGGAATGGAATGGAATGGAACGGAATGGAATCAACCCGAATGGAATGGAATGGAATGGAATGGAATGGAATGGAATCAACGCGAATGGAATGGAATGGAATGGAATGGAATGGAATGGGATGGAATTGAAAGGAATGGAGTCAACCCGAATGGAATGGAATGGAATGGAATGGAATGGAATGGAATGGAATGGAATGGAATGGAAACAACGTGAATGGAATGGAATGGAATGGAATTATATGGTATGCAATTTAATCAACCCAAATGGAATGGAATGGAATGGAATGAAATGGAATCAACCGGAATGGAATGGAATGGAATGGAATGGATTGGAATGGAATTCAGTCAACCCAAATATAATGGAACGGAAGGGAATGGAATGGAATGGAATGGATTGGAATGGAATGGAATGGAATGAACCTAAATGGAATGGAAAGGAATGGAATGGAATGGAATGGAATCAACCAGAATGGAATGGAATTTATTGGAGTCAAACCGAATGGCATTGAATGGAATGGAATCAACCCGAATGGAATGGAATGGAATGGAATGGAATGAAATGAAATGGAATGGTACGGAATGGAATGGAATGTTATCAACCTGAATGGAATGCTATGGAATGGAATGAAATGGAATGGAGGAGAATCAACCCGAAGGGAATGGAATTGAAAGGAATGTAATGTAATGGAATGGAATGGAATCAACCAGAATGGATTGGAATGGAATGGAATGGAATGGAATGGAAACAACCGGAATGGAATGGAATGGAATTCAATGGAATGGAATGGAATCAACCAGAATGGAATGGAATGGAATGAAATGGAATGGAATGGAATGAAATGGAATGGAATGGAATGAAATGGAATGGAATGGAATGGAATGGAATGGAATCAACCGGAATGGAATGAAATGAAATGCAATGGAATGGAATGGAATCAACCCGAATGTAATGTAATGTAATGGAATGGAATGGAATGGAATGGAATCAGCACGAATGGAATGGAATGGAATGTAATGAAAAGGAATGGAATGGAACCAACCCGAATGGAATGGAATGGAATGAAATCGACTGGAATATAATGGAATGGAATGGAATGGAATCCACTCGAATGGAATGGATTGGAATGGAATGGAATGGAATCATTCCGAATGGCATGGAATGTAATGGAATGGAATGAGATCTACCCGAATGGATTGGAATGGAATGGAATGAAATGGAAAGGGATCAATCCGAATGGAATGGAAAGGAATGGAATGGAATGGAATGGAACGGAATGGAATCAACCCGAATGGAATGGAATGGAATGGAATGGAATCAAACGGAATGGAATGCAATGGAATGGAATGGAATGGAATCAACCCGAAAGGAATGGAATGGAATGCAATGGAATGGAATGAAATGGAATGGAATCAACCCGAATGGAACGGGATGGAATGGAATGGAATCATCCCGAATGGCATGGAATGGAATGGAACGGAATGGAATGCAATGGAGTCAACACGAATGGAATGGAATGGAATGGAATGGAACGGAATGGAATCAAACCGAATGGAATGGAATGGAATGGAATGGAATGGAATGGAATGAACGCGAATGGAATGGAATGGAATGGAATGGAATGGAATGGAATCAACCCGAATGGAATGCAATGGGATGGAATGGAATATAATCTACCCTAATATAATGGAATGGAATGAAATTTAATGGAATCAACCAGAATGGAATGGAATGGAATGGGATGGAATGGAATGGAATGGAATCAACCCGAATGGAATGGAATGGAATGGAATGGAAGGGAAAAGAATGGAATCAACACGATTGGAATGGAATGGAATGGAATGGAATGGAATGGAAGGGAATGGAATGGAATGGAAGGAATGGAATGGAACCTCCCCGAATGGAATGGAATCGAATGGAATGGAATGAAACGGCATCAAACCGACTGGAATGGAATGGAATGGAATGGAATTGAATGGAAAGGAATGGAATGAAATGGCATGGAATCAACCGGAATGGAATGGAATGGAATGGAATGGAATGGAATGGAATCAAGCCGAATGGAATGGAATGGAATGGAATGGAATGGAATGGAATGGAATGGAATCAACCCGAGTGGAATGGAATGGAATGCAATGGAATGGAATGAATTGGCATGGAATCAACAGGAATGGAATGGAATGGAATGGAATGTAATGGAACGGAATGGAATCAACCCGAATGGAATGGAATGGAATGGAACCGAAGGGAACGGAATGTAATGGAATGGAATCAACACGAATTGAATGGAATGGAATGGAATTGAATGGAACGGAACCAACCCGAATGGAATGAAATGGAATGGAATGGAATGGAATGAAATGGAATAGAATAAACCCGAATGGAATGGAACGTAATGGAATGGAATGGAATGGAATGGTATGGAATCAACCTGAATGGAATGTAATGGAATGGAATAGAATGGAATGCTATGGAATCAACCCGAAAGGAACGGAATGGAACGGGATCGAATGGAATGGAATAGAATAAACCCCAATGGAATGGAATGGAATGGAATGGAATGGAATGCAATGGAATCAACCCGAATGGAATGGAATGGAATGGAATGGAATGGATTCAACCCGAATGGAATGGAATGGAATGGAATGCAATGGAATCAAACCGAATGGAGTGGAATGGAATGGAATGCAATGGAATAGAATGGATTCAACCCAAATGGAATGGAATGGAATGGAATGAAATGGAATCAACCGGAATGGAATGGAATGGAATCAACCTAAATGGAATGGAAAGGAATGGAATGGAATGGAATGGAATCAACCAGAATGGAATGGAATGGAATGGAGTCAAACCGAAAGGAATGGAATGGAATGGAATGGAATGGAATGGAATCAACACGAATGGAATGGAATGGAATGCAATCGAATGGAATGAAATGGCATGGAATTAACCCGAGTGGAATGGAATGGAAGGGAATAAACCAGAATGGAATGGAATGGAATGGAATGGAAAGGAATGGAATGGATTGGAATGGAATGGAATGGAATGGAATGGAATGGAATGGAATCAACCAGAATGGAATGGAATGGAATGGAATGGAATGGAATGGAATGGATTCAAACGGAATGGAATGGAATGGAATGGAATGGAATGGAATGGAATGGAACGAAATGGAATCAACCCGAACGGAATGGAATGGAATGGAATGGAATGGATAGGAATGGAATGGAACCAACCCGAATTGAATGGAATCGAATGGAACGGAATGGAACGATATCAGACCGACTGCAATGGAATGGAATGGAATGGAATGCAATCAACACGAATGGAATGAAACGGAATGGAATGGAATCAACAAGACAGGAATGGAATGGAATTGAATGGAATGGAATGGAATGGAATCAACCCGAAAGGAAAGGAATGGAACGGAATGGAATGCATTGGAATGGTATAATCTCGAATGGAATGGAATGGAAAGGAACAGAATCAACCCGAATGGAATGGAATGGAATGGATTGGAATAGAATAAACCCGAATGGAATGGAATGGAATGGAATGGAATGGAATGGAATCAACCCGAATGGAATAGAATGGAATGGGATGAAAGGGAATGCAAAGAAGTCAACCCAAATGGAATGGAATGGAATGGAATGCAATGAAATGGAATGGCATGGAATCAACCGGAATGGAATGGAATGGAATGGAGTGGAACGGAATGGTATCAACCCGATTGGAATGGAATGGAATGGAATGGAATGGAAAGGAATGGAATGGAAAAGAATCAACTCGAATGTAATGGAATGGAATGTAATGGAAAGGAATGGAATGGAAAGTATCAACTCGAATGTAATGGAATTGAATGAAATGGAATGGAATGCACGCGAATGGAATGGAAAGGTATGGGATGGAATGGAATGGGATGGAATTGAATGGAATGGAGTCAACCCGAATGGAATGCAATGGAATGGAATGGAATGGAATCAACCCGAATGGAATGGAACGGAATGGATTGAAATGGAATGGAATCAACGTGAATGGAATGGAATGGAATGGAATAGAATGGAATGGAATGGAATGCAATTTAATCAACCCGAATGGAATGGAATGGAATGGAATGGAATGGAATGAAATGGAATCAACCGGAATGGAATGGAATGGAATGGAATGGATTGGAATGGAATGCAATCAACCCAAATATAATGGAATGGAAGGGAATGGAATGGAATGGAATGGATTGGAATGGAATGGAATGGAATCAACCTAAATGGAATGGAAAGGGATGGAATGGAATGGAATCAACCAGAATGGAATGGAATTTATTGGAGTCAAACCGAATGGCATTGAATGGAATGGAATCAACCCGAATGGAATGGAATGGAATGGAATGGAATGGAATGAAATGGAATGGAATGGTATGGAATGGAATGGAATGTTATCAACCTGAATGGAATGCTATGGAATGGAATGAAATGGAATGGAGGAGAATCAACCCGAATGGAATGGAATTGAAAGGAATGGAATGTAATGGAATGTAATGGAATCAACCAGAATGGATTGGAATGGAATGGAATGGAATGGAATGGAAACAACTGGAATGGAATGGAATGGAATTCAATGGAATGGAATGGAATCAACCGGAATGGAATGAAATGGAATGCAATGGAATGGAATGGAATCAACCCGAATGTAATGTAATGTTATGTAATGGAATGGAATAGAATGGAATGGAATCAACACGAATGGAATGGAATGGAATGGAATGAAAAGGAATGGAGTGGAACCAACCCGAATGGAATGGAAAGGAATGAAATCGAATGGAATATAATGGAATGGAATGGAGTCCACTCGAATGGAATGGATTGGAATGGAATGGAATGGAATCATCCCGAATGGCATGGAATGTAATGGAACGGAATGAAATCTACCCGAATGGATTGGAATGGAATGGAATGAAATGGAATGGAATCAATCCGAATGGAATGGAAAGGAATGGAATGGAATGGAATGGAAAGGAATGGAATCAACCCGAATGGAATGGAATGGAATGGAATGGAATGGAATGGAATCAAACGGAATGGAATGCAATGGAATGGAATGGAATGGAATCAACCCGAATGGAATGGAATGGAATGCAATGGAATGGAATGAAATGGAATGGAATCAACCCAAATGGAACGGAATGGAATGGAATGGAATCATCCCGAATGGCATGGAATGGAATGGAACGGAATGGAATGCAATGGAGTCAACACGAATGGAATGGAATGGAATGGAATGGAACGGAATGGAATCAACCCGAATGGAATGGAATGGAATGGAATGGAATGGAATGGAATCAACGCGAATGGAATGGAATGGAATGGAATGGAATGGAATGGGATGGAATTGAAAGGAATGGAGTCAACCCGAATGGAATGGAATGGAATGGAATGGAATGGAATGGAATGGAATGGAATGGAATGGAAACAACGTGAATGGAATGGAATGGAATGGAATTATATGGTATGCAATTTAATCAACCCAAATGGAATGGAATGGAATGGAATGAAATGGAATCAACCGGAATGGAATGGAATGGAATGGAATGGATTGGAATGGAATTCAGTCAACCCAAATATAATGGAACGGAAGGGAATGGAATGGAATGGAATGGATTGGAATGGAATGGAATGGAATGAACCTAAATGGAATGGAAAGGAATGGAATGGAATGGAATGGAATCAACCAGAATGGAATGGAATTTATTGGAGTCAAACCGAATGGCATTGAATGGAATGGAATCAACCCGAATGGAATGGAATGGAATGGAATGGAATGAAATGAAATGGAATGGTACGGAATGGAATGGAATGTTATCAACCTGAATGGAATGCTATGGAATGGAATGAAATGGAATGGAGGAGAATCAACCCGAAGGGAATGGAATTGAAAGGAATGTAATGTAATGGAATGGAATGGAATCAACCAGAATGGATTGGAATGGAATGGAATGGAATGGAATGGAAACAACCGGAATGGAATGGAATGGAATTCAATGGAATGGAATGGAATCAACCAGAATGGAATGGAATGGAATGAAATGGAATGGAATGGAATGAAATGGAATGGAATGGAATGAAATGGAATGGAATGGAATGGAATGGAATGGAATCAACCGGAATGGAATGAAATGAAATGCAATGGAATGGAATGGAATCAACCCGAATGTAATGTAATGTAATGGAATGGAATGGAATGGAATGGAATCAGCACGAATGGAATGGAATGGAATGTAATGAAAAGGAATGGAATGGAACCAACCCGAATGGAATGGAATGGAATGAAATCGACTGGAATATAATGGAATGGAATGGAATGGAATCCACTCGAATGGAATGGATTGGAATGGAATGGAATGGAATCATTCCGAATGGCATGGAATGTAATGGAATGGAATGAGATCTACCCGAATGGATTGGAATGGAATGGAATGAAATGGAAAGGGATCAATCCGAATGGAATGGAAAGGAATGGAATGGAATGGAATGGAACGGAATGGAATCAACCCGAATGGAATGGAATGGAATGGAATGGAATCAAACGGAATGGAATGCAATGGAATGGAATGGAATGGAATCAACCCGAAAGGAATGGAATGGAATGCAATGGAATGGAATGAAATGGAATGGAATCAACCCGAATGGAACGGGATGGAATGGAATGGAATCATCCCGAATGGCATGGAATGGAATGGAACGGAATGGAATGCAATGGAGTCAACACGAATGGAATGGAATGGAATGGAATGGAACGGAATGGAATCAAACCGAATGGAATGGAATGGAATGGAATGGAATGGAATGGAATGAACGCGAATGGAATGGAATGGAATGGAATGGAATGGAATGGAATCAACCCGAATGGAATGCAATGGGATGGAATGGAATATAATCTACCCTAATATAATGGAATGGAATGAAATTTAATGGAATCAACCAGAATGGAATGGAATGGAATGGGATGGAATGGAATGGAATGGAATCAACCCGAATGGAATGGAATGGAATGGAATGGAAGGGAAAAGAATGGAATCAACACGATTGGAATGGAATGGAATGGAATGGAATGGAATGGAAGGGAATGGAATGGAATGGAAGGAATGGAATGGAACCTCCCCGAATGGAATGGAATCGAATGGAATGGAATGAAACGGCATCAAACCGACTGGAATGGAATGGAATGGAATGGAATTGAATGGAAAGGAATGGAATGAAATGGCATGGAATCAACCGGAATGGAATGGAATGGAATGGAATGGAATGGAATGGAATCAAGCCGAATGGAATGGAATGGAATGGAATGGAATGGAATGGAATGGAATGGAATCAACCCGAGTGGAATGGAATGGAATGCAATGGAATGGAATGAATTGGCATGGAATCAACAGGAATGGAATGGAATGGAATGGAATGTAATGGAACGGAATAGAATCAACCCGAATGGAATGGAATGGAATGGAACCGAAGGGAACGCAATGTAATGGAATGGAATCAACCCGAATTGAATGGAATGGAATGGAATTGAATGGAACGGAACCAACCCGAATGGAATGAAATGGAATGGAATGGAATGGAATGAAATGGAATAGAATAAACCCGAATGGAATGGAACGTAATGGAATGGAATGGAATGGAATGGTATGGAATCAACCTGAATGGAATGTAATGGAATGAAATAGAATGGAATGCTATGGAATCAACCCGAAAGGAACGGAATGGAACGGGATCGAATGGAATGGAATAGAATAAACCCCAATGGAATGGAATGGAATGGAATGGAATGGAATGGAATGGAATGGAATGGAATGCAATGGAATCAACCCGAATGGAATGGAATGGAATGGAATGCAATGGAATAGAATGGATTCAACCCAAATGGAATGGAATGGAATGGAATGAAATGGAATCAACCGGAATGGAATGGAATGGAATCAACCTAAATGGAATGGAAAGGAATGGAATGGAATGGAATGGAATCAACCAGAACGGAATGGAATGGAATGGAGTCAAACCGAAAGGAATGGAATGGAATGGAATGGAATGGAATGGAATGGAATCAACACGAATGGAATGGAATGGAATGCAATCGAATGGAATGAAATGGCATGGAATTAACCCGAATGGAATGGAATGGAAGGGAATAAACCAGTATGGAATGGAATGGAATGGAATGGAAAGGAATGGAATGGATTGGAATGGAATGGAATGGAATGGAATGGAATGGAATCAACCAGAATGGAATGGAATGGAATGGAATGGAATGGAATGGATTCAAACGGAATGGAATGGAATGGAATGGAATGGAATGGAATGGAATGGAACGAAATGGAATCAACCCGAACGGAATGGAATGGAATGGAATGGAATGGATAGGAATGGAATGGAACCAACCCGAATTGAATGGAATCAAAAGGAACGGAATGGAACGATATCAGACCGACTGCAATGGAATGGAATGGAATGGAAGGCAATCAACACGAATGGAATGAAACGGAATGGAATGGAATCAACCAGACAGGAATGGAATGGAATTGAATGGAATGGAATGGAATGGAATCAACCCGAAAGTAATGGAATGGAACGGAATGGAATGCATTGGAATGGTATCATCTCGAATGGAATGGAATGGAAAGGAACAGATTCAACCCGAATGGAATGGAATGGAATGGAATAGAATAAACCCGAATGGAATGGAATGGAATGGAATGGAATGGAATGGAATGGAATCAACCCGAATGGAATAGAATGGAATGGGATGGAAGGGAATGCAAAGAAGTCAACCCAAATGGAATGGAATGGAATGGAATGCAATGAAATGGAATGGCATGGAATCAACCGGAATGGAATGGAATGGAATGGAGTGGAACGGAATGGTATCAACCCGATTGGAATGGAATGGAATGGAATGGAATGGAAAGGAATGGAATGGAAAAGAATCAACTCGAATGTAATGGAATGGAATGTAATGGAAAGGAATGGAATGGAAAGTATCAACTCGAATGTAATGGAATTGAATGAAATGGAATGGAATCCACGCGAAAGGAATGGAAAGGTATGGGATGGAATGGAATGGGATGGAATTGAATGGAATGGAGTCAACCCGAATGGAATGGAATGGAATGGAATGGAATGGAATGGAATCAACCCGAATGGAATGGAACGGAATGGAATGAAATGGAATGGAATCAACGTGAATTGAATGGAATGGAATGGAATAGAATGGAATGGAATGGAATGCAATTTAATCAACCCGAATGGAATGGAATGGAATGGAATGGAATGGAATGAAATGGAATCAACCGGAATGGAATGGAGTGGAATGGAATGGATTGGAATGGAATGCAATCAACCCAAATATAATGGAATGGAAGGGAATGGAATGGAATGGAATGGAATGGATTGGAATGGAATGGAATGGAATCAACCTAAATGGAATGGAAAGGGATGGAATGGAATGGAATCAACCAGATTGGAATGGAATTTATTGGAGTCAAACCGAATGGCATTGAATGGAATGGAATCAACCCGAATGGAATGGAATGGAATGGAATTGAATGGAATGAAATGGAATGGAATTGTACGGAATGGAATGGAATGATATCAACCTGAATGGAATGCTATGGAATGGAATGAAATGGAATGGAGGAGAATCAACCCGAATGGAATGGAATTGAAAGGAATGGAATGTAATGGAATGGAATGGAATCAACCAGAATGGATTGGAATGGAATGGAATGGAATGGAATGGAAACAACTGGAATGGAATGGAATGGAATTCAATGGAATGGAATGGAATCAACCGGAATGGAATGAAATGGAATGCAATGGAATGGAATGGAATCAACCCGAATGTAATGCAATGTTATGTAATGGAATGGAATAGAATGGAATGGAATCAACACGAATGGAATGGAATGGAATGCAATGAAAAGGAATGGAATGGAACCAACCCGAATGGAATGGAATGGAATGAAATCGAATGGAATATAATGGAATGGAATGGAATCCACTCGAATGGAATGGAACGGAATGGAACCGAAGGGAACGGAATGTAATGGAATGGAATCAATCCGAATTGAATGGAATGGAATGGAATTGAATGGAACGGAACCAACCCGAATGGAATGAAATGGAATGGAATGGAATGGAATGAAATGGAATAGAATAAACCCGAATGGAATGGAACGTAATGGAATGGAATGGAATGGAATGGTATGGAATCAACCTGAATGGAATGTAATGGAATGGAATAGAATGGAATGCTATGGAATCAACCCGAAAGGAACGGAATGGAACGGGATCGAATGGAATGGAATAGAATAAACCCCAATGGAATGGAATGGAATGGAATGGAATGGAATGGAATGGAATGGAATGGAATGCAATGGAATCAACCCGAATGGAATGGAATGGAATGGATTCAACCCGAATGGAATGGAATGGAATGGAATGGAATGGAATGGAATGCAATGGAATCAACCCGAATGGAATGGAATGGAATGGAATGCAATGGAATAGAATGGATTCAACCCAAATGGAATGGAATGGAATGGAATGAAATGGAATCAACCGGAATGGAATGGAATGGAATCAACCTAAATGGAATGGAAAGGAATGGAATGGAATGGAATGGAATCAACCAGAACGGAATGGAATGGAATGGAGTCAAACCGAAAGGAATGGAATGGAATGGAATGGAATGGAATGGATTGGAATCAACACGAATGGAATGGAATGGAATGCAATCGAATGGAATGAAATGGCATGGAATTAACCCGAATGGAATGGAATGGAAGGGAATAAACCAATATGGAATGGAATGGAATGGAATGGAAAGGAATGGAATGGATTGGAATGGAATGGAATGGAATGGAATGGAATGGAATGGAATCAACCAGAATGGAATGGAATGGAATGGAATGGAATGGAATGGATTCAAACGGAATGGAATGGAATGGAATGGAATGGAATGGAATGGAATGGAACGAAATGGAATCAACCCGAACGGAATGGAATGGAATGGAATGGAATGGAATGGATAGGAATGGAATGGAACCAACCCGAATTGAATGGAATCAAAAGGAACGGAATGGAACGATATCAGACCGACTGCAATGGAATGGAATGGAATGGAAGGCAATCAACACGAATGGAATGAAACGGAATGGAATGGAATCAACCAGACAGGAATGGAATGGAATTGAATGGAATGGAATAGAATGGAATCAACCCGAAAGTAATGGAATGGAACGGAATGGAATGCATTGGAATGGTATCATCTCGAATGGAATGGAATGGAAAGGAACAGAATCAACCCGAATGGAATGGAATGGAATGGAATAGAATAAACCCGAATGGAATGGAATGGAATGGAATGGAATGGAATGGAATCAACCCGAATGGAATAGAATGGAATGGGATGGAAGGGAATGCAAAGAAGTCAACCCAAATGGAATGGAATGGAATGGAATGCAATGAAATGGAATGGCATGGAATCAACCGGAATGGAATGGAATGGAATGGAGTGGAACGGAATGGTATCAACCCGATTGGAATGGAATGGAATGGAATGGAATGGAAAGGAATGGAATGGAAAAGAATCAACTCGAATGTAATGGAATGGAATGTAATGGAAAGGAATGGAATGGAAAGTATCAACTCGAATGTAATGGAATTGAATGAAAAGGAATGGAATCCACGAGAAAGGAATGGAAAGGTATGGGATGGAATGGAATGGGATGGAATTGAATGGAATGGAGTCAACCCGAATGGAATGGAATGGAATGGAATGGAATGGAATGGAATGGAATCAACCCGAATGGAATGGAACGGAATGGAATGAAATGGAATGGAATCAACGTGAATGAAATGGAATGGAATGGAATAGAATGGAATGGAATGGAATGCAATTTAATCAACCCGAATGGAATGGAATGGAATGGAATGGAATGGAATGAAATGGAATCAACCGGAATGGAATGGAGTGGAATGGAATGGATTGGAATGGAATGCAATCAACCCAAATATAATGGAATGGAAGGGAATGGAATGGAATGGAATGGATTGGAATGGAATGGAATGGAATCAACCTAAATGGAATGGAAAGGGATGGAATGGAATGGAATCAACCAGAATGGAATGGAATTTATTGGAGTCAAACCGAATGGCATTGAATGGAATGGAATCAACCCGAATGGAATGGAATGGAATGGAATTGAATGGAATGAAATGGAATGGAATTGTACGGAATGGAATGGAATGTTATCAACCTGAATGGAATGCTATGGAATGGAATGAAATGGAATGGAGGAGAATCAACCCGAATGGAATGGAATTGAAAGGAATGGAATGTAATGGAATGGAATGGAATCAACCAGAATGGATTGGAATGGAATGGAATGGAATGGAATGGAAACAACTGGAATGGAATGGAATGGAATTCAATGGAATGGAATGGAATCAACCGGAATGGAATGAAATGGAATGCAATGGAATGGAATGGAATCAACCCGAATGTAATGCAATGTTATATAATGGAATGGAATAGAATGGAATGGAATCAACACGAATGGAATGGAATGGAATGCAATGAAAAGGAATGGAATGGAACCAACCCGAATGGAATGGAATGGAATGAAATCGAATGGAATATAATGGAATGGAATGGAATCCACTCGAATGGAATGGATTGGAATGGAATGGAATGGAATCATCCCGAATGGCATGGAATGTAATGGAACGGAGTGAAATCTACCCGAATGGATTGGAATGGAATGGAATGAAATGGAATGGAATCAATCCGAATGGAATGGAAAGGAATGGAATGGAATGGAATGGAAAGGAATGGAATCAACCCGAATGGAATGGAATGGAATGGAATGGAATGGAATGGAATGGAATCAAACGG
Organism: Pan paniscus; assembly: GCF_029289425.2. Classification (NCBI taxonomy): domain Eukaryota; kingdom Metazoa; phylum Chordata; class Mammalia; order Primates; family Hominidae; genus Pan; species Pan paniscus. The sequence goes on along the minus strand of NC_073260.2, from coordinate 66,807,696 downwards.
AATGGAATGCAATGGAATGGAATGGAATGGAATCAACCCGAATGGAATGGAATGGAATGCAATGGAATGGAATGAAATGGAATGGAATCAACCCAAATGGAACGGAATGGAATGGAATGGAATCATCCCGAATGGCATGGAATGGAATGGAACGGAATGGAATGCAATGGAGTCAACACGAATGGAATGGAATGGAATGGAATGGAACGGAATGGAATCAACCCGAATGGAATGGAATGGAATGGAATGGAATGGAATGGAATGGAATGGAATGGAATCAACGCGAATGGAATGGCATGGAATGGAATGGAATCAACTAGAATGGATTGGAATGGAATGGAATGGAATGGAATGGAAACAACTGGAATGGAATGGAATGGAATTCAATGGAATGGAATGGAATCAACCGGAATGGAATGAAATGGAATGCAATGGAATGGAATGGAATCAACCCGAATGTAATGCAATGTTATGTAATGGAATGGAATAGAATTTAATGGAATCAACACGAATGGAATGGAATGGAATGCAATGAAAAGGAATGGAATGGAACCAACCCGAATGGAATGGAATGGAATGAAATCGAATGGAATATAATGGAATGGAATGGAATCCACTCGAATGGAATGGATTGGAATGGAATGGAATGGAATCATCCCGAATGGCATGGAATGTAATGGAACGGAATGAAATCTACACGAATGGATTGGAATGGAATGGAATGAAATGGAATGGAATCAATCCGAATGGAATGGAAAGTAATGGAATGGAATGGAATGGAAAGGAATGGAATCAACCCGAATGGAATGAAATGGAATGGAATGGAATGGAATGGAATCAAACGGAATGGAATGCAATGGAATGGAATGGAATGGAATCAACCCGAATGGAATGGAATGGAATGCAATGGAATGGAATGAAATGGAATGGAATCAACCCAAATGGAACGGAATGGAATGGAATGGAATCATCCCGAATGGCATGGAATGGAATGGAACGGAATGGAATGCAATGGAGTCAACACGAATGGAATGGAATGGAATGGAATGGAACGGAATGGAATCAACCCGAATGGAATGGAATGGAATGGAATGGAATGGAATGGAATGGAATGGAATCAACGCGAATGGAATGGAATGGAATGGAATGGAATCAACCCGAATGGAATGCAATGGAATGGAATGGAATAGAATCAACCCGAATATAATGGAATGGAATGAAATGGAATGGAATCAAACCGAATGGAATGGAATGGAATGGGATGGAATGGAATGGAATGGAATCAACCCGAATAGAATGTAATGGAATGGAATGGAAGGGAACAGAATGGAATCAACACGATTGGAATGGAATGGAATGGAATGGAATGGAATGGAAGGGAATGGAATGGAATGGAAGGAATGGAATGGAACCTACCCGAATGGAATGGAATCGAATGGAATGGAATGAAACGGCATCAAACCGACTGGAATGGAATGAAATGGAATGGAATGAAATGGAATGGAATGGAATTGAATGGAATGGAATGGAATGAAATGGAATGGAATGGAATTGAATGGAATGGAATGGAATGAAATGGCATGGAATCAACGCGAATGGAATGGAATGGAATGGAATGGAATGGAATGGAATGGAATGGAATCAACCCGAGTGGAATGGAATGGAATGCAATGGAATGGAATGAAATGGCATGGAATCAACAGGAATGGAATGGTGTGGAATGGAATAGAACGGAACGGAATGGAATCAACCCGAATGGAATGGAATGGAATGGAACCGAAGGGAACGGAATGTAATGGAATGGAATCAACCCAAATGGAATGGAATGGAATGGAATGGAATGGAATGGAACGGAATCAACCCGAATGGAATGAAATGGAATGGAATGGAATGGAATTCAATGGAATGGAATGGAATCAACCGGAATGGAATGAAATGGAATGCAATGGAATGGAATGGAATCAACCCGAATGTAATGCAATGTTATGTAATGGAATGGAATAGAATGGAATGGAATCAACACGAATGGAATGGAATGGAATGCAATGAAAAGGAATGGAATGGAACCAACCCGAATGGAATGGAATGGAATGAAATCGAATGGAATATAATGGAATGGAATGGAATCCACTCGAATGGAATGGATTGGAATGGAATGGAATGGAATCATCCCGAATGGCATGGAATGTAATGGAACGGAGTGAAATCTACCCGAATGGATTGGAATGGAATGGAATGAAATGGAATGGAATCAATCCGAATGGAATGGAAAGGAATGGAATGGAATGGAATGGAAAGGAATGGAATCAACCCGAATGGAATGGAATGGAATGGAATGGAATGGAATGGAATGGAATGGAATGGAATGGAATCAAACGGAATGGAATGCAATGGAATGGAATGGAATGGAATCAACCCGAATGGAATGGAATGGAATGCAATGGAATGGAATGAAATGGAATGGAATCAACCCAAATGGAACGGAATGGAATGGAATGGAATCATCCCGAATGGCATGGAATGGAATGGAACGGAATGGAATGCAATGGAGTCAACACGAATGGAATGGAATGGAATGGAATGGAACGGAATGGAATCAACCCGAATGGAATGGAATGGAATGGAATGGAATGGAATGGAATGGAATGGAATCAACGCGAATGGAATGGCATGGAATGGAATGGAATCAACCAGAATGGATTGGAATGGAATGGAATGGAATGGAATGGAAACAACTGGAATGGAATGGAATGGAATTCAATGGAATGGAATGGAATCAACCGGAATGGAATGAAATGGAATGCAATGGAATGGAATGGAATCAACCCGAATGTAATGCAATGTTATGTAATGGAATGGAATAGAATGGAATGGAATCAACACGAATGGAATGGAATGGAATGCAATGAAAAGGAATGGAATGGAACCAACCCGAATGGAATGGAATGGAATGAAATCGAATGGAATATAATGGAATGGAATGGAATCCACTCGAATGGAATGGATTGGAATGGAATGGAATGGAATCATCCCGAATGGCATGGAATGTAATGGAACGGAATGAAATCTACCCGAATGGATTGGAATGGAATGGAATGAAATGGAATGGAATCAATCCGAATGGAATGGAAAGGAATGGAATGGAATGGAATGGAAAGGAATGGAATCAACCCGAATGGAATGAAATGGAATGGAATGGAATGGAATGGAATCAAACGGAATGGAATGCAATGGAATGGAATGGAATGGAATCAACCCGAATGGAATGGAATGGAATGCAATGGAATGGAATGAAATGGAATGGAATCAACCCAAATGGAACGGAATGGAATGGAATGGAATCATCCCGAATGGCATGGAATGGAATGGAACGGAATGGAATGCAATGGAGTCAACACGAATGGAATGGAATGGAATGGAATGGAACGGAATGGAATCAACCCGAATGGAATGGAATGGAATGGAATGGAATGGAATGGAATGGAATGGAATCAACGCGAATGGAATGGAATGGAATGGAATGGAATCAACCCGAATGGAATGCAATGGAATGGAATGGAATAGAATCAACCCGAATATAATGGAATGGAATGAAATGGAATGGAATCAAACCGAATGGAATGGAATGGAATGGGATGGAATGGAATGGAATGGAATCAACCCGAATAGAATGTAATGGAATGGAATGGAAGGGAACAGAATGGAATCAACACGATTGGAATGGAATGGAATGGAATGGAATGGAAGGGAATGGAATGGAATGGAAGGAATGGAGTGGAACCTACCCGAATGGAATGGAATCGAATGGAATGGAATGAAACGGCATCAAACCGACTGGAATGGAATGAAATGGAATGGAATGAAATGGAATGGAATGGAATTGAATGGAATGGAATGGAATGAAATGGAATGGAATGGAATTGAATGGAATGGAATGGAATGAAATGGCATGGAATCAACGCGAATGGAATGGAATGTAATGGAATGGAATGGAATGGAATGGAATGGAATCAACCCGAGTGGAATGGAATGGAATGCAATGGAATGGAATGAAATGGCATGGAATCAACAGGAATGGAATGGTGTGGAATGGAATAGAACGGAACGGAATGGAATCAACCCGAATGGAATGGAATGGAATGGAACCGAAGGGAACGGAATGTAATGGAATGGAATCAACCCAAATGGAATGGAATGGAATGGAATGGAATGGAATGGAACGGAATCAACCCGAATGGAATGAAATGGAATGGAATGGAATGGAATGAAATGGAATAGTATAAACCCGAATGGAATGGAACATAATGGAATGGAATGGAATGGAATGGTACGGAATCAACCTGAATGGAATGTAATGGAATGGAATAGAATGGAATGCTATGGAATCAACCCCAAAGGAACGGAATGGAACGGGATGGAATGGAATGGAATGGAATAAACCCGAATGGAATGGAATGGAATGGAAAGGAATGGAATGGAATGGAATGCTATGGAATCAACCCGAATGGAATGGAATGGAATGGAATGCAATGGAATAGAATGGATTCAACCCAAATGGAATGGAATGGAATGGAATGAAATCGAATCAAGCAGAATGGAATGGAATGGAATGGAATCAACCTAAATGGAATGGAAAGGAATGGAATGGAATGGAATGGAATCAACCAGAATGGAATGGAATGGAATGGAGTCAAACCGAATGGAATGGAATGGAATGGAATGGAATGGAATGGAATGGAATGGAATCAACACGAATGGAATGGAATGGAATGCAATGGAATGGAATTAAATGGCATGGAATTAAACCGAATGGAATGGAATGGAAGGGAATCAACCAGAATGGAATGGAATGGAATGGAATGGAAAGGAATGGAATGGAATGGAATGGAATGGAATCAACCAGAATGGAATGGAATGGAATGGAATGGAATCAAACGGAATGGAATGGAATGGAATGGAATGGCATGGAATCAACCCGAATGGAATGGAATGGAATAGAATGGAATGGAATCAAGACGAATGGAATGGAATGGAATGCAATGGAATGGAATGAAATGGCATGGAATTAACCCGAATGGAAAGAAATGGAGTGTAATGGAATGCAACGCAATGGAATCAACCGGAATGGAATGGAATGGAATGGAATGAAACGGAATGGAATAAACCATAATGGATTGGAATGGAATGGAACGGAATGTGATGGAATGGAATGGACTCGAATGGAATGGAATGGAATGGAATAGAATCAACCCGAATGGAATGGAATATAATATAATGGAATGGTATGGAATCAACCCGAGTGGTATGTAATGTAATGGAATGGAATGGAATGGTAAGGAATCAACCCGAAAGGAATGGAATGGAATGGAATGGGATGGAATGAAATGGAATGGAATGGAATAAACCCGAATGGAATGGAATGGAATGGAATGGAATGGAATCAACCCGAATGGAATGGAATGGAATGGAATGGAATGGAATGGAATGGAATGGAGTCAACCCGAATGGAATGCAATGTAATGGAATGGAATGGAATCACCCGGAATGGAAAGGAATGGAATGGAATGGAATGGAATGGAATCAACCTAAATGGAATGGAAAGGAATGGAATGGAATGGAATGGAATCATCCGGAATGAAATGGAATGGAATGGAGTCAAACGGAATGGAATTGAATGGAATGGAATCAACCCGAATGGAATGGAAAGGAATGGAATGGAATGGACGGGAATGGAACGGAATGGAATGGAATGTTATCAACCCGAATGGAATGGTATGGAATGGAATGGAATGGAATGGAAGGGCATCAACCCGAATGGAATGGAATGGAACGGAATGGAATGGAATGGAATGGAATGGAATGGAATCAACCCGAATGGAATGGAATGGAATGGCATGGAATAGAATGGAATGGAATGGAATGGAAGCAACCCGAATGGAATGGAATGGAATGGAATGGAATGGAATGGAATCATCCCGAATGGCGTGGAATGGAATGGAATAGAATGGAATGGAATGGAATGAAATGGAATGGAATGAAATGGAATGGAATCAACCCGAATGGAATGGAATGGAATGGAATGGAACGGAATGAAATCAACCCAAATGGAATGGAATGGAACGGAATGGAATGGAATGGCATGGAATGGAATGGAATCAACCCGAATGGAATGGAATGCAATGGAATGGAATAGAATGGAATGGAATGGAATGGAATCAACCCGAATGGAATGGAATGGAATGGAATGGAATAGAATGGAATGGAATAGAATCAACCCGAATACAATGGAAAGGAAAGAAATGGAATGGAATCAACCCGAATGGAATGGAATGGAACGGAATGGAATCAACCCGAACGGAATGGAATGGAATGGAATGGAATGGAATGGAATGGAATGGAATGGAATGGATAGGAATGGAATGGAACCAACCCGAATGGAATGGAATCGAATGGAACGGAATGGAACGATATCAGACCGACTGCAATGGAATGGAATGGAATGGAATGCAATCAACACGAATGGAATGAAACGGAATGGAATGGAATCAACAAGAAAGGAATGGAATGGAATGGAATGGAATGGAATGGAATGGAATCGAATGGAATCAACCCGAAAGGAATGGAATGGAACGGAATGGAATGGATTGGAATGGTATCATCTCGAATGGAATGGAATGGAAAGGAACAGAATCAACCCGAATGGAATGGAATGGAATGGAATGGAATAGAATCAACCCGAATGGAATGGAATGCAATGGAATGGAATGGAATGGAATGGAATGGAATCAACCCGAATGGAATAGAATGGAATGGGATGGAAGGGAATGCAAATAAGTCAACCAGAATGGAATGGAATAGAATGGAATGCAATGAAATGGAATGGCATGGAATCAACCGGAATGGAATGGAATGGAATGGAATGGAGTGGAACGGAATGATATCAACCCGATTGGAATGGAATGGAATGGAATGGAATGGAATGGAAAGGAATGGAATGGAAAAGAATCAACTCGAATGTAATGTAATGGAATGGAATGGAAAGGAATGGAATGGAAAGTATCAACTCGAATGTAATGGAATTGAATGAAATGGAATGGAATCCACGCGAATGGAATGGAATGGAATGGGATGGAATGGAATGGGATGGAATTGAATGGAATGGAGTCAACCCGAATGGAATGGAATGGAATGGAATGGTATGGAATGGAATGGAATCAACCCGAATGGAATGGAATGGAATGGAATGGTATGGAATGGAAAGGAATCAACCCGAATGGAACGGAATGGATTGAAATGGAATGGAATCAACGTGAATGGAATGGAATGGAATGGAATGGAATGCAATTTAATCAACCCGAATGGAATGGAATGGAATGGAATGGTATGAAATGGAAACAACCGGAATGGAATGGAATGGAATGGAATGGATTGGAATGGAATGGAATCAACCTAAATGGAATGGAAAGGAATGGAATGGAATGGAATGGAATCAACCAGAATGGAATGGAATTTATTGGAGTCAAACCGAATGGCAATGAATGGAATGGAATCAACCCGAATGGAATGGAATGGAATGGAATGGAATGGAATGAAATGGAATGGAATGGTACGGAATGGAATGGAATGTTATCAACCTGAATGGAATGCTATGGAATGGAATGAAATGGAATGGAGGAGAATCAACCCGAATGGAATGGAATTGAAAGGAATGGAATGGAATGGAATCAACCAGAAAGGATTGGAATGGAATGGAATGGAATGGAATGGAAACAACCGGAATGGAATGGAATGGAATTCAATGGAATGGAATGGAATCAACCCGAATGGAATGGAATGGAATCAACCCGAATGGAATGGAATGGAATGGAATGGAATCATCCCGAATGGCATGGAATGGAATGGAATAGAATGGAATGGAATGGAATGAAATGGAATGGAATGAAATGGAATGGAATCAACCCGAATGGAATGGAATGGAATGGAATGGAATGGAACGGAATGGAATCAACCCGAATGGAATGGAATGGTACGGAATGGAATGGAATGGCATGGAATGGAATGGAATCAACCCGAATGGAATGGAATGGAATGGAATGGAATAGAATGGAATGGAATAGAATCAACCCCAATACAATGGAAAGGAAAGAAAAGAATTGGAATGAACCCGAATGGAATGGAATGGAATGGAATGGAATGGAATCAACCCGAACGGAATGGAATGGTATGGAATGGAATGGATAGGAATGGAATGGAACCAAACCGAATGGAATGGAATCGAATGTAACGGAATGGAACGATATCAGACTGACTGCAATGGAATGGAATGGAATGGAATGCAATCAACACGAATGGAATGAAACGCAATGGAATGGAATCAACAAGAAAGGAATGGAATGGAATGGAATGGAATGGAATGGAATGGAATCAACCCGAAAGGAATGGAATGGAACGGAATGGAATGGATTGGAATGGTTTCATCTCGAATGGAATGGAATGGAAAGGAACAGAATCAACCCGAATGGAATGGAATGCAATGGAATGGAATAGAATCAACCCGAATGGAATGGAATGGAATGCAATGTAATGGAATAGAATCAACCCGAATGGAATGGAATGGAATGGAATGGAATGGAATGGTATGAAATGGAATCAACCGGAATGGAATGGAATGGAATGGAACGGATTGGAATGGAATGGAATCAACCTAAATGGAATGGAAAGGAATGGAATGGAATGGAATGGAATCAACCAGAATGGAATGGAATTTATTGGAGTCAAACCGAATGGCATTGAATGGAATGGAATCAACCCGAATGGAATGGAAAGGAATGGAATGTAATGGAATGGAATGGAATGAAATGGAATGCAATGGTACGGAATGGAATGGAATGTTATCAACCTGAATGGAATGCTATGGAATGGAATGAAATGGAATGGAGGAAAATCAAGCCGAATGGAATGGAATTGAAAGGAATGGAATATAATGGAATGGAATGGAATGAACCACAATGGATTGGAATGGAATGGAATGGAATGGAACGGAATGGAAACAACCGGAATGGAATGGAATGGAATGGAATGGAATGGAACGGAATGCAATCAACACGAATGGAATGGAATGAAAGGGAATGGAATGGAATGGAATGGAATGGAATCAACCCGAATGGAATGGAATGGAATGGAATGGAATGGAATGGAATCAAGACGAATGGAATGGAATGGAATGCAATGGAATGGAATGAAATGGCATGGAATTAACCCGAATGGAATGGAATGGAGTGTAATGGAATGCAACACAATGGAATCAACCGGAATGGAATAGAATGGAATGGAATGGAATGGAATGGAATGAAACGGAATGGAATAAACCCTAATGGATTGGAAAGGAATGGAACGGAATGTGATGGAATGGAATGAACCCGAATGGAATGGAATGGAATGGAATGGAATGGAATGAAATGGAATGGAATGGAATAAACCCGAGTGGAATGGAATGGAATGGAATGGAATGGAATCAACCCGAATGGAATGGAATGGAATGGAATGGAATGGAATGGAATGGAATGGAATGGAGTCAACCCGAACGGAATGCAATGTAATTTAATGGAATGGAATCAACCGGAATGGAAGGGAATGGAATGGAATGGAATGGAATGGAATCAACCTAAATGGAATGGAAAGGAATGGAATGGAATGGAATGGAATCATCAGGAATGAAATGGAATGGAATGGAGTCAAACGGAATGGAATTGAATGGAATGGAATCAATCCGAATGGAATGGAATGGAATGGAATGGAATGGAATGGAATGGAACGGAATGGAATGGAATGTTATCAACCAGAATAGAATGGAATGGAATGGAATGGAATGGAATGAAATGGAATGCAATTGAATGGAATGGAATCAACCCGAAAGGAATGGAATGGATTGGAATTGAATTGAACGGAATGGAATGGAATGGAATCATCCCGAATAAATGGAATGGAATGGAATGAACCCGAATGGAATGGAATGGAATGGGACGGAACGGAATTAAATGGAGTCAAACCGAATGGAATGGTATGGAAGTGAATGGAATGGAATGGAATGGAATCAACCCGAATGGAATGGAATGGAATGGAATGGAATGGAATCCACTCGAATGGAATGGAATGGAATGGAATGGAATGGAATGGAATGGAATGGAATCAACCCGAATGGAATGGAATGGAATGGATTGGAATGGATTGGAACAGAATGGAATAGAATGGAATCAACCAGAATGGAATGCAATGGAATGGAATGGAATGGAATGGAATGGGATGCAATGGAATCAACCCGAATGGAATGGAATGGAAGGGAATGGAATCAACCGCAATGGAATGGAATGGAATGGAATGGATTGGAATGGAATGCAATCATCCCAAATGGAATGGAATGGAATGCAATGGAATGGAATCAACCCGAATGGAATGGAATGGAGTGGAATGGAATGGAATCAAACCGAATGGAACGGAATGGAATGGAATGGAATGGAATGGAATCAACCAGAATACAATGGAATGGAATGGAATGGAATGGAATGGAATGGAATGGAATCAACCCGAATGGAATGGAATGGAATGGAATGGAATGGAATGGAATGGAATGGAACGGAATGCAATCAACACGAATGGAATGGAATGAAAGGGAATGGAATGGAATGGAATGGAATGGAATCAACCCGAATGCAATGGAATGGAATGGAATGGAATGGAATCGGATGGAATGGAATGGAATCAAACCAAATGGAATGGAATGGAGTGGATTGGAATGGAATGCAATCAACCCGAATGCAATGGAATGGAATGGAATGGAATGGAATGGAATGGAATGGAATGGAGTAAAGGAGAATGGAATGGAATGGAATGGAATGGAATCATCCCGAATGGCATGGAATGGAATGGAATGGAATGGAATGGAATGAAATGGAATGAAATGTAATGGAATGAAATGGAATGGAATCAACCCGAATGGAATGGAATGGAATGGAATGGAACGGAATGGAATCAACCCGAATGGAATGGAATGGAACGGAATGGAATGGAATGGAATGGAATGGAATGGAATCAACCCGAATGGAATGGAATGGAATGGCATGGAATAGAATGGAATGGAATGGAATGGAAGCAACCCGAATGGAATGGAATGGAATGGAATGGAATGGAATGGAATGGAATCATCCCGAATGGCGTGGAATGGAATGGAATAGAATGGAATGGAATGGAATGAAATGGAATGGAATGAAATGGAATGGAATCAACCCGAATGGAATGGAATGGAATGGAATGGAACGGAATGAAATCAACCCAAATGGAATGGAATGGAACGGAATGGAATGGAATGGCATGGAATGGAATGGAATCAACCCGAATGGAATGGAATGCAATGGAATGGAATAGAATGGAATGGAATGGAATGGAATCAACCCGAATGGAATGGAATGGAATGGAATGGAATAGAATGGAATGGAATAGAATCAACCCGAATACAAAGGAAAGGAAAGAAATGGAATGGAATCAACCCGAATGGAATGGAATGGAACGGAATGGAATCAACCCGAACGGAATGGAATGGAATGGAATGGAATGGAATGGAATGGAATGGAATGGATAGGAATGGAATGGAACCAACCCGAATGGAATGGAATCGAATGGAACGGAATGGAACGATATCAGACCGACTGCAATGGAATGGAATGGAATGGAATGCAATCAACACGAATGGAATGAAACGGAATGGAATGGAATCAACAAGAAAGGAATGGAATGGAATGGAATGGAATGGAATGGAATGGAATGGAATGGAATCGAATGTAATCAACCCGAAAGGAATGGAATGGAACGGAATGGAATGGATTGGAATGGTATCATCTCCAATGGAATGGAATGGAAAGGAACAGAATCAACCCGAATGGAATGGAATGGAATGGAGTGGAATAGAATCTACCCGAATGGAATGGAATGCAATGGAATGGAATGGAATGGAATGGAATGGAATGGAATGGAATGGAATCAACCCGAATGGAATAGAATGGAATGGGATGGAAGGGAATGCAAATAAGTCAACCAGAATGGAATGGAATGGAATGGAATGCAATGAAATGGAATGGCATGGAATCAACCGGAATAGAATGGAATGGAATGGAATGGAGTGGAACGGAATGATATCAACCCGATTGGAATGGAATGGAATGGAATGGAAAGGAATGGAATGGAAAAGAATCAACTCGAATGTAATGTAATGGAATGGAATGGAAAGGAATGGAATGGAAAGTATCAACTCGAATGTAATGGAATTGAATGAAATGGAATGGAATCCACGCGAATGGAATGGAATGGAATGGGATGGAATGGAATGGGATGGAATTGAATGGAATGGAGTCAACCCGAATGGAATGGAATGGAATGGAATGGTATGGAATGGAATGGAATCAACCCGAATGGAATGGAATGGAATGGAATGGTATGGAATGGAATGGAATCAACCCGAATGGAACGGAATGGATTGAAATGGAATGGAATCAACGTGAATGGAATGGAATGGAATGGAATGGAATGCAATTTAATCAACCCGAATGGAATGGAATGGAATGGAATGGTATGAAATGGAAACAACCGGAATGGAATGGAATGGAATGGAATGGATTGGAATGGAATGGAATCAACCTAAATGGAATGGAAAGAATGGAATGGAATGGAATGGAATCAACCAGAATGGAATGGAATTTATTGGAGTCAAACCGAATGGCAATGAATGGAATGGAATCAACCCGAATGGAATGGAATGGAATGGAATGGAATGGAATGAAATGGAATGGAATGGTACGGAATGGAATGGAATGTTATCAACCTCAATGGAATGCTATGGAATGGAATGAAATGGAATGGAGGAGAATCAACCAGAATGGAATGGAATTGAAAGGAATGGAATGGAATGGAATGGAATGGAATCAACCAGAAAGGATTGGAATGGAATGGAATGGAATGGAATGGAAACAACCGGAATGGAATGGAATGGAATTCAATGGAATGGAATGGAATCAACCCGAATGGAATGGAATGGAATCAACCCGAATGGAATGGAATGGAATGGAATGGAATCATCCCGAATGGCATGGAATGGAATGGAATAGAATGGAATGGAATGGAATGAAATGGAATGGAATGAAATGGAATGGAATCAACCCGAATGGAATGGAATGGAATGGAATGGAACGGAATGGAATCAACCCGAATGGAATGGAATGGTACGGAATGGAATGGAATGGCATGGAATGGAATGGAATCAACCCGAATGGAATGGAATGGAATGGAATGGAATAGAATGGAATGGAATAGAATCAACCCCAATACAATGGAAAGGAAAGAAAAGAATTGGAATGAACCCGAATGGAATGGAATGGAATGGAATGGAATGGAATCAACCCGAACGGAATGGAATGGTATGGAATGGAATGGATAGGAATGGAATGGAACCAAACCGAATGGAATGGAATCGAATGTAACGGAATGGAACGATATCAGACTAACTGCAATGGAATGGAATGGAATGGAATGCAATCAACACGAATGGAATGAAACACAATGGAATGGAATCAACAAGAAAGGAATGGAATGGAATGGAATGGAATGGAATGGAATGGAATCAACCCGAAAGGAATGGAATGGAACGGAATGGAATGGATTGGAATGGTTTCATCTCGAATGGAATGGAATGGAAAGGAACAGAATCAACCCGAATGGAATGGAATGCAATGGAATGGAATAGAATCAACCCGAATGGAATGGAATGGAATGGAATGGAATGGAATGCTATGAAATGGAATCAACCGGAATGGAATGGAATGGAATGGAACGGATTGGAATGGAATGGAATCAACCTAAATGGAATGGAAAGGAATGGAATGGAATGGAATGGAATCAACCAGAATGGAATGGAATTTATTGGAGTCAAACCGAATGGCATTGAATGGAATGGAATCAACCCGAATGGAATGGAAAGGAATGGAATGTAATGGAATGGAATGGAATGAAATGGAATGGAATGGTACGGAATGGAATGGAATGTTATCAACCTGAATGGAATGCTATGGAATGGAATGAAATGGAATGGAGGAAAATCAAGCCGAATGGAATGGAATTGAAAGGAATGGAATATAATGGAATGGAATGGAATCAACCACAATGGATTGGAATGGAATGGAATGGAATGGAACGGAATGGAAACAACCGGAATGGAATGGAATGGAATTCAATGGAATGGAATGGAATCAACGAGAATGGAATGGAATGCAATGAAATGGAATGGAATGCAATGGAATGGAATGGAATCAACCCGAATGTAATGTAATGTAATGGAATGGAATGGAATGGAATGGAATCAACACGAATGGAATGGAATGGAATGGAATGAAAAGGAATGGAATGGAACCAACCCGAATGGAATGGAATGAAATCGAATGGAATATAATAGAATGGAATGGAATGGAATCCACTCGAATGGAATGGATTGGAATGGAATGGAAAGGAATCATCCCGAATGGCATGGAATGTAATGGAATGGAATGAAATCTACCCGAATGGATTGGAATGGAATGGAATGAAATGGAATGGAATCAATCCGAATGGAATGGAAAGGAATGGAATGGAAAGGAATGGAATGGAACGGAATGGAATCAACCCGAATGGAATGGAATGGAATGGAATCAAACGGAATGGAATGCAATGGAATGGAATGGAATGGAATCAACCCGAATGGAATGGAATGGAATGGAATGGAATGGAATGAAATGGAATGGAATCAACCCGAATGGAACGGAATGGAATGGAATGGAATCATCCCGAATGGCATGGAATGGAATGGAACGGAATGGAATGCAATGGAGTCAACACGAATGGAATGGAATGGAATGGAACGGAATGGAATCAACCCGAATGGAATGGAATGGAATGGAATGGAATGGAATGGAATCAACGCGAATGGAATGGAATGGAATGGAATGGAATGGAATGGAATGGAATGGAATGGAATCAACCCGAATGGAATGCAATGGAATGGAATGGAGTAGAATCAACCCGAATATAATGGAATGGAATTAAATGGAATGGAATCAACCCGAATGGAATGGAATGGAATGGGATGGAATGGAATGGAATGGAATCAACCCGAATGGAATGGAATGGAATGGAATGGAAGGGAACAGAATGGAATCAACACGATTGGAATGGAATGCAATGGAAAGGAATGGAAGGGAATGGAATTGAATGGAAGGAATGGAATGGAAGCTACCCGAATGGAATGGAATCGAATGGAATGGAATGAAACGGCATCAAACCGACTGGAATGGAATGGAATGGAATAGAATTGAATGGAATGAAATGGAATGAAATGGCATGGAATCAACCCGAATGGAATGGAATGGAATGGAATGGAGTCATCCCGAATGGCATGGAATGGAATGGAATGAAATGTAATGGAATGAAATGGAATGGAATCAACCCGAATGGAATGGAATGGAATGGAACGCAATGGAATCAACCCGAATGGAATGGAATGGAATGGAATGGAATGGTATGGAATGGAATGGAATCAACCCGAATGGAATGGAATGGAATGGCATGGAATAGAATTGAATGGAATGGAATGGAATCAACCCGCATGGAATGGAATGGAATGGAATGGAATGGAATGGAATGGAATGGAATTGAATCATCCCGAATGGCATGGAATGGAATGGAATATAATGGAATGGAATGGAATGAAATGGAATGGAATGAAATGGAATGGAATCAAAACGAATGAAATGGAATGGAATGGAATGGAACGGAATGGAATCAACCCGAATGGAATGGAATGGAACGGAATGGAATGGAATGGCATGGAATTGAATGGAATCAACCCGAATGGAATGGAACGCAATGGAATGGAATAGAATGGAATGGAATGGAATGGAATCAACCCGAATGGAATGGAATGGAATGGAATGGAAGAGAATCAACCCGAATACAATGGAAAGGAAAGAAATGGAATGGAATCAACCCGAATGGAATGGAATGGAATGGAATGGAATGGAACGGAATGGAATCAACCCGAACGGAATGGAATGGAATGGAATGGAATGGATAGGAATGGAATGGAACCAACCCGAATGGAATGGAATCGAATGGAACGGAATGGAACGATATCAGACCGACTGCAATGGAATGGAATGGAAAGGAATGCAATCAACACGAATGGAATGGAACGGAATGGAATGGAATCAACCCGAAAGGAATGGAATAGAACGGAATGGAATGGATTGGAATGGTATCATCTCGAATGGAATGGAATGGAAAGGAACAGAATCAACCCGAATGGAATGGAATGGAATGGAATGGAATAGAATCAACCCGAATGGAATGGAATGGAATGGAATGGAATGGAATGGAATGGAATCAACCCGAATGGAACAGAATGGAATGGGAAGGAAGGGAATGCAAAGAAGTCAACCCGAATGGAATGGAATGGAATGGAATGCAATTGAATGCAATGAAATGGAATGGCATGGAATCAACCGGAATGGAATGGAATGGAATGGAATGGAACGGAATGGTGTCAACCCGATTGGAATGGAATGGATTGGAATGGAATGGAATGGAAAGGAATGGAATGGAAAAGAATCAACTCGAATGTAATGGAATGGAATGGAATGGAAAGGAATGGAATGGAAAGTATCAACTCGAATGTAATGGAATTGAATGAAATGGAATGGAATCCAAGCGAATGGAATGGAATGGAATGGGATGGAATGGAATGGCATGGAATTGAATGGAATGGAGTCAACCCGAATGGAATGGAATGGAATGGAATGGAATCAACACGAATGGAATGGAATGGAATGCAATGGAATGGAATGAAATGGCATGGAATTAACCCGAGTGGAATGGAATGGAAGGGAATCAACCAGAATGGAATGGAATGGAATGGAATGGAATGGAAAGGAATGGAATGGAATGGAATGGAATGGAATGGAATGGAATGGAATCAACCAGAATGGAATGGAATGGAATGGAATGGAATAAAACGGAATGGAATGGAATGGAATGGAATGGAATGGAATGGAATGGAATGGAATCAACCCGAATGGAATGGAATCGAAGGGAATGGAATGGAAGGGATAGGAATGGAATGGAACCAACCCGAATGGAATGGAATCGAATGGAACGGAATGGAACGATATCAGACCGACTGCAATGGAATGGAATGGAATGGAATGCAATTAACACGAATGGAATGAAAAGGAATGGAATGGAATCAACAAGAAAGGAATGGAATGGAATGGAATGGAATGGAATGGAATGGAATCAACCCGAAAGGAATGGAATGGAACGGAATGGAATGGATTGGAATGGTATCATCTCGAATGGAACGGAATGGAAAGGAACAGAATCAACCCGAATGGAATGGAATGGAATGGAATAGGATCAACCCGAATGGAATGGAATGGAATGGAATGGAATGGAATGGAATCAACCCGAATGGAATAGAATGGAATGGGATGGAAGGGAATGCAAAGAAGTCAACCCAAATGGAATGGAATGGAATGGAATGGAATGCAATGAAATGGAATGGCATGGAATCAACCGGAATGGAATGGAATGGAATGGAGTGGAACGGAAAGGTATCAACCCGATTGGAATGGAATGGAATGGAATGGAAAGGAATGGAATGGAAAAGAATCAACTCGAATGTAATGGAATGGAATGGAATGGAAAGGAATGGAATGGAAATTATCAACTCGAATGTAATGGAATTGAATGAAATGGAATGGAATCCACGCGAATGGAATGGAATGGAATGGGATGGAATGGAATGGGATGGAATTGAATGGAATGGAGTCAACCCGAATGGAATGGAATGGAATGGAATGGAATGGAATGGAATCAACCCGAATGGAATGGAAAGGAATGGATTGAAATGGAATGGAATCAACGTGAATGGAATGGAATGGAATGGAATGGAATGGAATGGAATGGAATCAACCCAAATATAATGCAATGGAAGGGAAAGGAATGGAATGGAATGGATTGGAATGGAATGGAATGGAATCAACCTAAATGGAATGGAAAGGAATGGAATGGAATGGAATGGAATCAACCAGAATGGAATGGAATTTTTTGGAGTCAAATCGAATGGCATTGAATGGAATGGAATCAACCCGAATGGAATGGTACGGAATGGAATGGAATGTTATGAACCTGAATGGAATGCTATGGTATGGAATGAAATGGAATGGAGGTGAATCAACCCGAATGGAATGGAATTGAAAGGAATGGAATGTAATGGAATAGAATGGAATCAACCAGAATGGATTGGAATGGAATCGAATGGAATGGAATGAAAACAACCGGAATGGAATGGAATGGAATTCAATGGAATGGAATGGAATCAACCCGAATGGAATGGAATGGAATCAACCCGAATGGAATGGAATGGAATGGAATGGAATGAAACGGAATGGAACGGAACCAACCCGAATGGAATGGAACGGAATGAAATCGAATGGAATAAAATGGAATGGAATGGAACGGAATGGAATGGAATCAACTCGAATGGAATGGAATGGAATGGAATGGAAAGGAATCATCCCGAAGAGCATGGAATGTAATGGAATGGAATGGAATGGATTGGAATCAACCCGAATGCAATGGAATGGAATGAAATGGAATGGAATGGAATGGATTGGAATCAACCCAAATGCAATGGAATGGAATGCAATGGAATGGAATGTAATGGAATGGAATCAACTCGAATGGAATGGAATGGAATGGAATGGAACGGAATGGAATCAACCCGAATGGAATGGAATGGAATGGAATCACCTGAATAGAATGGAATGGAATGGAATGAAATGGAATGGAATGGAATGAACCCGAATGGAATGGAATGGAATGGAAGGGAATGGAATGCAATAGAATGAAGCTGAATGTTATGGAATGGAATGAAATGGAATGGAATGGAATGGATTAGGATGGAATGGAATGGAATCAAACCAAATGGAATGGAATGGAGTGGATTGGAATGGAATGCAATCAACCCGAATGGAATGGAATGTAATGGAATGGAATGGAATGGGAAGGAATGGAATGGAAAGTATCAACTCGAATGTAGTGGAATTGAATGAAATGGAATGGAATCCAAGCGAATGGAATGGAATGGAATGGGATGGAATGGAATGGCATGGAATTGAATGGAATGGAGTCAACCCGAGTGGAATGGAATGGAATGGAATGGAATCAACACGAATGGAATGGAATGGAATGCAATGGAATGGAATGAAATGGCATGGAAGTAACCCGAATGGAATGGAATGGAAGGGAATCAACCAGAATGGCATGGAATGGAATGGAATGGAATGGAAAGGAATGGAATGGAATGGAATGGAATGGAATGGAATCAACCAGAATGGAATGGAATGGAATGGAATGGAATGGAATGGAATGGAATAAAACGGAATGGAATGGAATGGAATGGAATGGAATGGAATGGAATGGAACGGAATGGAATCAACCCGAACGGAATGGAATGGAATGGAATGGAATGGAAGGGATAGGAATGGAATGGAACCAACCCGAATGGAATGGAATCGAATGGAACGGAATGGAACGATATCAGACCGACTGCAATGGAATGGAATGGAATGGAATGCAATCAACACGAATGGAATGAAACGGAATGGAATGGAATCAACAAGAAAGGAATGGAATGGAATGGAATGGAATGGAATGGAATGGAATGGAATGGAATGGAATCAACCCGAAAGGAATGGAATGGAACGGAATGGAATGGATTGGAATGGTATCATCTCGAATGGAAGGGAATGGAAAGGAACAGAATCAACCCGAATGGAATGGAATGGAAAGGAATGGAATAGGATCAACCCGAATGGAATGGAATGGAATGGAATGGAATGGAATGGAATGGAATCAACCCGAATGGAATAGAATGGAATGGGATGGAAGGGAATGCAAAGAAGTCAACCCAAATGGAATGGAATGGAATGGAATGGAATGCAATGAAATGGAATGGCATGGAATCAACCGGAATGGAATGGAATGGAATGGAGTGGAACGGAAAGGTATCAACCCGATTGGAATGGAATGGAATGGAATGGAAAGGAATGGAATGGAAAAGAATCAACTCGAATGTAATGGAATGGAATGGAATGGAAAGGAATGGAATGGAAAGTATCAACTCGAATGTAATGGAATTGAATGAAATGGAATGGAATCCAAGAGAATGGAATGGAATGGAATGGGATGGAATGGAATGGCATGGAATTGAATGGAATGGAGTCAACCCGAATGGAATGGAATGGAATGGAATGGAATGGAATGGAATGGAATGGAATGGCATGGCATGGAATTGAATGGAATGGAGTCAACCCGAATGGAATGGAATGGAATGGAATGGAATGGAATGGATTGGAATGGAATGCAATCAACCCAAATGGAATGGAATGGAATGCAATGGAATGGAATCAACACGAATGCAATGGAATGGAGTGGAATGGAATGGAATTAAACCGAATGGAACGGAATGGAATGGAATGGAATGGAATCAACCAGAATGGAATGGAATGGAATGGAATGGAATGGAATCAACCCGAATGGAATGGAATGGAATGGAATGGAATGGAATGGAACGGAATGCAATCAACACGAATGGAACGGAATGAAAGGGAATGGAATGGAATGGAATCAACCCGAATGGAATGGAATGGAATGGAATGGAATGGATTGGGATGGAATGGAATGGAATCAAACCAAATGGAATGGAATGGAGTGGATTGGAATGGAATGCAATCAACCCGAATGGAATGGAATGGAATGGAATGGAATGGAATGGAGTAAAGGAGAATGGAATGGAATGGAATGGAATGGAATCATCCCGAATGGCATGGAATGGAATGGAATGGAATGGAATGAAATGTAATGGAATGAAATGGAATGGAATCAACCCGAATGGAATGGAATCGAATGGAACGGAATGGAACGATATCAGACCGACTGCAATGGAATGGAAAGGAATGGAATGCAATCAACACGAATGGAATGAAACGGAATGGAATGGAATCAACAAGAAAGGAATGGAATGGAATGGAATGGAATGGAATGGAATGGAATGGAATGGAATCGAATGGAATCAACCCGAAAGGAATGGAATGGAACGGAATGGAATGGATTGGAATGGTATCATCTCGAATGGAATGGAATGGAAAGGAACAGAATCAACCCGAATGGAATGGAATGGAATGGAATGGAATAGAATCTACCCGAATGGAATGGAATGCAATGGAATGGAATGGAATGGAATGGAATGGAATGGAATGGAATGGAATGGAATGGAATGGAATCAACCCGAATGGAATAGAATGGAATGGGATGGAAGGGAATGCAAATAAGTCAACCAGAATGGAATGGAATGGAATGGAATGCAATGAAATGGAATGGCATGGAATCAACCGGAATGGAATGGAATGGAATGGAATGGAGTGGAACGGAATGATATCAACCCGATTGGAATGGAATGGAATGGAATGGAATGGAATGGAAAGGAATGGAATGGAAAAGAATCAACTCGAATGTAATGTAATGGAATGGAATGGAAAGGAATGGAATGGAAAGTATCAACTCGAATGTAATGGAATTGAATGAAATGGAATGGAATCCCCGCGAATGGAATGGAATGGAATGGGATGGAATGGAATGGGATGGAATTGAATGGAATGGAGTCAACCCGAATGGAATGGAATGGAATGGAATGGTATGGAATGGAATGGAATCAACCCGAATGGAATGGAATGGAATGGAATGGTATGGAATGGAATGGAATCAACCCGAATGGAACGGAATGGATTGAAATGGAATGGAATCAACGTGAATGGAATGGAATGGAATGGAATGGAATGCAATTTAATCAACCCGAATGGAATGGAATGGAATGGAATGGTATGAAATGGAAACAACCGGAATGGAATGGAATGGAATGGAATGGATTGGAATGGAATGGAATCAACCTAAATGGAATGGAAAGGAATGGAATGGAATGGAATGGAATCAACCAGAATGGAATGGAATTTATTGGAGTCAAACCGAATGGCAATGAATGGAATGGAATCAACCCGAATGGAATGGAATGGAATGGAATGGAATGAAATGGAATGGAATGGTACGGAATGGAATGGAATGTTATCAACCTGAATGGAATGCTATGGAATGGAATGAAATGGAATGGAGGAGAATCAACCCGAATGGAATGGAATTGAAAGGAATGGAATGGAATGGAATGGAATGGAATCAACCAGAAAGGATTGGAATGGAATGGAATGGAATGGAATGGAAACAACCGGAATGGAATGGAATGGAATTCAATGGAATGGAATGGAATCAACCCGAATGGAATGGAATGGAATCAACCCGAATGGAATGGAATGGAATGGAATGGAATCATCCCGAATGGCATGGAATGGAATGGAATAGAATGGAATGGAATGGAATGAAATGGAATGGAATGAAATGGAATGGAATCAACCCGAATGGAATGGAATGGAATGGAATGGAACGGAATGGAATCAACCCGAATGGAATGGAATGGTACGGAATGGAATGGAATGGCATGGAATGGAATGGAATCAACCCGAATGGAATGGAATGGAATGGAATGGAATAGAATGGAATGGAATAGAATCAACCCCAATACAATGGAAAGGAAAGAAAAGAATTGGAATGAACCCGAATGGAATGGAATGGAATGGAATCAACCCGAACGGAATGGAATGGTATGGAATGGAATGGATAGGAATGGAATGGAACCAAACCGAATGGAATGGAATCGAATGTAACGGAATGGAACGATATCAGACTGACTGCAATGGAATTGAATGGAATGGAATGCAATCAACACGAATGGAATGAAACGCAATGGAATGGAATCAACAAGAAAGGAATGGAATGGAATGGAATGGAATGGAATGGAATGGAATGGAATGGAATCAACCCGAGAGGAATGGAATGGAACGGAATGGAATGGATTGGAATGGTTTCATCTCGAATGGAATGGAATGGAAAGGAACAGAATCAACCCGAATGGAATGGAATGCAATGGAATGGAATAGAATCAACCCGAATGGAATGGAATGGAATGGAATGGAATGGAATGGTATGAAATGGAATCAACCGGAATGGAATGGAATGGAATGGAACGGATTGGAATGGAATTGAATCAACCTAAATGGAATGGAAAGGAATGGAATGGAATGGAATGGAATCAACCAGAATGGAATGGAATTTATTGGAGTCAAACCGAATGGCATTGAATGGAATGGAATCAACCCGAATGGAATGGAAAGGAATGGAATGTAATGGAATGGAATGGAATGAAATGGAATGGAATGGTACGGAATGGAATGGAATGTTATCAACCTGAATGGAATGCTATGGAATGGAATGAAATGGAATGGAGGAAAATCAAGCCGAATGGAATGGAATTGAAAGGAATGGAATATAATGGAATGGAATGGAATCAACCACAATGGATTGGAATGGAATGGAATGGAATGGAACGGAATGGAAACAACCGGAATGGAATGGAATGGAATTCAATGGAATGGAATGGAATCAACGAGAATGGAATGGAATGCAATGAAATGGAATGGAATGCAATGGAATGGAATGGAATCAACCCGAATGTAATGTAATGTAATGGAATGGAATGGAATGGAATGGAATGGAATCAACACGAATGGAATGGAATGGAATGGAATGAAAAGGAATGGAATGGAACCAACCCGAATGGAATGGAATGAAATCGAATGGAATATAATAGAATGGAATGGAATGGAATCCACTCGAATGGAATGGATTGGAATGGAATGGAAAGGAATCATCCCGAATGGCATGGAATGTAATGGAATGGAATGAAATCTACCCGAATGGATTGGAATGGAATGGAATGAAATGGAATGGAATCAATCCGAATGGAATGGAAAGGAATGGAATGGAAAGGAATGGAATGGAACGGAATGGAATCAACCCGAATGGAATGGAATGGAATGGAATCAAACGGAATGGAATGCAATGGAATGGAATGGAATGGAATCAACCCGAATGGAATGGAATGGAATGGAATGGAATGGAATGAAATGGAATGGAATCAACCCGAATGGAACGGAATGGAATGGAATGGAATCATCCCGAATGGCATGGAATGGAATGGAACGGAATGGAATGCAATGGAGTCAACACGAATGGAATGGAATGGAATGGAACGGAATGGAATCAACCCGAATGGAATGGAATGGAATGGAATGGAATCAACGCGAATGGAATGGAATGGAATGGAATGGAATGGAATGGAATGGAATGGAATCAACCCGAATGGAATGCAATGGAATGGAATGGAGTAGAATCAACCCGAATATAATGGAATGGAATGAAATGGAATGGAATCAACCCGAATGGAATGGAATGGAATGGGATGGAATGGAATGGAATGGAATCAACCCGAATGGAATGGAATGGAATGGAATGGAAGGGAACAGAATGGAATCAACACGATTGGAATGGAATGCAATGGAAAGGAATGGAAGGGAATGGAATTGAATGGAAGGAATGGAATGGAAGCTACCCGAATGGAATGGAATCGAATGGAATGGAATGAAACGGCATCAAACCGACTGGAATGGAATGGAATGGAATAGAATTGAATGGAATGAAATGGAATGAAATGGCATGGAATCAACCCGAATGGAATGGAATGGAATGGAATGGAATGGAATGGAATGGAATGGAATGGAATTGAATGGAATCAAGCCGAATGGAATGGAATGGAATGGAATGGAATGGAATGGAATGGAATCACCCCGAGTGGAATGGAATGGAATGCAATGGAATGGAATGAAATGGCATGGAATCAACAGGAATGGAATGGAATGGAATGGAATGGAATGGAATGGAACGGAACGGAATGGAATCAACCCGAATGGAATGGAATGGAATGGAACCGAAGGGAACGGAATGTAATGGAATGGAATCAACCCGAATGGAATGGAATGGAACGGAATTGAATGGAACAGAAACAACCCGAATGGAATGAAATGGAATGGAATGGAATGAAATGGAATAGAATAAACCCGAATGGAATGGAACGTAATGGAATGGAATGGAATGGAATGGTATGGAATCAACCTGAATGGAATGTAATGGAATGGAATAGAATGGAATGCTATGGAATCAACCCGAAAGGAACGGAATGGAACGGGATGGAATGGAATGGAATAGAATAAACCCGAATGAAATGGAGTGGAATGGAATGGAATGCAATGGAATCAACCCGAATGGAATGGAATGGAATGGAATGGAATGGAATGGATTCAACCCGAATGGAATGGAATGGAATGGAATGGAATGGAATGCAATGGAATAGAATGGATTCAAACCAAATGAAATGGAATGGAATGGAATGAAATGGAATCAACCGGAATGGAATGGAATGGAATGGAATGGAATGGAATGGAATCAACCTAAATGGAATGGAAAGGAATGGAATGGAAGGAATGGAATCAACCAGAATGGAATGGAATGGAATGGAGTCAAACCGAATGGAATGGAATGGAATGGAATGGAATCAACACGAATGGAATGGAATGGAATGGAATGCAATGGAATGGAATGAAATGGCATGGAATTAACCCGAATGGAATGGAATGGAAGGGAATCAACCAGAATGGAATGGAATGGAATGGAAAGGAATGGAATGGAAAGGAATGGAATGGAATGGAATGGAATCAAGCAGAATGGAATGGAATGGAATGGAATGGAATTGAATGGAATAAAACGGAATGGAATGGAATGGAATGGAATGGAATGGAATGGAATGGAACGGAATGGAATCAACCCGAACGGAATGGAATGGAATGGAATGGAATGGAAGGGATAGGAATGGAATGGAACCAACCCGAATGGAATGGAATCGAATGGAACGGAATGGAATGATATCAGACCGACTGCAATGGAATGGAATGGAATGGAATGCAATCAACACGAATGGAATGAAAAGGAATGGAATGGAATCAACAAGAAAGGAATGGAATGGAATGGAATGGAATGGAATGGAATGGAATGGAATCAACCCGAAAGGAATGGAATGGAACGGAATGGAATGGATTGGAATGGTATCATCTCGAATGGAACGTAATGGAAAGGAACAGAATCAACCCGAATGGAATGGAATGGAATGGAATGGAATAGAATCAACCCGAATGGAATGGAATGGAATGGAATGGAATGGAATGGAATCAACCCGAATGGAATAGAATGGAATGGGATGGAAGGGAATGCAAAGAACTCAACCCAAATGGAATGGAATGGAATGGAATGGAATGCAATGAAATGGAATGACATGGAATCAACCGGAATGGAATGGAATGGAATGGAGTGGAACGGAATGGTATCAACCCGATTGGAATGGAATGGAAAGGAATGGAATGGAAAAGAATCAACTCGAATGTAATGGAATGGAATGGAATGGAAAGGAATGGAATGGAAATTATCAACTCGAATGTAATGGAATTGAATGAAATGGAATGGAATCCACGCGAATGGAATGGAATGGAATGGGATGGAATGGAATGGGATGGAATTGAATGGAATGGAGTCAACCCGAATGGAATGGAATGGAATGGAATGGAATGGAATCAGCCCGAATGGAATGGAAAGGAATGGATTGAAACGGAATGGATTCAACGTGAATGGAATGGAATGGAATGGAATGGAATGGAATGGAATGCAATTTAATCAACCCGAATGGAATGGAATGGAATGGAATGAAATGGAATCAACCGGAATGGAATGGGAAGGAATGGAATGTATTGGAATGGAATGCAATCAACCCAAATATAATGGAATGGAAGGGAATGGAATGGAATGGAATGGATTGGAATGGAATGGAATGGAATCAACCAAAATGGAATGGAAAGGAATTGAATGGAATGGAATGGAATCAACCAGAATGGAATGGAATTTATTGGAGTCAAACCGAATGGCATTGAATGGAATGGAATCAACCCGAATGGAATGGAATGGAATGGAATGGAATGGAATGAAATGGAATGGAATGGTGCGGAATGGAATGGAATGTTATGAACCTGAATGGAATGCTATGGAATGGAATGAAATGGAATGGAGGTGAATCAACCCGAATGGAATGGAATTGAAAGGAATGGAATGGAATGGAATGGAATGGAATCAACCTGTATGGATTGGAATGGAATGGAATGGAATGGAATGAAAACAACTGGAATGGAATGGAATGGAATTCAATGGAATGGAATGGAATCAACCCGAATGGAATGGAATGGAATCAACCCGAATGGAATGGAATGGAATGGAATGGAATGAAACGGAATGGAACGGAACCAACCCGAATGGAATGGAATGGAATGAAATCGAATGGAATAAAATGGAATGGAATGGAAGGGAACGGAATGGAATCAACTCGAATGGAATGGAGTGGAATGGAATGGAAAGGAATCATCCCGAAGAGCATGGAATGTAATGGAATGGAATGGAATGGATTGGAATCAACCCGAATGCAATGGAATGGAATGAGATGGAATGGAATGGAATGGATTGGAATCAACCCAAATGCAATGGAATGGAATGCAATGGAATGGAATGAAATGGAATGGAATCAACCCGAATGTAATGGAATGGAATGGAATGGAACGGAATGGAATCAACCCGAATGGAATGGAATGGAATGGAATCAACCTGAATAGAATGGAATGGAATGGAATGAAATGGAATGGAATGGAATGAACCCGAATGGAATGGAATGGAATGGAAGGGAATGGAATGGAATAGAATGAAGCCGAATGTTATGGAATGGAATGAAATGGAATGGATTCCACCCGAATGGAATGGAATGGAATGGGATGGGATGGAATCAACCCGAATGGAATGGAATAAAATGGAATGGAATGGAATGGAATCAACCCGAATGGAATGGAATGGAATGGAATGGAATGGAATGGAATGGAATGGAATGGATTGGGATGGAATGGAATGGAATCAAACCAAATGGAATGGAATGGAGAGGATTGGAATGGAATGCAATCAACCCGAATGGAATGGAATGGAATGGAATGGAATGGAATGGATTGTAATGGAATGGAGTAAAGGAGAATGGAATGGAATGGAATGGAATGGAATCATCCCGAATGGCATGGAATGGAATGGAATGGAATGGAATGGAATGGAATGAAATGTAATGGAATGAAATGGAATGGAATCAACCCGAATGGAATGGAATGGAATGGCATGGAATGGAATGGAATGGAATGGAATGGAATGGAATGGAATGGAATGGAATCAACCCGAATGGAATGGAATGGAATGGCATGGAATAGAATGGAATGGAATGGAATTGAATCAACCCGAATGGAATGGAATGGAATGGAATGGAGTCATCCCGAATGGCATGGAATGGAATGGAATGAAAAGTAATGGAATGAAATGGAATGGAATCAACCCGAATGGAATGGAATGGAATGGAACGGAATGGAATCAACCCGAATGGAATGGAATGGAATGGAATGGAATGGTATGGAATGGAATGGAATCAACCCGAATGGAATGGAATGGAATGGCATGGAATAGAATGGAATGGAATGGAATGGAATCAACCCGCATGGAATGGAATGGAATGGAATGGAATGGAATGGAATGGAATGGAATTGAATCATCCCGAATGGCATGTAATGGAATGGAATATAATGGAATGGAATGGAATGAAATGGAATGGAATGAAATGGAATGGAATCAAAACGAATGAAATGGAATGGAATGGAACGGAATGGAATCAACCCGAATGGAATGGAATGGAACGGAATGGAATGGAATGGCATGGAATTGAATGGAATCAACCCGAATGGAATGGAACGCAATGGAATGGAATAGAATGGAATGGAATGGAATGGAATCAACCCGAATGGAATGGAATGGAATGGAATGGAATGGAATGGAATGGAAGAGAATCAACCCGAATACAATGGAAAGGAAAGAAATGGAATGGAATCAACCCGAATGGAATGGAATGGAATGGAATGGAATGGAACGGAATGGAATCAACCCGAACGGAATGGAATGGAATGGAATGGATAGGAATGGAATGGAACCAACCCGAATGGAATGGAATCGAATGGAACGGAATGGAACGATATCAGACCGACTGCAATGGAATGGAATGGAAAGGAATGCAATCAACACGAATGGAATGGAACGGAATGGAAGGGAATCAACCCGAAAGGAATGGAATAGAACGGAATGGAATGGATTGGAATGGTATCATCTCGAATGGAATGGAATGGAAAGGAACAGAATCAACCCGAATGGAATGGAATGGAATGGAATGGAATAGAATCAACCCGAATGGAATGGAATGGAATGGAATGGAATGGAATGGAATGGAATCAACCCGAATGGAATAGAATGGAATGGGAAGGAAGGGAATGCAAAGAAGTCAACCCGAATGGAATGGAATGGAATGGAATGCAATTGAATGCAATGAAATGGAATGGCATGGAATCAACCGGAATGGAATGGAATGGAATGCAATGGAACGGAATGGTGTCAACCCGATTCGAATGGAATGGAATGGAATGGAATGGAAAGGAATGGAATGGAAAATAATCAACTCGAATGTAATGTAATGGAATGGAATGGAAAGGAATGGAATGGAAAGTATCAACTCGAATGTAATGGAATTGAATGAAATGGAATGGAATCCAAGCGAATGGAATGGAATGGAATGGGATGGAATGGAATGGCATGGAATTGAATGGAATGGAGTCAACCCGAATGGAATGGAATGGAATGGAATGGAATCAACACGAATGGAATGGAATGGAATGCAATGGAATGGAATGAAATGGCATGGAATTAACCCGAGTGGAATGGAATGGAAGGGAATCAACCAGAATGGAATGGAATGGAATGGAATGGAATGGAATGGAAAGGAATGGAATGGAATGGAATGGAATGGAATGGAATCAACCAGAATGGAATGGAATGGAATGGAATGGAATGAAATGGAATAAAACGGAATGGAATGGAATGGAATGGAATGGAATGGAATGGAATGGAATGGAACGGAATGGAATCAACCCGAACGGAATGGAATGGAATGGAATGGAATGGAAGGGATAGGAATGGAATGGAACCAACCCGAATGGAATGGAATCGAATGGAACGGAATGGAACGATATCAGACCGACTGCAATGGAATGGAATGGAATGGAATGCAATCAACACGAATGGAATGAAACGGAATGGAATGGAATCAACAAGAAAGGAATGGAATGGAATGGAATGGAATGGAATGGAATGGAATGGAATGGAATCAACCCGAAAGGAATGGAATGGAACGGAATGGACTGGATTGGAATGGTATCATCTCGAATGGAACGGAATGGAAAGGAACAGAATCAACCCGAATGGAATGGAATGGAATGGAATAGGATCAACCCGAATGGAATGGAATGGAATGGAATGGAATGGAATGGAATGGAATCAACCCGAATGGAATAGAATGGAACGGGATGGAAGGGAATGCAAAGAAGTCAACCCAAATGGAATGGAATGGAATGGAATGGAATGCAATGAAATGGAATGGCATGGAATCAACCGGAATGGAATGGAATGGAATGGAGTGGAACGGAAAGGTATCAACCCGATTGGAATGGAATGGAATGGAATGGAAAGGAATGGATTGGGATGGAATGGAATGGAATCAAACCAAATGGAATGGAATGGAGTGGATTGGAATGGAATGCAATCAACCCGAATGGAATGGAAAGGAATGGATTGAAATGGAATGGAATCAACGTGAATGGAATGGAATGGAATGGAATGGAATGGAATGGAATGCAATTTAATCAACCCGAATGGAATGGAATGGAATGGAATGGAATGAAATGGAATCAACCCAAATATAATGCAATGGAAGGGAAAGGAATGGAATGGAATGGATTGGAATGGAATGGATTGGAATCAACCTAAATGGAATGGAAAGGAATGGAATGGAATGGAATGGAATCAACCAGAATGGAATGGAATTTATTGGAGTCAAACCGAATGGCATTGAATGGAATGGAACCAACCCGAATGGAATGGTACGGAATGGAATGGAATGTTATGAACCTGAATGGAATGCTATGGTATGGAATGAAATGGAATGGAGGTGAATCAACCCGAATGGAATGGAATTGAAAGGAATGGAATGTAATGGAATAGAATGGAATCAACCAGAATGGATTGGAATGGAATGGAATGGAATGGAATGAAAACAACCGGAATGGAATGGAATGGAATTCAATGGAATGGAATGGAATCAACCCGAATGGAATGGAATGGAATCAACCCGAATGGAATGGAATGGAATGGAATGGAATGAAACGGAATGGAACGGAACCAACCCGAATGGAATGGGACGGAATGAAATCGAATGGAATAAAATGGAATGGAATGGAACGGAATGGAATGGAATCAACTCGAATGGAATGGAATGGAATGGAATGGAAAGGAATCATCCCGAAGAGCATGGAATGTAATGGAATGGAATGGAATGGATTGGAATCAACCCGAATGCAATGGAATGGAATGAAATGGAATGGAATGGAATGGATTGGAATCAACCCAAATGCAATGGAATGGAATGCAATGGAATGGAATGAAATGGAATGGAATCAACTCGAATGGAATGGAATGGAATGGAATGGAACGGAATGGAATCAACCCGAATGGAATGGAATGGAATGGAATCACCTGAATAGAATGGAATGGAATGGAATGAAATGGAATGGAATGGAATGAACCCGAATGGAATGGAATGGAATGGAAGGGAATGGAATGCAATAGAATGAAGCTGAATGTTATGGAATGGAATGAAATGGAATGGAATGGAATGGATTAGGATGGAATGGAATGGAATCAAACCAAATGGAATGGAATGGAGTGGATTGGAATGGAATGCAATCAACCCGAATGGAATGGAATGTAATGTAATGGAATGGAATGGAAAGGAATGGAATGGAAAGTATCAACTCGAATGTAATGGAATTGAATGAAATGGAATGGAATCCAAGCGAATGGAATGGAATGGAATGGGATGGAATGGAATGGCATGGAATTGAATGGAACGGAGTCAACCCGAATGGAATGGAATGGAATGGAATGGAATCAACACGAATGGAATGGAATGGAATGCAATGGAATGGAATGAAATGGCATGGAATTAACCCGAATGGAATGGAATGGAAGGGAATCAACCAGAATGGCATGGAATGGAATGGAATGGAATGGAAAGGAATGGAATGGAATGGAATGGAATGGAATGGAATGGAATCAACCAGAATGGAATGGAATGGAATGGAATGGAATGGAATGGAATGGAATGGAATAAAACGGAATGGAATGGAATGGAATGGAATGGAATGGAATGGAATGGAATGGAACGGAATGGAATCAACCCGAACGGAATGGAATGGAATGGAATGGAATGGAAGGGATAGGAATGGAATGGAACCAACCCGAATGGAATGGAATCGAATGGAACGGAATGGAACGATATCAGACCGACTGCAATGGAATGGAATGGAATGGAATGCAATCAACACGAATGGAATGAAACGGAATGGAATGGAATCAACAAGAAAGGAATGGAATGGAATGGAATGGAATGGAAAGGAATGGAATGGAATCAACCCGAAAGGAATGGAATGGAACGGAATGGAATGGATTGGAATGGTATCATCTCGAATGGAAGGGAATGGAAAGGAACAGAATCAACCCGAATGGAATGGAATGGAATGGAATGGAATAGGATCAACCCGAATGAAATGGAATGGAATGGAATGGAATGGAATGGAATCAACCCGAATGGAATAGAATGGAATGGGATGGAAGGGAATGCAAAGAAGTCAACCCAAATGGAATGGAATGGAATGGAATGGAATGCAATGAAATGGAATGGCATGGAATCAACCGGAATGGAATGGAATGGAATGGAGTGGAACGGAAAGGTATCAACCAGAGTGGAATGGAATGGAATGGAATGGAAAGGAATGGAATGGAAAAGAATCAACTCGAATGTAATGGAATGGAATGGAATGGAAAGGAATGGAATGGAAAGTATCAACTCGAATGTAATGGAATTGAATGAAATGGAATGGAATCCAAGAGAATGGAATGGAATGGAATGGGATGGAATGGAATGGCATGGAATTGAATGGAATGGAGTCAACCCGAATGGAATGGAATGGAATGGAATGGAATGGAATGGAATGGAATGGAATGGAATGGCATGGCATGGAATTGAATGGAATGGAGTCAACCCGAATGGAATGGAATGGAATGGAATGGAATGGAATGGATTGGAATGGAATGCAATCAACCCAAATGGAATGGAATGGAATGCAATGGAATGGAATCAACACGAATGCAATGGAATGGAGTGGAATGGAATGGAATTAAACCGAATGGAACGGAATGGAAAGGAATGGAATGGAATCAACCAGAATGGAATGGAATGGAATGGAATCAACCCGAATGGAATGGAATGGAATGGAATGGAATGGAATGGAATGGAATGGAACGGAATGCAATCAACACGAATGGAATGGAATGAAAGGGAATGGAATGGAATGGAATCAACCCGAATGGAATGGAATGGAATGGAATGGAATGGATTGGGATGGAATGGAATGGAATCAAACCAAATGGAATGGAATGGAGTGGATTGGAATGGAATGCAATCAACCCGAATGGAATGGAATGGAATGGAATGGAATGGAATGGAGTAAAGGAGAATGGAATGGAATGGAATGGAATGGAATCATCCCGAATGGCATGGAATGGAATGGAATGGAATGGAATGAAATGTAATGGAATGAAATGGAATGGAATCAACCCGAAAGGAATGGAATGGAATGGAATGGAACGGAATGGAATCAACCCGAATGGAATGGAATGGAACGGAATGGAATGGAATGGAATGGAATGGAATGGAATGGAATCAACCCGAATGGAATGGAATGGAATGGCATGGAATAGAATGGAATGGAATGGAATGGAATCAACCCGAATGGAATGGAATGGAACGGAATGGAATGGAATGGAATGGAATGGAATGGAATGGAATCAACCCGAATGGAATGGAATGGAATGGCATGGAATAGAATGGAATGGAATGGAATGGATTCATCCCGAATGGCATGGAATGGAATGGAATGGAATGGAATGGAATGAAATGTAATGGAATGGAATGGAATTGAATAAAATGTAATGGAATGAAATGGAATGGAATCAACCCGAATGGAATGGAATGGAATGGAAGGGAATGGAATCAACCCGAATGGAATGGAATGGAATGGAATGGAATGGAATGGAATGGAATGGAATGGAATGGAATCAACCCGAATGGAATGGAATGGAATGGAATGGAATGGAATGGAATGGAATGGAATTGAATCATCCCGAATGGCATGGAATGGAATGGAATATAATGGAATGGAATGGAATGAAATGGAATGGAATGAAATGGAATGGAATCAAAACGAATGAAATGGAATGGAATGGAATGGAACGGAATGGAATCAACCCGAATGGAATGGAATGGAACGGAATGGAATGGAATGGCATGGAATGGAATGGAATCAACCCGAATGGAATGGAATGCAATGGAATGGAATAGAATGGAATGGAATGAAACGGAATCAACCCGAATGGAATGGAATGGAATGGAATGGAATGGAATGGAATGGAAGAGAATCAACCCGAATACAATTGAAAGGAAAGAAATGGAATGGAATCAACCCGAATGTAATGCAATGGAATGGAATGGAATGGAATGGAACGGAATGGAATCAACCCGAACGGAATGGAATGGAATGCAATGGAATGGAATGGATAGGAATGGAATGGAACCAACCCGAATGGAATGGAATCGAATGGAACGGAATGGAACGGTATCAGACCGACTGCAATGGAATGGAATGGAAAGGAATGCAATCAACACGAATGGAATGGAACGGAATGGAATGGAATCAACCCGAAAGGAATGGAATGGAACGGAATGGAATGGATTGGAATGGTAATATCTCGAATGGAATGGAATGGAAAGGAACAGAATCAACCCGAAGGGAATGGAATGGAATGGAATGGAATAGAATCAACCCGAATGGAATGGAATGGAATGGAATGGAATGGAATCAACCCGAATGGAATAGAATGGAATGGGATGGAAGGGAATGCAAAGAAGTCAACCCGAATGGAGTGGAATGGAATGGAATGGAATGGAATTGAATGCAATGAAATGGAATGGCATGGAATCAACCGGAATGGAATGGAATGGAATGGAATGGAATGGAATGGAATGGAATGGATAGGAATGGAATGGAACCAACCCGAATGGAATGGAATCGAATGGAATGGAATGGAACGATATCAGACTGACTGCAATGGAATGGAATGGAATGGAATGCAATCAACACGAATGGAATGAAACGGAATGGAATGGAATCAATAAGAAAGGAATGGAATGGTATGGAATGGAATGGAATGGAATGGAATGGAATCATCCCGAAAGGAATGGAATGGAACGGAATGGAATGGATTGGAATGGTATCATCTCGAATGGAATGGAATGGAAAGGAACAGAATCAACCCGAATGGAATGGAATGGAATGGAATGGAATGGAATGGAATCAACACGAATGGAATAGAATGGAATGGGATGGAAGGGAATGCAAAGAAGTCAACCCGAATGGAATGGAATGGAATGCAATGGAATGGAATGGAATGCAATGAAATGGAATGGCATGGAACCAACCGGAATGGAATGGAATGGAATGGAATGGAATGGTATCAATCCGATTGGAATGGAATGGAATGGAATGGAATGGAATGGAAAGGAATGGAATGGAAAAGAATCAACTCGAATGTAATGGAATGGAATGGAATGGAAAGGAATGGAATGGAAAGTATCAACTCGAATGTAATGGAATTGAATGAAATGGAATGGAATCCAAGCGAATGGAATGGAATGGAATGGGATGGAATGGAATGGCATGGAATTGAATGGAATGGAGTCAACACGAATGGAATGGAATGGAATGGAATGGAATGGAATGGAATGGCATGGAATTGAATGGAATGGAGTCAACCCGAATGGAATGGAATGGAATGGAGTGGAATGGATTGGAATGGAATGCAATCAGCCCAAATGGAATGGAATGGAATGCAATGGAATGGAATCAACACGAATGCAATTGAATGGAGTGGAATGGAATGGAATTAAACCGAATGGAACGGAATGGAATGGAATGGAATGGAATCAACCAGAATGGAATGGAATGGAATGGAATGGAATGGAATGGAATCAACCCGAATGGAATGGAATGGAATGGAATGGAATGGAATGGAATGAAACGGAATGCAATCAACACGAATGGAATGGAATGAAAGGGAATGGAATGGAATGGAATCAACCCGAATGGAATGGAATGGAATGGAATGGAATGGAATGGAATGGAATGGATTGGGATGGAATGGAATGGAATCAAACCAAATGGAATGGAATGGAGTGGATTGGAATGGAATGCAATCAACCCGAATGGAATGGAATGGAATGGAATGGAATGGAGTAAAGGAGAATGGAATGGAATGGAATGGAATGGAATCATCCCGAATGGCATGGAATGGAATGGAATGGAATGGCATGGAATTGAATGGAATCAACCCGAATGGAATGGAACGCAATGGAATGGAATAGAATGGAATGGAATGGAATGGAATCAACCCGAATGGAATGGAATGGAATGGAATGGAATGGAATGGAAGAGAATCAACCCGAATACAATGGAAAGGAAAGAAATGGAATGGAATCAACCCGAATGGAATGGAATGGAACGGAATGGAATCAACCCGAACGGAATGGAATGGAATGGAATGGATAGGAATGGAATGGAACCAACCCGAATGGAATGGAATCGAATGGAACGGAATGGAACGATATCAGACCGACTGCAATGGAATGGAATGGAAAGGAATGCAATCAACACGAATGGAAAGGAACGGAATGGAATGGAATCAACCCGAAAGGAATGGAATAGAACGGAATGGAATGGATTGGAATGGTATCATCTCGAATGGAATGGAATGGAAAGGAACAGAATCAACCAGAATGGAATGGAATGGAATGGAATGGAATAGAATCAACCCGAATGGAATCGAATGGAATGGAATGGAATGGAATGGAATGGAATCAACCCGAATGGAATAGAATGGAATGGGAAGGAAGGGAATGCAAAGAAGTCAACCCGAATGGAATGGAATGGAATGGAATGCAATTGAATGCAATGAAATGGAATGGCATGGAATCAACCGGAATGGAATGGAATGGAATGGAATGGAACGGAATGGTGTCAACCCGATTGGAATGGAATGGAATGGAATGGAATGGAATGGAAAGGAATGGAATGGAAAAGAATCAACTCGAATGTAATGGAATGGAATGGAATGGAAAGGAATGGAATGGAAAGTATCAACTCGAATGTAATGGAATTGAATGAAATGGAATGGAATCCAAGCTAATGGAATGGAATGGAATGGGATGGAATGGAATGGCATGGAATTGAATGGAATGGAGTCAACCCGAATGGAATGGAATGGAATGGAATGGAATCAACACGAATGGAATGGAATGGAATGCAATGGAATGGAATGAAATGGCATGGAATTAACCCGAGTGGAATGGAATGGAAGGGAATCAACCAGAATGGAATGGAATGGAATGGAATGGAATGGAATGGAAAGGAATGGAATGGAATGGAATGGAATGGAATGGAATGGAATCAACCAGAATGGAATGGAATGGAATGGAATGGAATGGAATAAAACGGAATGGAATGGAATGGAATGGAATGGAATGGAATGGAATGGAACGGAATGGAATCAACCCGAACGGAATGGAATGGAATGGAATGGAATGGAAGGGATAGGAATGGAATGGAACCAACCCGAATGGAATGGAATCGAATGGAAAGGAATGGAACGATATCAGACCGACTGCAATGGAATGGAATGGAATGGAATGCAATCAACACGAATGGAATGAAACGGAATGGAATGGAATCAACAAGAAAGGAATGGAATGGAATGGAATGGAATGGAATGGAATGGAATCAACCCGAAAGGAATGGAATGGAACGGAATGGAATGGATTGGAATGGTATCATCTCGAATGGAAGGGAATGGAAAGGAACAGAATCAACCCGAATGGAATGGAATGGAATGGAATGGAATAGGATCAACCCGAATGGAATGGAATGGAATGGAATGGAATGGAATGGAATCAACCCGAATGGAATAGAATGGAATGGGATGGAAGGGAATGCAAAGAAGTCAACCCAAATGGAATGGAATGGAATGGAATGGAATGCAATGAAATGGAATGGCATGGAATCAACCGGAATGGAATGGAATGGAATGGAGTGGAACGGAAAGGTATCAACCCGATTGGAATGGAATGGAATGGAATGGAAAGGAATGGAATGGAAAAGAATCAACTCGAATGTAATGGAATGGAATGGAATGGAAAGGAATGGAATGGAAAGTATCAACTCGAATGTAATGGAATTGAATGAAATGGAATGGAATCCAAGAGAATGGAATGGAATGGAATGGGATGGAATGGAATGGCATGGAATTGAATGGAATGGAGTCAACCCGAATGGAATGGAATGGAATGGAATGGAATGGAATGGAATGGAATGGAATGGAATGGAATGGAATGGAATGGAATGGCATGGCATGGAATTGAATGGAATGGAGTCAACCCGAACGGAATGGAATGGAATGGAATGGAATGGAATGGAATGGATTGGAATGGAATGCAATCAACCCAAATGGAATGGAATGGAATGCAATGGAATGGAATCAACACGAATGCAATGGAATGGAGTGGAATGGAATGGAATTAAACCGAATGGAACGGAATGGAATGGAATGGAATGGAATCAACCAGAATGGAATGGAATGGAATGGAATCAACCCGAATGGAATGGAATGGAATGGAATGGAATGGAATGGAATGGAACGGAATGCAATCAACACGAATGGAATGGAATGAAAGGGAATGGAATGGAATGGAATCAACCCGAATGGAACGGAATGGAATGGAATGGAATGGAATGGAATGGAATGGAATGGAATCAACCCGAATGGAATGGAATGGAATTGAATGAAATGTAATGGAATGAAATGGAATGGAATCAACCCGAATGGAATGGAATGGAATGGAATGGAATGGAATGGAATGGAATGGAATGGAATGGAATCAACCCGAATGGAATGGAATGGAATGGAATGGAATGGAATGGAATGGAATTGAATCATCCCGAATGGCATGGAATGGAATGGAATATAATGGAATGGAATGGAATGAAATGGAATGGAATGAAATGGAATGGAATCAAAACGAATGAAAT
This sequence comes from Pan paniscus, assembly GCF_029289425.2. Taxonomy (NCBI): domain Eukaryota; kingdom Metazoa; phylum Chordata; class Mammalia; order Primates; family Hominidae; genus Pan; species Pan paniscus. The sequence continues at coordinate 66,768,091 of NC_073260.2, read as the reverse complement.
GGAATGGAATGGAATGGAACGGAATGGAATCAACCCGAATGGAATGGAATGGAGCGGAATGGAATGGAATGGCATGGAATGGAATGGAATCAACCCGAATGGAATGGAATGCAATGGAATGGAATAGAATGGAATGGAATGGAATGGAATCAACCCGAATGGAATGGAATGGAATGGAATGGAATGGAATGGAATGGAATGGAACGGAATGGAATCAACCCGAACGGAATGGAATGGAATGGAATGGAATGGAATGGATAGGAATGGAATGGAACCAACCCGAATGGAATGGAATCGAATGGAACGGAATGGAACGGTATCAGACCGACTGCAATGGAATGGAATGGAAAGGAATGCAATCAACACGAATGGAATGGAACGGAATGGAATGGAATCAACCCGAAAGGAATGGAATGGAACGGAATGGAATGGATTGGAATGGTAATATCTCGAATGGAATGGAATGGAAAGGAACAGAATCAACCCGAAGGGAATGGAATGGAATGGAATGGAATAGAATCAACCCGAATGGAATGGAATGGAATGGAATGGAATGGAATGGAATCAACCCGAATGGAATAGAATGGAATGGGATGGAAGGGAATGCAAAGAAGTCAACCCGAATGGAGTGGAATGGAATGGAATGGAATGGAATTGAATGCAATGAAATGGAATGGCATGGAATCAACCGGAATGGAATGGAATGGAATGGAATGGAATGGAATGGAATGGAATGGATAGGAATGGAATGGAACCAACCCGAATGGAATGGAATCGAATGGAATGGAATGGAACGATATCAGACTGACTGCAATGGAATGGAATGGCATGGAATAGAATGGAATGGAATGGAATGGAATCATCCCGAATGGAATGGAATGGAATGGAATGGAATGGAATGGAATGGAATGGAGTCATCCCTAATGGCATGGAATGGAATGGAATGGAATGGAATGAAATGTAATGGGATGAAATGGAATGGAATCAACCCGAATGGAATGGAATGGAATGGAAGGGATTGGAATCAACCCGAATGGAATGGAATGGAATGGTATGGAATGGAATGGAATCAACCCGAATGGAATGGAATGGAATGGCATGGAATAGAATGGAATGGAATGGAATGGAATCAACCCGAATGGAATGGAATGGAATGGAATGGAATGGAATGGAATGGAATCATCCCGAATGGCATGGAATGGAATGGAATATAATGGAATGGAATGGAATGAAATGGAATGGAATGAAATGGAATGGAATCAAAACAAATGAAATGGAATGGAATGGAATGGAACGGAATGGAATCAACCCGAATGGAATGGAATGGAACGGAATGGAATGGAATGGCATGGAATGGAATGGAATCAACCCGAATGGTATGGAATGCAATGGAATGGAATAGAATGGAATGGAATGGAATGGAATCAACCCGAATGGCATGGAATGGAATGGAATGGAATGGAATGGATTGGGAGAGAATCAACCCGAATACAATTGAAAGGAAAGAAATGGAATGGAATCAACCCGAATGGAATGCAATGGAATGGAATGGAATGGAACGGAATGGAATCAACCCGAACGGAATGGAATGGAATAGAATGGAATGGAATGGATAGGAATGGAATGGAACCAACCCGAATGGAATGGAATCGAATGGAACGGAATGGAACGATATCAGACCGACTGCAATGGAATGGAATGGAAAGGAATGCAATCAACACGAATGGAATGGAACGGAATGGAATGGAATCAACCCGAAATGAATGGAATGGAACGGAATGGAATGGATTGGAATGGTATCATCTCGAATGGAATGGAATGGAAAGGAACAGAATCAACCCGAATGGAATGGAATGGAATGGAATGGAATAGAATCAACCCGAATGGAATGGAATGGAATGGAATGGAATGGAATGGAATGGAGTGGAATCAAACCGAATGGAATAGAATGGAATGGGATGGAAGGGAATGCAAAGAAGTCAACCCGAATGGAGTGGAATGGAATGGAATGGATTGGACTTGAATGCAATGAAATGGAATGGCATGGAATCAACCGGAATGGAATGGAATGGAATGGAATGGAATGGAATGGAATGGAATGGAACGGAATGCAATCAACACGAATGGAATGGAATGAAAGGGAATGGAATGGAATGGAATCAACCCGAATGGAATGGAATGGAATGGAATGGAATGGAATGGAATGGAATGGAATGGAATTGATTGGGATGGAATGGAATGGAATCAAACCAAATGGAATGGAATGGAATGGAATGTAATGGAATGGAATCAACCCGAATGGAATAGAATGGAATGGGATGGAAGGGAATGCAAAGAAGTCAACCCGAATGGAATGGAATGGAATGGAATGGAATTGAATGCAATGAAATGGAATGGCATGGAATCAACCAGAATGGAATGGAATGGAATGGAATGGAACGGAATGGTATCAACACGATTGGAATGGAATGGAATGGAATGGAATGGAATGGAATGGAAAGGAATGGAATGGAAAAGCATCAACTCGAATGTAATGGAATGGAATGGAATGGAAAGGAATGGAATGGAAATTATCAACTCGAATGTAATGGAATTGAATGAAATGGAATGGAATCCAAGCGAATGGAATGGAATGGAATGGGATGGAATGGAATGGCATGGAAGTGAATGGAATGGAGTCAACCCGAATGGAATGGAATGGAATGGAATGGAATGGAATGGAATGGCATGGAATTGAATGGAATGGAGTCAACCCGAATGGAATGGAATGGAATGGAATGGAATGGAATGGAATCAACCCGAATGGAATGGAACGGAACGGAATGGATTGAAATGGAATGGAATCAACGTGAATGGAATGGAATGGAATGGAATGCAATTTAATCAACCCGAATGGAATGGAATGGAATGGAATGGAATTGAATCAACCCGAATGGAATGGAACGGAACGGAATGGATTGAAATGGAATGGAATCAACGTGAATGGAATGGAATGGAATGGAATGCAATTTAATCAACCCGAATGGAATGGAATGGAATGGAATGGAATGGAATGATGTGGAATCAACCGGAATGGAATGGAATGGAATGGAATGGATTGGAATGGAATGCAATCAACCCAAATATAATGGAATGGAAGGGAATGGAATGGAATGGAATGGAATCAACCTAAATGGAATGGAAAGGAATGGAATGGAATGGAATGGAATCAACCAGAATGGAATGGAATTTATTGGAGTCAAACCGAATGGCATTGAATGGAATAGAATCAACCCGAATGGAATGGAATGGAATGGAATGGAATGGAATGAAATGGAATGGAATGGTACGGAATGGAATGGAATGTTATCAACCTGAATGGAATGCTATGGAATGGAATGAAATGGAATGGAGGAGAATCAACCCGAATGGAATGGAATTGAAAGGAATGGAATGGAATGGAATGGAATGGAATCAAACAGAATGGATTGGAATGGAATGGAATGGAATGGAATGGAATGGAAACAACCGGAATGGAATGGAATGGAATTCAATGGAATGGAATGGAATCAACGAGAATGGAATGGAATGGAATAAAATGGAATGGAATGCCCTGGAATGGAATGGAATCAACCCGAATGTAATGTAATGGAATGGAATGGAATGGAATGGAATGGAATCAACACGAATGGAATGGAATGGAATGGAATGAAAAGGAATGGCATGGTACCAACCCGAATGGAATGGAATGGAATGAAATCGAATGGAATATAATGGAATGGAATGGAATGGAATCCACTCGAATGGAATGGATTGGAATGGAATGGAATGGAATCATCCCGAATGGCATGGAATGTAATGGAATGGAATGAAATCTACACGAATGGATTGTAATGGAATGGAATCAAATGGAATGGAATCAATCCGAATGGAATGGAAAGGAATGGAATGGAAAGGAAAGGAACGGAACGGAATGGAATCAACCCGAATGGAACGGAATGGAATGGAATGGAATGGAATCAAACGGAATGGAATGCAATGGAATGGAATGGAATGGAATCAACCCGAATGGAATGGAATCGAATGCAATGGAATGGAATGAAATGGAATGGAATCAACCCGAATGGAACGGAATGGAATGGAATGGAATCATCCCGAATGGCATGGAATGGAATGGAACGGAATGGAATGCAATGGAGTCAACACGAATGGAATGGAATGGAATGGAATGGAACGGAATGGAATCAACCCGAATGGAATGGAATGGAATTGAATGGAATGGAATCAACGCGAATGGAATGGAATGGAATGGAATGGAATGGAATGGAATGGAATCAACCCGAATGGAATGCAATGGAATGGAATGGAGTAGAATCAACCCGAATATAATGGAATGGAATGAAATGGAATGGAATCAACCCGAATGGAATGGAATGGAATGGGATGGAATGGAATGGAATGGAATCAACCCGAATGGAATGGAACGGAATGGAATGGAAGGGAACAGAATGGAATCAACACGATTGGAATGGAATGGAATGGAATGGAATGGAAGGGAATGGAATGGAATGGAAGGAATGGAATGCAACCTACCCGAATTGAATGGAATCGAATGGAATGGAATGAAACGGCATCAAACCGACTGGAATGGAATGGAATGGAATGGAATTGATTGGAATGGAATGGAATGAAATGGCATGGAATCAACCCGAATGGAATGGAATGGAATGGAATGGAATGGAATGGAATGGAATGGAATGGAATCAACCCGAGTGGAATGGAATGGAATGCAATGGAATGGAATGAAATGGCATGGAATCAACAGGAATGGAATGGAATGGAATGGAACGGAACGGAATGGAATCAACCCGAATGGAATGGAATGGAATGGAACCGAAGGGAACGGAATGTAATGGAATGGAATCAACCCGAATGTAATGTAATGGAATGGAATGGAATGGAACGGAATCAACCCGAATGGAATGGAATGGAATGGAATGGAATGGAATGGAATGAAATGGAATAGAATAAACCCGAATGGAATGGAACGTAATGGAATGGAATTGAATGGAATGGTATGGAATCAACCTGAAAGGAATGTAATGGAATGGAATAGAATGGAATGCTATGGAATCAACCCGAAAGGAACGGAATGGAACGGGATGGAATGGAATGGAATGGAATAAACCCGAATGGAATGGAATGGAATGGATGGAATGCAATGGAATCAACCGGAATGGAATGGAATGGAATGGAATGGAATGGAATGGATTCAACCCGAATGGAATGGAATGGAATGGAATGGAATGGAATGGAATGAAATGGAATCAACCGGAATGGAATGGAATGGAATGGAATGGAATGGAATCAACCTAAATGGAATGGAAAGGAATGGAATGGAATGGAATGGAATGGAATCAACCAGAATGGAATGGAATGGAATGGAGTCAAACCGAATGGAATGGAATGGAATGGAATGGAATGGAATGGAATGGAATCAACACGAATGGATTGGAATGGAATGCAATGGAATGGAATGAAATGGCATGGAATTAACAAGAATGGAATGGAATGGAAGGGAATCAACCAGAATGGAATGGAATGGAATGGAATGGAAAGGAATGGAATGGAATGGAATGGAATGCAATGAAATGGAATGGCATGGAATCAACCGGAATGGAATGGAATGGAATGGAGTGGAACGGAATGGTATCAACCCGAATGGAATGGAATGGAATGGAATGGAATGGAAAGGAATGGAATGGAAAAGAATAAACTCGAATGTAATGGAATGGAATGGAATGGAAAGGAATGGAATGGAAAGTATCATCTCGAATGTAATGGAATTGAATGAAATGGAATTGAATCCACGCGAATGGAATGGAATGGAATGGGATGAAATGGAATGGGACGGAATTGAATGGAATGGAGTCAACCCGAATGGAATAGAATGGAATGGAATGGAATGGAATGGAATGGAATGGAATGGAATGGAATCAACCCGAATGGAATGGAACGGAATGGATTGAAATGGAATGGAATCAACGTGAATGAAATGGAATGGAATGGAATGGAATGATATGGAATGCAATTTAATCAACCCGAATGGAATGGAATGGAATGGAATGAAATGGAATCAACCGGAATGGAATGGAATGGAATGGAATGGATTGGAATGGAATGCAATCAACCCAAATATAATGGAATGGAAGGGAATGGAATGGAATGGAATGGATTGGAATGGAATGGAATGGAATCAACCTAAATGGAATGGAAAGGAATGGAATGGAATGGAATGGAATCAACCAGAATGGAATGGAATTTATTGGAGACAAACCGAATGGCATTGAATGGAATGGAATCAACCCGAATGGAATGGAATGGAATGGAATGGAATGGAATGAAATGGAATGGAATGGTACGGAATGGAATGGAATGTTATCAACCTGAATGGAATGCTATGGAATGGAATGAAATGGAATGGAGGTGAATCAACCCGAATGGAATGGAATTGAAAGGAATGGAATGTAATGGAATGGAATGGAATCAACCAGAATGGATTGGAATGGAATGGAATGGAATGGAAAGGAAACAACCGGAATGGAATGGAATGGAATTCAATGGAATGGAATGGAATCAACCAGAATGGAATGGAATGGAATGAAATGGAATGGAATGGAATGAAATGGAATGGAATGGAATGGAATCAACCGGAATGGAATGAAATGGAATGCAATGGAATGGTATGGAATCAACCCGAATGTAATGTAATGTAATGGAATGGAATGGAATGGAATGGAATCAACACGAATGGAATGGAATGGAATGGAATGAAAAGGAATGGAATGGAAACAACCCGAATGGAATGGAATGGAATGAAATCGAATGGAATATAATGGAATGGAATGGAATGGAATCCACTCGAATGGAATGGATTGGAATGGAATGGAATGGAATCATTCCGAATGGCATGGAATGTAATGGAATGGAATGAAATCTACCCGAATGGATTGGAATGGAATGGAATGAAATGGAATGGGATCAATCCGAATGGAATGGAAAGGAATGGAATGGAATGGAATGGAACGGAATGGAATCAAACCGAATGGAACGGAATGCAATGGAATGGAATGGAATCAAACGGAATGGAATGCAATGGAATGGAATGGAATGGAATCAACCCGAATGGAATGGAACGGAATGGAATGTAAGGGAACAGAATGGAATCAACACGATTGGAATGGAATGGAATGGAATTGAATGGAAGGGAATGGAATGGAATGGAAGGAATGGAATGGAACCTACCCGAATGGAATGGAATCGAATGGAATGGAATGAAACGGCATCAAACCGACTGGAATGGAATGGAATGGAATGGAATGGAATGGAATGGAAAGGAATGGAATGAAATGGCATGGAATCAACCGGAATGGAATGGAATGGAATGGAATGGAACTGAATGGAATCAAGCCGAATGGAATGGAATGGAATGGAATGGAATGGAATGGAATGGAATGGAATCAACCCTAGTGGAATGGAATGGAATGCAATGGAATGGAATGAAATGGCATGGAATCAACAGGAATGGAATGGAATGGAATGGAATGGAACGGAACGGAATGGAATCAACCCGAATGGAATGGAATGGAATGGAACCGAAGGGAACGGAATGTAATGGAATGGAATAAACCCGAATTGAATGGAATGGAATGGAATTGAATGGAACGGAATCAACCCGAATGGAATGAAATGGAATGGAATGGAATGGAATGAAATGGAATAGAATAAACCCGAATGGAATTGAACGTAATGGAATGGAATGGAATGGAATGGTATGGAATCAACCTGAATGGAATGTAATGGAATGGAATAGAATGGAATGCTATGGAATCAACCCGAAAGGAACGGAATGGAACGGGATGGAATGGAATGGAATAGAATAAACCCGAATGGAATGGAATGGAATAGAATGGAATGGAATGGAATGCAATGGAATCAACCCGAATGGAATGGAATGGAATGGAATGGAATGGAATGGATTCAACCCGAATGGAATGGAATGGAATGCAATGGAATCAACCCGAATGGAATGGAATGGAATGGAATGCAATGGAATAGAATGGATTCAACCCAAATGGAATGGAATGGAATGGAATGAAATGGAATCAACCGGAATGGAATGGAATGGAATCAACCTAAATGGAATGGAAAGGAATGGAATGGAATGGAATGGAATCAACCAGAATGGAATGGAATGGAATGGAGTCAAACCGAAAGGAATGGAATGGAATGGAATGGAATGGAATGGAATCAACACGAATGGAATGGAATGGAATGGAATGCAATGGAATGGAATGAAATGGCATGGAAATAACCCGAATGGAATGGAATGGAATGGAATCAACCAGAATGGAATGGAATGGAATGGAATGGAATGGAATGGAATGGAATGGAATGGAATGGAATCAACAAGAATGGAATGGAATGGAATGGAATGGAATGGAATGGAATGGAATGGAATCAAACGGAATGGAATGGAATGGAATGGAATGGAACGAAATGGAATCAACCCGAACGGAATGGAATGGAATGGAATGGAATGGATAGGAATGGAATGGAACCAACCCGAATTGAATGGAATCGAATGGAACGGAATGGAACGATATCAGACCGACTGCAATGGAATGGAATGGAATGGAATGCAATCAACACGAATGGAATGAAACGGAATGGAATGGAATCAACAAGAAAGGAATGGAATGGAATTGAATGGAATGGAATGGAATGGAATCAACCCGAAAGGAATGGAATGGAACGGAATGGAATGCATTGGAATGGTATCATCTCGAATGGAATGGAATGGAAAGGAACAGAATCAACCTGAATGGATTGGAATGGAATGGAATGGAATAGAATCAACCCGAATGGAATGGAATGGAATGGAATGGAATGGAATGGAATGGAATCAACCCGAATGGAATAGAATGGAATGGGACGGAAGGAAATGCAAAGAAGTCAACCCAAATGGAATGGAATGGAATGGAATGCAATGAAATGGAATGGCATGGAATCAACCGGAATGTAATGGAATGGAATGGAGTGGAACGGAATGGTATCAACCCGATTGGAATGGAAAGGAATGGAATGGAAAGTATCAACTCGAAAGTAATGGAATTGAATGAAATGGAATGGAATCCACGCGAATGGAATGGAAAGGAATGGGATGGAATGGAATGGGATGGAATTGAATGGAATGGAGTCAACCCGAATGGAATGGAATGGAACGGAATGGAATCAACCCGAAAGGAATGGAACGGAATGGATTGAAATGGAATGGAATCAACGTGAATGGAATGGAATGGAATGGAATAGAATGGAATGGAATGGAATGGAATGGAATGAAATGGAATCAACCGGAATGGAATGGAATGGAATGCAATGGATTGGAATGGAATGCAATCAACCCAAATATAATGGAATGGAAGGGAATGGAATGGAATGGAATGGATTGGAATGGAATGGAATGGAATCAACCTAAATGGAATGGAAAGGAATGGAATGGAATGGAATGGAATCAATCAGAATGGAATGGAATTTATTGGAGTCAAACCGAATGGCATTGAATGGAATGGAATCAACCCGAATGGAATGGAATGGAATGGAATGGAATGGAAGGAAATGGAATGGAATGGTACGGAATGGAATGGAATGTTATCAACCTGAATGGAATGCTATGGAATGGAATGAAATGGAATGGAGAAGAATCAACCCGAATGGAATGGAATTGAAAGGAATGGAATGTAATGGAATGGAATGGAATCAACCAGAATGGATTGGAATGGAATGGAATGGAATGGAATGGAAACAACTGGAATGGAAGGGAATGGAATTCAATGGAATGGAATGGAATCAACCAGAACGGAATGGAATGGAAAGAAATGGAATGGAATGGAATGAAATGGAATGGAATGGAATGGAATCAACCGGAATGGAATGAAAGGGAATGCAATGGAATGGAATGGAATCAACCAGAATGTAATGTAATGTAATGGAATGTAATGGAATGGAATGGAATGGAATCAACACGAATGGAATGGAATGGAATGGAATGGAATGAAAAGGAATGGAATGGAACCAACCCGAATGGAATGGAATGGAATGAAATCGAATGGAATATAATGGAATGGAATGGAATCCACTCGAATGGAATGGATTGGAATGGAATGGAATGGAATCATCCCGAATGGCATGGAATGTAATGGAACGGAATGAAATCTACCCGAATGGATTGGAATGGAATGGAATGAAATGGAATGGAATCAATCCGAATGGAATGGTAAGGAATGGAGTGGAAGGGAATGGAACGGAATGGAATCAACCCGAATGGAATGGAATGGAATGGAATGGAATGGAATGGAATGGAATGGAATCAAATGGAATGGAATGCAATGGAATGGAATGGAATGGAATCAACCCGAATGGAATGGAATGGAATGCAATGGAATGGAATGAAATGGAAAGGAATAAAACCAAATGGAACGGAATGGAATGGAATGGAATCACCCCGAATGGCATGGAATGGAATGGAACGGAATGGAATGCAATGGAGTCAACACCAATGGAATGGAATGGAATGGAATGGAACGGAATGGAATCAACCCGAATGGAATGGAATGGAATGTAATGGAATGGAATCAACGCGAATGGAATGGAATGGAATGAAATGGAATGGAATCAACGCGAATGGAATGGAATGGAATGGAATGGAAGGGAACAGAATGGAATCAACACGATTGGAATGGAATGCAATGGAATGGAATGGAAGGGAATGGAATGGAATTGAAGGAATGGAATGGAACCTACCCGAATGGAATGGAATCGAATGGAATGGAATGAAACGGCATCAAACCGACTGGAATGGAATGGAATGGAATGGAATTGAATGAAATGGAATGGAATGAAATGGCGTGGAATCAACCCGAATGGAATGGAATGGAATGGAATGGAATGGAGTGGAATTGAATGGAATCAAGCCGAATGGAATGGAATGGAATGGAATGGAATGGAATCAACCCGAGTGGAATGGAATGGAATGCAATCGAATGGAATGAAATGGCATGGAATCAACAGGAATGGAATGGAATGGAATGGAATGGAACGGAACGGAATGGAATCAACCCGAATGGAATGGAATGGAATGGAACCGAAGGGAACGGAATGTAATGGAATGGAATCAACCCGAATGGAATGGAATGGAATGGAATTGAATGGAACGGAATCAACCCGAATGTAATGTAATGGAATGGAATGGAATGGAATGAAATGGAATAGAATAAACCCGAATGGAATGGAACGTAATGGAATGGAATGGAATGGAGTGGTATGGAATCAACCTGAATGGAATGTAATGGAATGGAATAGAATGGAATGCTATGGAATCAACCCGAAAGGAACGGAATGGAACGGGATGGAATGGAATGGAATGGAATAAACCCGAATGGAATGGAATGGAATGGAATGGAATGGAATGCAATGGAATCATCCCGAATGGAATGGAATGGAATGGAATGGAATGGAACAGAATGGATTCAACCCAAATGGAATGGAATGGAATGGAATGAAATGGAATCAACCGGAATGGAATGGAATGGAATGGAATGGAATGGAATGGAATCAACCTAAATGGAATGGAAAGGAACGGAATGGAATGGAATGGAATCAACCAGAATGGAATGGAATGGAATGGAGTCAAACCGAACGGAATGGAATGGAATGGAATGGAATGGAATCAACACGAATGGAATGGAATGGAATGCAATGGAATGGAATTAAACGGCATGGAATTAACCCGAATGGAATGGAATGGAAGGGAATCAACCAGAATGGAATGGAATGGAATGGAATGGAAAGGAATGGAATGGAATGGAATTGAATGGAATGGAATCAACCAGAATGGAATGGAATGGAATGGAATGGAATGGAATCAAACGGAATGGAATGGAATGGAATGGAATGGAATCAACCCGAATGGCATGGAATGGAATGGAACGGAATGGAATCAACACGAATGGAATGGAATGGAATGCAATGGAATGGAATGAAATGGCATGGAATTAACCCGAATGTAATGGAATGGAGTGTAATGGAATGCAACGCAATGGAATCAACCGGAATGGAATGGAATGGAATGGAATGGAATGGAATGGAATGGAATAGAATGGATTCATCCCAAATGGAATGGAATGGAATGGAATGAAATGGAATCAACCGGAATGGAATGGAATGGAATGGAATGGAATGGAATCAACCTAAATGGAAAGGAAAGGAATGGAATGGAATGGAATGGAATGGAATGGAATGCAATGGAATCAACACGAATGGAATGGAATGGAATGGAATGCAATGGAATAGAATGGATTCAACCCAAATGGAATGGAATGGAATGGAATGAAATGGAGTCAACCGGAATGGAATGGAATGGAACGGAATGGAATGGAATCAACACGAATGGAATGGAATGGAATTCAATGGAATGGAATGAAATGGCATGGAATTTACCCGAATGGAATGGAATGGAGTGTAATGGAATGCAACGAAATGGAATTAACCGGAATGGAATGGAATGGAATGGAATGGAATGGAATGGAATGGAATGGAATGGAATGATACGGAATGGAATAAACCCTAATGGAATGGAATGGAATGGAGTGGAATGGAACGGAATGTGATGGAATGGAATGAACCCGAATGGAATGGAATGGAATGGAACAGAATCAACCCGAATGGAATGGAATGGAATGTAATGGAATGGTATGCATTCAACCCGAGTGGTATGTAATGTAATGTAATGGAATGGAATGGTAAGGAATCAACGCGAAAGTAATGGAATGGAATGGAATGGGATGGAATGGAATGGAACGGAATGGAATAAACCCGAATGGAATGGAATGGAATGGAATGGAGTCAACCCGAATGGAATGCAATGTAATGGAATGTAATGGAATCAATCGGAATGGAAAGGAATGGAATGGAATGCAATGGAATGGAATCAACCTAAATGGAATGGAAAGGAATGGAATGGAATGGAATGGAATCAACCGGAATGAAATGGAATGGAATGGAGGCAAACGGAATGGAATTGAATGGAATTGAATCAACCCGAATGGAATGGAATGGAATGGAATGGAATGGAATGGAATGGAATGGAACGGAATGGAATGGAATGTTATCAACCCGAATGGAATGGTATTAAATGGAATGGAATGGAATGGAAGGGAATCAACCCGAATGGAATGGAATGGAATGGAATGGAAAGGAATGGAATGGAATTGAATGGAATGGAATGGAATCAACCAGAATGGAATGGAATGGAATGGAATGGAATGGAATGGAATGGAACGCAATGGAATGGAAAGGAATCAACCCGAAAGGAATGGAATGGAATGGAATTGAATTGAACGGAATGGAATGGAATGGAATCATCCCGAATGAAATGGAATGGAATGGAATGAACCCGAATGGAATGGAATGGAATGGGACGGAATGGAATTAAATGGAGTCAAACCGAATGGAATGGAATGGAAGGGAATGGAATGGAATGGAATGGAATCAACCCGAATGGAATGGAATGGAATGAAATGGAATGGAATCCACCCAAATGGAATGGAATGGAATGGAATGGAATGGAATGGAATGGAATGGAATGGAATGGAATCAACCCGAATGGAATGGAATGGAATGGAATGGATTGGATTGGATTGGAACAGAATGGAATAGAATGGAATCAACCCGAATGGAATGCAATGGAATGGAATGGAATGGAATGGAATGGAATGGAATGCAATGGAATCAACCCGAATGGAATGGAATGGAATGGAATGGAATAAACTGGAATGGAATGGAATGGAATGGAATTCAATCAACCCAAATGGAATGGAATGGAATGCAATGGAATGGAATCAACCCGAATGGAATGGAATGGAGTGGAATGGAATGGAATCAAACCGAATGGAACGGAATGGAATGGAATGGAATGGAATCAACCCGAATGGAATGGAATGGAATGGAATTGAATGGAACGGAATCAACCCGAATGGAATGACATGGAATGGAATGGAATGGAATGAAATGGAATAGAATAAACTCGAATGGAATGGAACGTAATGGAATGGAATGGAATGGAATGGTATGGAATCAACCTGAATAGAATGTAATGGAATGCCATAGAATGGAATGCTATGGAATAAACCCGAAAGGAACGGAATGGAACGGGATGGAATGGAATGGAACGGAATAAACCCGAATGGAATGGAATGGAATGGAATGGAATGCAATGGAATCAACCCGAATGGAATGGAATGGAATGGAATGGAATGGATTCAACCCGAATGGAATGGAATGGAATGGAATGGAATGGAATGCAATGGAATCAACACGAATGGAATGGAATGGAATGGAATGCAATGGAATAGAATGGATTCAACCCAAATGGAATGCAATGGAATGGAATGAAATGGAATCAACTGGAATGGAATGGAATGGAATGGAATGGAATGGAATCAACCTAAATGGAATGGAAAGGAATGGAATGGAATGGAATGGAAGCAACCAGAATGGAATGGAATGGAATGGAGTCAAACCGAATGGAATGGAATGGAATGGAATGGAATGGAATGGAATGGCATGGAATTAACCCGAATGGAATGGAATGGAAGGGAATCAACCAGAATGGAATGGAATGGAATGGAATGGAAAGGAATGGAATGGAATGGAATGGAATGGAATGGAATGGAATCAACCAGAATGGAATGGAATGGAATGGAATGGAATGGAATGGAATGGAATCAAACGGAATGGAATGGAATGGAATGGAATGGAATCAACCCGAATGGAATGGAATGGAATGGACTGGAATGGAATCAACACGAATGGAATGGAATGGAATGCAATGGAATGGAATGAAATGGCATGGAATTAACCCGAATGGAATGGAATGCAGTGTAATGGAATGCAACGCAATGGAATCAACCGGAATGGAATGGAATGGAATGGAATGGAATGGAATGAAACGGAATGGAATAAACCCTAATGGAATGTAATGGAATGGAGTGGAATGGAACGGAATGTGATGGAATGGAATGAACCCGAATAGAATGGAATGGAATGGAATAGAATCAACCCGAATGGAATGGAATGTAATGTAATGGAATGGTATGCAATCAACCCGAGTGGTATGTAATGTAATGGAATGGAATGGAATGGTAAGGAATCAACCCGAAAGGAATGGAATGGAATGGAATGGGATGGAATGGAATGGAATGGAATGGAATGGAATAAACCCGAATTGAATGGAATGGAATGGAATGGAGTCAACCCGAATGGAATGCAATGTAATGGAATGGAATGGAATCAACCGGAATGGAAAGGAATGGAAGGGAATGGAATGGAATGGAATCAACCTAAATGGAATGGAAAGGAATGGAATGGAATGGAATGGAATCAACCGGAATGAAATGGAATGGAATGGAGTCAAACGGAATGGAATTGAATGGAATGGAATCAACCCGAATGGAATGGAATGGAATGGAATGGAATGGAATGGAATGGAACGGAATGGAATGGAATGTTATGAACCCGAATGGAATGGTATTGAATGGAATGGAATGGAATGGAAGGGAATCAACCCGAATGGAATGGAATGGAATGGAATGGAAAGGAATGGAATGGAATTGAATGGAATGGAATGGAATGGAATGAAATGGAATGCAATGGAATGGAAAGGAATCAACCCAAAAGGAATGGAATGGAATGGAATTGAATTGAACGGAATGGAATGGAATGGAATCATCCCGAATGAAATGGAATGGAATGAACCCGAATGGAATGGAATGGAATGGGACGGAACGAAATTAAATGGAGTCAAACCGAATGGAATGGAATGGAAGGGAATGGAATGGAATGGAATGGAATCAACCCGAATGGAATGGAATGGAATGAAATGGAATGGAATCCACCCGAATGGAATGGAATGGAATGGAATGGAATGGAATGGAATGGAATCAACACGAACGGAATGGAATGGAATGGATTGGAACAGAATGGAATGGAATGGAATCAACCCGAATGGAATGCAATGGAACGGAATGGAATGGAATGGAATGGAATGCAATGGAATCAACGCGAATGGAATGGAATGGAAAGGAATGGAATCAACCGGAATGGAATGGAATGGAATGGAATGGAATGGAATGGAATGGATTGGAATGGAATGCAATCAACCAAAATGGAATTGAATGGAATGCAACGGAATGGAATCAACCCGAATGGAAAGGAATGGAGTGGAATGGAATGGATTCAACCCGAATGGAATGGAATGGAATGGAATGGAATGGAATGCAATGGAAGCAACCCGAATGGAATGGAATGGAATGGAATGCAATGGAATAGAATGGATTCAACCCAAATGGAATGGAATGGAAAGGAATGAAATGGAATCAACCGGAATGGAATGGAATGGAATGGAATGGAATGGAATCAACATAAATGGAATGGAAAGGAATGGAATGGAATGGAATGGAAGCAACCAGAATGGAATGGAATGGAATGGAGTCAAACCGAATGGAATGGAATGGAATGGAATGGAATGGCATGGAATTAACCCGAATGGAACGGAATGGAAGGGAATCAACCAGAATGGAATGGAATGGAATGGAATGGAAAGGAATGGAATGGAATGGAATGGAATGGAATGGAATGGAATGGAATCAACCAGAATGGAATGGAATGGAATGGAATGGAATGGAATGGAATGGAATGGAATCAAACGGAATGCAAAGGAATGGAATGGAATGGAATCAACCCGAATGGAATGGAATGGAATGGAATGGAATGGAATGGAATGGAATGGAATCAACAAGAATGGCATGGAATGGAATGCAATGGAATGGAATGAAATGGCATGGAATTAACCAGAATGGAATGGAATGGAGTGTAATGGAATGCAATGCAATGGAATCAACCGGAATGGAATGGAATGGAATGGAATGGAATGGAATGGAATGGAATGAAACGGAATGGAATAAACCCTAATGGAATGGAATGGAATGGAGTGGAATGGAACGGAATGTGATGGAATGGAATGAACCCGAATGGAATGGAATGGAATGGAATAGAATCAACCCGAATGCAATGGAATGTAATGTAATGGAATGGTATGCAATCAAACCGAGTGGTATGTAATGTAATGGAATGGAATGGAATGGTAAGGAATCAACCCGAAAGGAATGGAATGGAATGGAATGGGATGGAATGGAATGGAATGGAATGGAATAAACCCGAATTGAATGGAATGGAATGGAATGGAGTCAACCCGAATGGAATGCAATGTAATGGAATGGAATGGAATCAACCGGAATGGAAAGGAATGGAATGGAATGGAATGGAATGGAATCAACCTAAATGGAATGGAAAGGAATGGAATGGAATGGAATGGAATCAACCGGAATGAAATGGAATGGAATGGAGTCAAACGGAATGGAATTGAATGGAATGGAATCAACCCGAATGGAATGGAATGGAATGGAATGGAATGGAATGGAATGGAATGGAATGGAACGGAATGGAATGGAATGGAATGTTATGAACCCGAATGGAATGGTATTGAATGGAATGGAATGGAATGGAATGGAATCAACCCGAATGGAATGGAATGGAATGGAATGGAAAGGAATGGAATGGAATTGAATGGAATGGAATGGAATCAACCAGAATGGAATGGAATGGAATGGAATGGAATGGAATGAAATGGAATGCAATGGAATGGAAAGGAATCAACCCGAAAGGAATGGAATGGAATGGAATTGAATTGAACGGAATGGAATGGAATGGAATCATCCCAAATGAAATGGAATGGAATGGAATGAACCCGAATGGAATGGAATGGAATGGGACGGAATGGAATTAAATGGAGTCAAACCGAATGGAATGGAATGGAAGGGAATGGAATGGAATGGAATCAACCCGAATGGAATGGAATGGAATGAAATGGAATGGAATCCACCCGAATGGAATGGAATGGAATGGAATGGAATGGAATGGAATCAACCCGAATGGAATGGAATGGAATGGAATGGAATGGATTGGAACAGAATGGAATAGAATGGAATCAACCCGAATGGAATGCAATGGAACGGAATGGAATGGAATGGAATGGAATGCAATGGAATCAACCCGAATGGAATGGAATGGAAAGGAATGGAATCAACCGGAATGGAATGGAATGGAATGGAATGGAATGGAATGGAATGGAATGGAATGGAATGGATTGGAATGGAATGCAATCAACCCAAATGGAATTGAATGGAATGCAATAGAATGGAATCAACCCGAATGGAAAGGAATGGAGTGGAATGGAATGGAATCAAACCGAATGGAACGGAATGGAATGGAATGGAAAGGAATCAACCAGAATGGAATGGAATGGAATGGAATGGAATGGAATGGAATGGAATGGAATCAACCCGAATGGAATGGAATGGAATGGAAAGGAATGGAATGGAATGGAATGGAACAGAATGCAATCAACACGAATGGAATGGAAAGAAAGGGAATGGAATGGAATGGAATGGAATGGAATCAACCCGAATGGAATGGAATGGAATGGAATGGAATGGAATGGAATGGATTGGGATGGAATGGAATGGAATGGAATGGATTGGGATGGTATGGAATGGAATCAAACCAAATGGAATGGAATGGAGTGGATTGGAATGGAATGCAATCAACCCGAATGGAATGGAATGGAATGGAATGGAATGGAATGGAGTAAAGGAGAATGGAATGGAATGGAATGGAATGGAATCATCCCGAATGACATGGAATGGAATGGAATGGAATGGAATGGAATGGAATGGAATGGAATGGAATGAAATGGATTGAAATATAATGGAATGAAATGGAATGGAATCAACCCGAATGGAATGGAATGGAATGGAATGGAACGGAATGGAATCAACTCGAATGGAATGGAATGGAACGGAATGGAATGGAATGGAATGGAATGGAATGGAATGGAATGGAATGGAATGGAATGGAATGGAATCAACCCGAATGGAATGTAATGGAATGGCATGGAATAGAATGGAATGGAATGGAATGGAATCAACCCGAATGGAATGGAATGGAATGGAATGGAAAGGAATCATCCCGAATGGCATGGAATGGAATGGAATAGAATGGAATGGAATGGAATGAAATGGAATGGAATGAAATGGAATGGAATCAACCCGAATGGAATGGAATGGAATGGAATGGAACGGAATGGAATCAACCCGAATGGAATGGAATGGAACGGAATGGAATGCAATGGCATGGAATGGAATGGAATCAACCCGAATGGAATGGAATGGAATGGAATGGAATAGAATGGAATGGAATGGAATGGAATCAACCCGAATGTAATGGAATGGAATGGAATGGAATGGAATGGAATGGAATGGAATGGAATAGAATCAACCCGAATACAGTGGAAAGGAAAGAAATGGAATGATATCAACCCGAATGGAATGGAATGGAATGGAATGGAATGGAATGGAATGGAATGGAACAGAATGGAATCAACCCGAACGGAATGGAATGGAATGGAATGGAATGTATAGGAATGGAATGGAAACAAACTGAAAGAATGGAATCGAATGGAACGGAATGGAACGATATCAGACCGACTACAATGGAATGGAATGGAATGGAATGCAATCAACACTAATGGAATGAAACGGAATGGAATGGAATCAACAAGAAAGGAATGGAATGGAATGGAATGGAATGGAATGGAATGGAATGGAATGGAATGGAATCAACCCGTAAGGAATGGAATGGAACGGAATGGAATGGATTGGAATGGTATCACCTCGAATGGAATGGAATGGAAAGGAAGAGAATCAACCCGAATGCAATGGAAAGAATGGAATGGAATAGAATCAACCCGAATGGAATGGAATCGAATGGAATGGAATGGAATCAACCCGAATGGAATAGAATGAAATGGGATGGAAGGGAATGCAAAGAAGTCAACCCGAATGGAATGGAATGGAATGGAATGGAATGGAATGGAATGGAATTGAATGGAATGGAATGGAATGCAATGAAATGGAATGGCATGGAATCAACCGGAATGGAATGGAATGGAATGGAATGGAACGGAATGGTATCAAACCGATTGGAATGGAATGGAATGGAATGGAATGGAATGGAAAGGAATGGAATGGAAAAGAATCAACTCGAATGTAATGGAATGGAATGGAATGGAAAGGAATGGAATGGAAAGTATCAACTCGAATGTAATGGAATTGAATGAAATGGAATGGAATCCACTCGAATGGAATGGAATGGAATGGGATGGAATGGAATGGGATGGAATTGAATGGAATGGAGTCAACCCGAATGGAATGGAATGGATTGGAATGGAATGCAATCAACCCAAATACAATGGAATGGAAGGGAATGGAATGGAATGGAATGGATTGGAATGGAATGGAATGGAATCAACCTAAATGGAATGGAAAGGAATGGAATGGAATGGAATGGAATCAACCAGAATGGAATGGAATTTATTGGAGTCAAACCGAATGGCATTGAATGGAATGGAATCAACCCGAATGGAATGGAATGGAATGGAATGGAATGGAATGGAATGGAATGAAATGGAATGGAATGGTACGGAATGGAATGGAATGTTATCAACATGAATGGAATGCTTTGGAATGGAGTGAAATGGAATGGAGGAGAATCAACCCGAATGGAATGGAATTGAAAGGAATGGAATATAATGGAATGGAATGGAATCAACCAGAATGGATTGGAATGGAATGGAATGGAATGGAATGGAATGGAAACAACTGGAATGGAATGGAATGGAATTCACTGGAATGGAATGGTATCCACGAGAATAGAATGGAATGGAATGAAATGGAATGGAATGCAATGGAATGGAATGGAATCAACCCGAATGTAATGTAATGGAATGGAATGGAATGGAATGGAATGGAATGGAATCAACACGAATGGAATGGAATGGAATGGAATGGAATGAAAAGGAATGGAATGGAACGAACCCGAATGGAATGGAATGAAATCGAATGGAATATAATGGAATGGAATGGAATGGAATCCACTCGAATGGAATGGATTGGAATGGAATGGAAAGGAATCATCCCGAATGGCATGGAATGTAATGGAATGGAATGAAATCTACCCGAATGGATTGGAATGGAATGGAATGAAATGGAATGGAATCAATCCGAATGGAATGGAAAGGAATGGAATGGAAAGGAATGGAACGGAACGGAATGGAATCAACCCGAATGGAATGGAATGGAATGGAATCAAACGGAATGGAATGCAATGGAATGGAATGGAATGGAATCAACCCGAATGGAATGGAATGGAATGCAATGGAATGGAATGAAATGGAATGGAATCAACCCGAATGGAACGGAATGGAATGCAATAGAATCATCCCGAATGGCATGGAATGGAATGGAACGGAATGGAATGCAATGGAGTCAACACGAATGGAATGGAATGGAATGGAATGGAATGGAACGGAATGGAATCAACCCGAATGGAATGGAATGGAATGGAATGGAATGGAATGGAATCAACGCGAATGGAATGGAATGGAATGGAATGGAATGGAATCAACCCGAATGGAATGCAATGGAATGGAATGGAGTAGAATCAACCCGAATATAATGGAATGTAATGAAATGGAATGGAATCAACCCGAATGGAATGGAATGGAATGGGATGGAATGGAATGGAATGGAATCAACCCGAATGGAATGGAATGGAATGGAATGGAAGGGAACAGAATGGAATCAACACGATTGGAATAGCATGCAATGGAATGGAATGGAAGGGAATGGAATGGAATGGAAGGAATGGAATGGAACCTACCCGAATGGAATGGAATCGAATGGAATGAAACGGCATCAAACCGACTGGAATGGAATGGAATGGAATGGAATTGAATGGAATGAAATGGAATGAAATGGCATGGAATCAACCCGAATGGAATGGAATGGAATGGAATGGAATGGAATGGAATTGAATGCAATCAAGCCGAATGGAATGGAATGGAATGGAATGGAATGGAATGGATTGGAATGGAATCAACCCGAGTGGAATGGAATGGAATGCAATGGAATGGAATGAAATGGCGTGGAATCAACAGGAATGGAATGGAATGGAATGGAGTGGAATGGAACGGAACGGAATGGAATCAACCAGAATGGAATGGAATGGAATGGAACCGAAGGGAACGGAATGTAATGGAATGGAATCAACCTGAATGGAATGGAATGGAATGGAATTGAATGGAACAGAATCAACCCGAATGGAATGAAATGGAATGGAATGGAATGGAATGAAATGGAATAGAATAAACCCGAATGGAATGGAACGTAATGGAATGGAATGGAATGGAATGGTATGGAATCAACCTTAATGGAATCTAATGGAATGGAATAGAATGGAATGCTATGGAATCAACCCGAAAGGAACGGAATGGAACGGGATGGAATGGAATGGAATGGAATAAACCCGAATGAAATGGAATGGAATGGAATGGAATGGAATGGAATGCAATGGAATGAACCCGAATGGAATATAATGGAATGGAATGGAATGGATTCAACCCGAATGGAATGGAATGGAATGGATTGGAATGGAATGGAATGCAATGGAATCAACCCGAATGGAATGGAATGGAATGGAATGCAATGGAATAGAATGGATTCAACCCAAATGGAATGGAATGGAATGGAATGAAATGGAATCAACCGGAATGGAATGGAATGGAATGGAATGGAATGGAATGGAATCAACCCAAATTGAATGGAAAGGAATGGAATGGAAGGAATGGAATCAACCAGAATGGAATGGAATGGAATGGAGTCAAACCGAATGGAATGAAATGGAATGGAATGGAATGGAATGGAATCAACACGAATGGAATGGAATGGAATGCAATGGAATGGAATGAAATGGCATGGAATTAACCCGAATGGAATGGAATGGAAGGGAATCAACCAGAATGGAATGGAATGGAATGGAATGGAATGGAAAGGAATGGAATGGAATGGAATGGAATGGAATGGAATGGAATGGAATGGAATGGAATGGAATCAACCAGAATGGAATGGAATGGAATGGAATGGAATGGAATGGAATGGAATGGAATAAAACGGAATGGAATGGATTGGAATGGAATGGAATGGAATGGAATGGAATGGAACGGAATGGAATAAACCCGAACGGAATGGAATGGAATGGAATGGAATGGAAGGGATAGGAATGGAATGGAACAAACCCGAATGGAATGGAATCGAATGGAACGGAATGGAACGATATCAGACAGACTGCAATGGAATGGAATGGAATGGAATGCAATCAACACGAATGGAATGAAACGGAATGGAATGGAATCAACAAGAAAGGAATGGAATGGAATGGAATGGAATGGAATGGAATGGAATGAAATCAACCCGAAAGGAATGGAATGGAACGGAATGGAATGGATTGGAATGGTATCATCCCGAATGGAATGGAATGGAAAGGAAGAGAATCAACCCGAATGGAATGGAATGGAATGGAATGGAATAGAATCAACCCGAATGGAATGGAATGGAATGGAATGGAATGGAATGGAATGGAATGGAATCAACCCGAATGGAATAGAATGGAATGGGATGGAAGGGAATGCAAAGAAGTCAACCCAAATGGAATGGAATGGAAAGGAATGGAATGCAATGAAACGGAATGGCATGGAATCAACCGGAATGGAATGGAATGGAATGGAGGGGAACGGAATGGTATCAACCCGATTGGAATGGAATGGAATGGAATGGAAAGGAATGGAATGGAAAAGAATCAACTCGAATGTAATGGAATGGAATGGAATGGAAAGGAATGGAATGGAAATTATCAACTCGAATGTAATGGAATTGAATGAAATGGAATGGAATCCACGCGAATGGAATGGAATGGGATGGAATGGAATGGGATGGAATTGAATGGAATGGAGTCAACTCGAATGGAATGGAATGGAATGGAATGGAATCAACCCGAATGGAATGGAAAGGAATGGATTGAAATGGAATGGAATCAACGTGAATGGAATGGAATGGAATGGAATGGAATGGAATGCAATTTAATCAACCCGAATGGAATGGAATGGAATGGAATGGAATGAAATGGAATCAACCGGAATGGAATGGAATGGAATGGAATGTATTGGAATGCAATGCAATCAACCCAAATATAATGGAATGGAAGGGAATGGAATGGAATGGAATGGATGGGAACGGAATGGAATGGAATCAACCTAAATGGAATGGAAAGGAATGGAATGGAATGGAATGGAATCAACCAGAATGGAATGGAATTTATTGGAGTCAAACCGAATGGCATTGAATGGAATGAAATCAACCCGAATGGAATGGAATGGAATGGAATGGAATGAAATGGAATGGAATGGTACGGAATGGAATGGAATGTTATCAACCTGAATGGAATGCTAAGGAATGGAATGAAATGGAATGGAGGTGAATCAACCCGAATGGAATGGAATTGAAAGGAATGGAATGTAAAGGAATGGAATGGAATCAACCAGAATGGATTGGAATGGAATGGAATGGAATGGAATGAAAACAACCGGAATGGAATGGAATGGAATTCAATGGAAAGGAATGGAATCAACCCGAATGGAATGGAATGGAATCAACCCGAATGGAATGGAATGGAATGGAATGGAATGAAACGGAATGGAACGGAACCAATCCGAATGGAATGGAATGGAATGAAATCGAATGGAATAAAATGGAATGGAATGGAACGGAATGGAATGGAATCAACTCGAATGGAATGGAATGGAATGGAATGGAATGGAATGGAAAGGAATCATCCGGAAGAGCATGGAATGTAATGGAATGGAATGGAATGGATTGGAATCAACCCCAATGCAATGGAATGGAATGAAATGGAATGGAATGGAATGGATTGGAATCCACCCGAATGCAATGGAATGGAATGCAATGGAATGGAATGAAATGGAATGGAAACAACCCGAATGGAATGGAATGGAATGGAATGGAATGGAATGGAACGGAATGGAATCAATCCGAATGGAATGGAATGGAATGGAATCAACCTGAATAGAATGGAATATAATGGAATGAAATGGAATGGAATGGAATGGAATGGAAGGGAATGGAATGGAATAGAATGAAGCCGAATGTTATGGATTGGAATGAAATGGAATGGAATCCACCCGAATGGAATGGAATGGAATGGGATGGTATGGAATCAACCCAAATGGAATGGAATAGAATGGAATGGAATGGAATGGAATCAAACCGAACCGAATGGAATGGAATGGAATGGAATGGAATGGAATGGAATAGAATCAAACCGAATGTAATGGAATGGAAAGAAATGGAATGGAATCCACCCGAATGGAATGGAATGGAATGAAATGGAGTGGAATGGAATCAACCCGAATGGAATGGAATGGAATGGAATGGAATGGAATCAACAGGAATGGATTGGAATGGAATGGAAAGAATTGAATGGATTGGAATGGAATGCAATCAACCCAAATGGAATGGAATGGAATGCAATGGAATGGAATCAACACGAATGGAATGGAATGGAGTGGAATGGAATGGAATCAAACCGAATGGAACGGAATGGAATGGAATGGAATGGGGTGGAATGGAATGGAGTCAAACCGAATGGAACGGAATGGAATGGAATGGAATGGAATCAGCCAGAATGGAATGGAATGGAATGGAATGGAATGGAATGGAATGGAATGGAATGGAATGGAATGGAATGGATTGAAGTCAATCCGAATGGAATGGAATGGAATGAAATGGAATAGAATGGAAAGGAATGGAATGGAATGGAATCAAGCAAAATGGAATGGAATGGAATGGAATGGAATCAAACGGAATGGAATGGAAAGGAATGGAATGGAATGGAATCAACCCGAATGGAATGGAATGGAATGGAATGGAATGGAATGGAATGGAATCAAGATGAATGGAATGGAATGGAATGGAGTGGAATCACCAAGAATGGAATGGAATGGAATGGAATGGAATGGAATGGAAAGGAATCAACCGGAATGGAATGGAATAGAATGGAATGGAATCAACCTGAATGGAAAGGAATGGAAGGGAAAGGAATCAATCAGAAAGTAATGGAATGGAATGGAATGGAATGGAATAGACAGGAATGGAATCGAACCAACCCGAATGGAATGGAATCGAATGGAATGGAATAGAACGGAATCAGACCGACTGCAATGGAATGGAATGGAATGGTATGCAATCAACACGAATGGAAACAAACGGAATGGAATGGAAAGGAATGGAATGGAATCAACAAGAAAGGAATGGAATGGAATGGAATGGAATGGAATGGAATGGAATGGAATCAACCCGAAAGGAATGGAATGGAACCGAATGGAATGGAATGGAATGGTATCATTTCGAATGGAATAGAGTGGAAAGGAACGGAATCAACCCTAATGAAATGGAATGGAATGGAATGGAATAGAATCAAACCGAATGGAATGGAATGGAATGGAATGGAATCAACCCGAATGGAATGGAATGGAATGGGTAGGAATGGAATGGAAAGAAGTCAACCCGAATGGAATGGAATGGAATGGAATGGAATGGAATGGAATCAACACGAATGGAACAGAATGGAATGGAATGGAATGGAATGGCATGGAATCAACCGGAATGGAATGGAATGGAATTGAGTGGAACAGAATGGTATCAACCCGATTGGAATGGAATGGAATGGAATGGAATGGAAAGGAATGGAATGGAAAAGAATCAACTTGAATGTAATGTAATGTAATGGAATGGAATGGAATGGAATGAAATGGAATCAACCCGAATGGAATGGAATGGAGTGGAATGGAATGGAATCAAACCGAATGGAACGGAATGGAATGGAATGGAATGGAATCAACCAGAATGGAATGGAATGGAAGGGAAAGGAATGGAATGGAATGGAATGGATTGAAATCAATCCGAATGGAATGTAGTGGAATGAAATGGAATGCAATGGAAAGGAATGGAATGGAATGGAATGAAGCAAAATGGAATGGAATGGAATGGAATGGAATCAAACGGAATGGAATGGAAAGGAATGGAATGGAATGGAATCAACCCGAATGGAATGCAATGGAATGGAATGGAATGGAATGGAATCAACATGAATGGAATGGAATGGAATGGAATGGAATGGAATGGAATGGAATCACCAAGAATGGAAGGGAATGGAATGGAATGGAATGGAAAGGAATCAACCGGAATGGAACGGAATGGAATGGAATGGAATCAACCCGAATGGAAAGGAATGGAAGGGAATGGAATCAATCAGAATGTAATGGAATGGAATGGAAAGGAATGAATCGGAATGGAATGGAACCAACCCGAATGGAATGGAATGGAATGAAATGGAATGTAATGGATTGGAACGTAATGCAATCAACACGATTGGAATGGAATGAAACGGAATGGAATGGAATGGAATGTAATGGAATGGAATCAACCCGAATGGAATGGAAAGGAATGGAATGGAATGGAATGGAAAGGAATGGATTGGGATGGAATGGAATGGAATCAAACCAAATGGAATGGAATGGAGTGGATTGGAATGGAATGCAGTCAACCCGAATGGAATGGAATGGAATGGAATGGAATGGAGTAAAGGAGAATGGAATGGAATGGAATGGAATGGAATCATCCCGAATGGCATGGAATGGAATGGAATGAAATGGAATGAAATGGAATGAAATGTAATGGAATGAAATGGAATGGAATCAACCCGAATGGAATGGAATGGAATGGAATGGAACGGAATGGAATCAACCCGAATGGAATGGAATGGAACGGAATGGAATGGAATGGAATGGAATGGAATGGAATGGAATCAACCCGAATGGAATGGAATGGAATGGCATGGAATAGAATGGAATGGAATGGAATGGAATCAACCCGAATGGAATGGAATGGAATGGAATGGAATGGAATGGAATGGAATGGAATCATCCCGAATGGCATGGAATGGAATGGAATAGAATGGAATGGAATGGAATGAAATGGAATGGAATGAAATGGAATGGAATCAACCCGAATGGAATGGAATGGAATGGAATGGAACGGAATGGAATCAACCTGAATGGAATGGAATGGAACGGAATGGAATGGAATGGCATGGAATGGAATGGAATCAACCCGAATGGAATGGAATGCAATGGAATGGAATAGAATGGAATGGAATGGAATGGAATCAACCCGAATGGAATGGAATGGAATGGAATGGAATGGATTGGAATGGAATAGAATCAACCCGAATACAATGGAAAGGAAAGAAATGGAATGGAATCAACCCGAATGGAATGGAATGGAATGCAATGGAATGGAATGGAACGGAATGGAATCAACCCGAACGGAATGGAATGGAATGGAATGGAATGGATCGGAATGGAATGGAACCAAACCGAATGGAATGGAATCGAATGGAACGGAATGGAACGATATCAGACCGACTGCAATGGAATGGAATGGAATGGAATGCAATCAACACGAACGGAATGAAACGGAATGGAATGGAATCAACAAGAATGGAATGGAATGGAATGGAATGGAATGGAATGGATTGAAATCAATCCGAATGGAATGGAGTGGAATGAAATGGAATGGAATGGAAAGGAATGGAATGGAATCAAGCAAAATGGAATGGAATGGAATGGGGTGGAATGGGATGGAATCAAACGGAATGGAATGGAAAGGAATGGAATGGAATGGAATCAACCCGAATGGAATGGAATGGAATGGAATGGAATGGAATCAAAATTAATGGAATGGAATGGAATGGAATGGAGTGGAATCACCAAGAATGGAATGGAATGGAATGGAAAGGAATCAACCGGAATGGAATGGAATAGAATGGAATGGAATCAACCCGAATGGAAAGGAATGGAAGGGAATGGAATCAATCAGAATGGAATGGAATGGAATGGAATGGAATAGATAGGAATGGAATGGAACCAAACCGAATGGAATGGAATCGAATGGAACGGAATGGAACGGAATCAGACCGACTGCAATGGAATGGAATGGAATGGTATGCAATCAACACGAATGGAAAGAAACGGAATGGAATGGAAAGGAATGGAATGGAATCAACCCGAATGGAATGGAATGGAGTGGAATGGAATGGAATCAAACCGAATGGAACGGAATGGAATGGAATGGAATGGAATCAACCAGAATGGAATGGAATGGAAGGGAATGGAATGGAATGGAATGGAATGGATTGAAATCAATCCGAATGGAATGTAGTGGAATGAAATGGAATGCAATGGAAAGGAATGGAATGGAATGGAATCAAGCAAAATGGAATGGAATGGAATGGAAAGGAATGGAATGGAATGGAATCAAGCAAAATGGAATGGAATGGAATGGAATGGAATCAAACGGAATGGAATGGAAAGGAATGGAATGGAATGGAATCAACCCGAATGGAATGGAATGGAATGGAATGGAATGGAATGGAATCTACATGAATGGAATGGAATGGAATGGAGTGGAATCACCAAGAATGGAATGGAATGGAATGGAATGGAATGGAAAGGAATCAACCGGAATGGAATGGAATAGAATGGAATGGAATCAACCTGAATGGAAAGGAATGGAAGGGAATGGAATCAATCAGAATGTAATGGAATGGATTGGAATGGAATGGAATAGACAGGAATGGAATGGAACCAACCCGAATGGAATGGAATCGAATGGATAGGAATAGAACGGAATCAGACCGACTGCAATGGAATGGAATGCAATGGTATGCAATCAACACGAATGGAAACAAACGGAATGGAATGGAAAGGAATGGAATGGAATCAACAAGAAAGGAATGGAATGGAATGGAATGGAATGGAATGGAATGGAATGGAATCAACCCGAAAGGAATGGAATGGAACGGAATGGAATGGAATGGAATGGTATCATTTCGAATGGAATAGAGTGGAAAGGAACGGAATCAACCCTAATGAAATGGAATGGAATGGAATGGAATAGAATCAAACCGAATGGAATGGAATGGAATGGAATGGAATCAACCCGAATGGAATGGAATGGAATGGGATGGAATGGAATGCAAAGAAGTCAACCCGAATGGAATGGAATGGAATGGAATGGAATGGAATCAACACGAATGGAACGGAATGGAATGGAATGGAATGGAATGGCATGGAATCAACCGGAATGGAATGGAATGGAATGGAGTGGAACGGAATGGTATCAACCCGATTGGAGTGGAATGGAATGGAATGGAATGGAATGGAAAGGAATGGAATGGAAAAGAATCAACTCGAATGTAATGGAACGGAATGGAATGGAATGGAATGGAATGGAATGGAATGGAATCAACCCGAATGGAATGGAATGGAGTGGAATGGAATGGAATCAAACCGAATGGAACGGAATGGAATGGAATGGAATGGAATCAACCAGAATGGAATGGAATGGAAGGGAAAGGAATGGAATGGAATGGAATGGATTGAAATCAATCCGAATGGAATGTAGTGGAATGAAATGGAATGCAATGGAAAGGAATGGAATGGAATGGAATGAAGCAAAACGGAATGGAATGGAATGGAATGGAATGGAATGGAATCAAACGGAATGGAATGGAAAGGAATGGAATGGAATGGAATCAACCCGAATGGAATGCAATGGAATGGAATGGAATGGAATGGAATCAACATAAATGGAATGGAATGGAATGGAATGGAATGGAATGGAATGGAATCACCAAGAATGGAAGGGAATGGAATGGAATGGAATGGAAAGGAATCAACCGGAATGGAAAGGAATGGAATGGAATGGAATCAACCCGAATGGAAAGGAATGGAAGGGAATGGAATCAATCAGAATGTAATGGAATGGAATGGAAAGGAATGAATCGGAATGGAATGGAACCAACCCGAATGGAATGGAATGGAATGAAATGGAATGTAATGGATTGGAACGGAATGCAATCAACACGATTGGAATGGAATGAAACGGAATGGAAAGGAATGGAATGGAATGGAATGGAATCAACCCGAATGGAATGGAAAGGAATGGAATGGAATGGAATGGAATGGATTGGGATGGAATGGAATGGAATCAAACCAAATGGAATGGAATGGAGAGGATTGGAATGGAATGCAATCAACCCGAATGGAATGGGATGGAATGGAATGGAATGGAATGGAGTAAAGGAGAATGGAATGGAATGGAATGGAATGGAATCATCCCGAATGCAATGGAATGGAATGGAATGGAATGGAATGGAATGGAATGGAATGAAATGGAATGAAATGGAATGGAATGAAATGGAATGGAATCAACCCGAATGGAATGGAATGGAATGGAATGGAACGGAATGGAATCAACCCGAATGGAATGGAATGGAACGGAATGGAATGGAATGGAATGGAATGGAATGGAATGAAATGGAATCAACCCGAATGGAATGGAATGGAATGGCATGGAATAGAATGGAATGGAATGGAATGGAATCAACCCGAATGGAATTGAATGGAATGGAATGGAATGGAATCATCCCGAATGGCATGGAATGGAATGGAATAGAATGGAATGGAATGGAATGAAATGGAGTGGAATGGAATGGAATGGAATGAATTGGAGTGGAATGAAATGGAATGGAATCAACCCGAATGGAATGGAATGGAATGGAATGGAACAGAATGGAATCAACCTGAATGGAATGGAATGGAACGGAATGGAATGGAATGGCATGTAATGGAATGGAATCAACCCGAATGGAATGGAATGCAATGGAATGGAATAGAATGGAATGGAATGGAATGGAATCAACCCGAATGGAATGGAATGGAATGGAATGGAATGGATTGGAATGGAATAGAATCAACCCGAATACAATGGAAAGGAAAGAAATGGAATGGAATCAACCCGAATGGAATGGAATGGAATGCAATGGAATGGAATGGAACGGAATGGAATCAACCCGAACGGAATGGAATGGAATGGAATGGAATGGAATGGATCGGAATGGAATGGAACCAAACCGAATGGAATGGAATCGAATGGAACGGAATGGAACGATATCAGACCGACTGCAATGGAATGGAATGGAATGGAATGCAATCAACACGAATGGAATGAAACGGAATGGAATGGAATCAACAAGAAAGGAATGGAATGGAATGGAATGGAATGGATTGAAATCAATCCGAATGGAATGGAGTGGAATGAAATGGAATGGAATGGAAAGGAATGGAATGGAATCAAGCAAAATGGAATGGAATGGAATGGAATGGAATGGAATGGAATGGAATGGAATGGAATCAAACGGAATGGAATGGAAAGGAATGGAATGGAATGGAATCAACCCGAATGGAATGGAATGGAATGGAATGGAATGGAATCAACATTAATGGAATGGAATGGAATGGAATGGAGTGGAATCACCAAGAATGGAATGGAATGGAATGGAATGGAATGGAAAGGAATCAACCGGAATGGAATGGAATAGAATGGAATGGAATCAACCCGAATGGAAAGGAATGGAAGGGAATGGAATCAATCAGAATGGAATGGAATGGAATGGAATGGAATAGATAGGAATGGAATGGAACCAACCCGAATGGAATGGAATCGAATGGAACGGAATGGAACGGAATCAGACAGACTGCAAAGGAATGGAATGGAATGGTATGCAATCAACACGAATGGAAAGAAACGGAATGGAATGGAAAGGAATGGAATGGAATCAAACCGAATGGAATGGAATGGAGTGGAATGGAATGGAATCAAACCGAATGGAACGGAATGGAATGGAATGGAATGGAATCAACCAGAATGGAATGGAATGGAAGGGAATGGAATGGAATGGAATGGATTGAAATCAATCCGAATGGAATGTAGTGGAATGAAATGGAATGCAATGGAAAGGAATGGAATGGAATGGAATCAAGCAAAATGGAATGGAATGGAATGGAATGGAATGGAATCAAACGGAATGGAATGGAAAGGAATGGAATGGAATGGAATCAACCCGAATGGAATGCAATGGAATGGAATGGAATGGAATGGAATCAACATAAATGGAATGGAATGGAATGGAATGGAATGGAATGGAATGGAATCACGAAGAATGGAAGGGAATGGAATGGAATGGAATGGAAAGGAATCAACCGGAATGGAACGGAATGGAATGGAATGGAATCAACCCGAATGGAAAGGAATGGAAGGGAATGGAATCAATCAGAATGTAATGGAATGGAACGGAAAGGAATGAATCGGAATGGAATGGAACCAACCCGAATGGAATGGAATGGAATGAAATGGAATGTAATGGATTGGAACGGAATGCAATCAACACGATTGGAATGGAATGAAACGGAATGGAATGGAATGGAATGGAATGGAATGGAATCAACCCGAATGGAATGGAAAGGAATGGAATGGAATGGAATGGAATGGAATGGAATGGAATGGACTGGGATGGAATGGAATGGAATCAAACCAAATGGAATGGAATGGAGTGGATTGGAATGGAATGCAATCAACCCGAATGGAATGGAATGGAATGGAATGGAATGGAATGGAGTAAAGGAGAATGGAATGGAATGGAATGGAATGGAATCATCCCGAATGGCATGGAATGGAATGGAATGGAATGGAATGGAATGGAATGGAATGGAATGGAATGGAATGAAATGTAATGGAATGAAATGGAATGGAATCAACCCGAATGGAATGGA
The DNA here is from genome assembly GCF_029289425.2 of Pan paniscus. Lineage (NCBI taxonomy): Eukaryota > Metazoa > Chordata > Mammalia > Primates > Hominidae > Pan > Pan paniscus. Next base: position 66,734,232 of record NC_073260.2, on the reverse strand, counting down.
ATGGAATGGAATGGAACGGAATGGAATCAACCCGAATGGAATGGAATGGAACGGAATGGAATGGAATGGAATGGAATGGAATCAACCCGAATGGAATGGAATGGAATGGCATGGAATAGAATGGAATGGAATGGAATGTAATCAACCCGAATGGAATGGAATGGAATGGAATGGAATGGAATGGAATGGAATCATCCCGAATGGCATGGAATGGAATGGAATAGAATGGAATGGAATGGAATGAAATGGAATGGAATAAAATGGAATGGAATCAACCCGAATGGAATGGAATGGAATGGAATGGAATGGAACGGAATGGAATCAACCCGAATGGAATGGAATGGAACGGAATGGAATGGAATGGCATGGAATGGAATGGAATCAACCCGAATGGAATGGAATGCAATGGAATGGAATAGAATGCAATGGAATGGAATGGAATCAACCCGAATGGAATGGAATGGAATGGATTGGAATGGAATAGAATCAACCCGAATACAATGGAAAGGAATGAAATGGAATGGAATCAACCCGAATGGAATGGAATGGAATGCAATGGAATGGAATGGAACGGAATGGAATCAACCCGAACGGAATGGAATGGAATGGAATGGATCGGAATGGAATGGAACCAAACCGAATGGAATGGAATCGAATGGAACGGAATGGAACGATATCAGACCGACTGCAATGGAATGGAATGGAATGGAATGCAATCAACACGAATGGAATGAAACGGAATGGAATGGAATCAACAAGAAAGGAATGGAATGGAATGGAATGGAATGGATTGAAATCAATCCGAATGGAATGGAGTGGAATGAAATGGAATGGAATGGAAAGGAATGGAATGGAATCAAGCAAAATGGAATGGAATGGAATGGAATGGAATGGAATGGAATGGAATGGAATGGAATCAAACGGAATGGAATGGAAAGGAATGGAATGGAATGGAATCAACCCGAATGGAATGGAATGGAATGGAATGGAATGGAATCAACATTAATGGAATGGAATGGAATGGAATGGAGTGGAATCACCAAGAATGGAATGGAATGGAATGGAATGGAATGGAATGGAATAGATAGGAATGGAATGGAAACAAGCCGAATGGAATGGAATCGAATGGAACGGAATGGAACGGAATCAGACCGACTGCAATGGAATGGAATGGAATGGAATGCAATCAACACGAATGGAATGAAACGGAATGGAATGGAATCAACAAGAAAGGAATGGAATGGAATGGAATGGAATGGATTGAAATCAATCCGAATGGAATGGAGTGCAATGAAATGGAATGGAATGGAAAGGAATGGAATGGAATCAAGCAAAATGGAATGGAATGGAATGGAATGGAATGGAATGGAATGGAATGGAATGGAATCAAACGGAATGGAATGGAATGGAATGGAATGGAATGGAATCAACCCGAATGGAATGGAATGGAATGGCATGGAATAGAATGGAATGGAATGGAATGGAATCAACCCGAATGGAATGGAATAGAATGGAATGGAATGGAGTGGAATGGAATCATCCCGAATGGCGTGGAAGAGAATGGAATAGAATGGAATGGAATGGAATAGAATGGAATGGAATGGAATGAAATGGAATGGAATGAAATGGAATGGAATCAACCCGAATGAAATGGAATGGAATGGAATGGAGCGGAATGGAATCAACCCGAATGGAATGGAATGGAACGGAATGGAATGGAATGGCATGGAATGGAATGGAATCAATCCGAATGGAATGGAATGCAATGGAATGGAATAGAATGGAATGGAATGGAATGGAATCAACACGAATGGAATGGAATGGAATGGAATGAAAAGGAATGGAATGGAACCAAACCGAATGGAATGGAATGGAATGAAATCGAATGGAATATAATGGAATGGAATGGAATGGAATCCACTCGAATGGAATGGATTGGAATGGAATGCAATGGAATCATCCCGAATGTCATGGAATGTAATGGAATGGAATGAAATCTACCCGAATGGATTGGAATGGAATGGAATGAAATGGAATGGAATCAATCCGAATGGAATGGAAAGGAATGGAATGGAATGGAATGGAACGGAATGGAATCAACCCGAATGGATTGGAATGGAATGGAATGGAATAAAACGGAATGGAATGCAATGGAATGGAATGGAATGGAATGGAATCAACCCGAATGGAATGGAATGGAATGGAATGGAATGGAATGAAATGGAATGGAATCAACCCGAATGGATTGGAAAGGAATGGAATGGAATGGAATCATCCCGAATGGCATGGAATGGAATGGAACGGAATGGAATGCAATGGAGTCAACACGAATGGAATGGAATGGAATGGAATGGAACGGAATGGAATCAACCCGAATGGAATGGAATGGAATGGAATGGAATGGAATCAAACGGAATGGAATGCAATGGAATGGAATGGAATGGAATCAACCCGAATGGAATGGAATGGAATGCAATGGAATGGAATGATATGGAATGGAATCAACCCGAATGGAACGGAATGGAATGGAATGGAATCATCCCGAATGGCATGGAATGGAATGGAACGGAATGGAATGCAATGGAGTCAACACGAATGGAATGGAATGGAATGGAATGGAACGGAATGGAATCAACCCGAATGGAATAGAATGGAATGGAATGGAATGGAATCAACGCGAATGGAATGGAATGGAGTGGAATGGAATGGAATGGAATGGAATGGAATGGAATAAACCCGAATGGAGTGGAATGGAATGGAATGGAGTCAAACCGAATGGAATGCAATGCAATGTAATGGAATGGAATCAACCGGAATGGAAAGGAATGGAATGGAATGGAGTGGAATGGAATCAACCTAAATGGAATGGAAAGGAATGGAATGGAATGGAATGGAATCAACCGGAATGAAATGGAATGGAATGAAGTCAAACGGAATGGAATTGAATGGAATGGAATCAACCCGAATGGAATGGAATGGAATGGAATGGAATGGAATGGAATGGAATGTTATCAACCCGAATGGAATGGTATGGAATGGAATGGAATGGAATGGAAGGGAATCAAACCGAATGGAATGGAATGGAAAGGAATGGAATGGAATTGAATGGAATGGAATGGAATCAACCAGAATGGAATGGAATGGAATGAAATGGAATGCAATGGAATGGAATGGAATCAACCCGAAAGGAATGGAATGGAATGGAATAGAATTGAACGGAATGGAATGGAATGGAATCATCCCGAATGAAATGGAATGGAATGGAATGATCCCGAATGGAATGGAATGGAATGGGACGGAATGGAATTAAATGGAATCAAACCGAATGGAATGGAATCGAATGGAATGGAATGGAATGGAATCAACCCGAAAGGAATGGAATGGAATGGATTGGAACAGAATGGAATAGAATGGAATCAACCCGAATGGAATGCAATGGAATGGAATAGAATGGAATGCAATGGAATCAACCCGAATGGAATGGAATGGAATGGAATGGAATGGAATGGAATGGAATGGAATGGATTGGAATGGAATGCAATCAACCCAAATGGAATGGAATGGAATGCAATGGAATGGAATCAACCCGAATGCAATGGTATGGAGTGGAATGGAATGGAATCTAACCGAATGGAACGGAATGGAATGGAATGGAATGGAATCACCCAGAATGGAATGGAATGGAATGGAATGGAATGGAATGGAATGGAATCAACCCGAATGGAATGGAATGGAATGGAATGGAATGGAATGGAATGGAATGGAACGGAAAGCAATCAACACGAATGGAATGGAATGAAAGGGAATGGAATGGAATGGAATGGAATGGAACCAACCCGAATGGAATGGAATGGAATGGAATGGAATGGAATGGAATGGATTGGGATGGAATGGAATGGAATCAAACCATATGGAATGGAATGGAGTGGATTGGAATGGAATGCAATCAACCCGAATTGAATGGAATGGAATGGAATGGAATGGAATGGAATGGAATGGAATGGAATGGAGTAAACGAGAATGGAATGGAATGGAATGGAATGGAATCATCCCGAATGGCATGGAATGGAATGGAATGGAATGGAATGAAATGTAATGGAAAGAAATGGAATGGAATGAACCCGAATGGAATGGAATGGAATGGAATGGAACGGAATGGAATCAACCCAGACGGAATGGAATGGAAGGGAATGGAATGGAATGGAATGGAATGGAATGGAATCAACCCGAATGGAATGGAATGGAATGGAATGGCATGGAATAGAATGGAATGGAATGGAATGGAATCAACCCGAAAGGAATGGAATGGAATGGAATGGAATGGAATCATCCCGAATGGCATGGAATGGAATGGAATGGAATGGAATGAAATGTAATGGAATGAAATGGAATGGAATCAGCCCGAATGGAATGGAATGGAATGGAATGGAACGGAATCGAATCAACCCGAATGGAATGGAATGGAACGGAATGGAATGGAATGGAATGGAATGGAATGGAATGGAATGGAATGGAATCAACCCGAATGGAATGGAATGGAATGGCATGGAATAGAATGGAATGGAATGGAATGGAATCAACCCGAATGGAATGTAATAGAATGGAATGGAATGGAGTGGAATGGAATCATCCCGAATGGCATGGAATGGAATGGAATAGAATGGAATGGAATGGAATGAAATGGAATGGAATGAAATGGAATGGAATCAACCCGAATGAAATGGAATGGAATGGAATGGAACGGAATGGAATCAACCCGAATGGAATGGAATGGAACGGAATGGAATGGAATGGCATGGAATGGAATGGAATCAACCCGAATGGAATGGAATGCAATGGAATGGAATAGAATGGAATGGAATGGAATGGAATCAACACGAATGGAATGGAATGGAATGGAATGAAAAGGAATGGAATGGAACCAACCCGAATGGAATGGAATGGAATGAAATCGAAGGGAATATAATGGAATGGAATGGAATGGAATCCACTCGAATGGAATGGATTGGAATGGAATGGAATGGAATCATCCCGAATGGCATGGAATGGAATGGAATGGAATGAAATCTACCCGAATGGATTGGAATGGAATGGAATGAAATGGAATGGAATCAATCCGAATGGAATGGAAAGGAATGGAATCGAATGGAATGGAACGGAATGGAATCAACCGGAATGGATTGGAATGGAATGGAATGGAATGGAATCAAACGGAATGGAATGCAATGGAATGGAATGGAATGGAATCAACCCGAATGGAATGGAATGGAATGCAATGGAATGGAATGAAATGGAATGGAATCAACCCGAATGGATTGGAAAGTAATGGAATGGAATGGAATCATCCCGAATGGCATGGAATGGAATGGAACGGAATGGAATGCAATGGAGTCAACACGAAGGGAATGGAATGGAATGGAATGGAACGGAATGGAATCAACCCGAATGGAATGGAATGGAATGGAATGGAATGGAATCAAACGGAATGGAATGCAATGGAATGGAATGGAATGGAATCAACCCGAATGGAATGGAATGGAATGCAATGGAATGGAATGAAATAGAATGGAATCAACCCGAATGGAACGGAATGGAATGGAATGGAATCATCCCGAATGGCATGGAATGGAATGGAACGGAATGGAATGCAATGGAGTCAACACGAATGGAATGGAATGGAATGGAATGGAACGGAATGGAATCAACCCGAATGGAATAGAATGGAATGGAATGGAATGGAATCAACGCGAATGGAATGGAATGGAATGGAATAAACCCGAATGGAGTGGAATGGAATGGAATGGAGTCAACCCGAATGGAATACAATGCAATGTTATGGAATGGAATCAACCGGAATGGAAAGGAATGGAATGGAATGGAGTGGAATGGAATCAACCTAAATGGAATGGAAAGGAATGGAATGGAATGGAATGGAATCAACCGGAATGAAATGGAATGGAATGGAGTCAAACGGAATGGAATTGAATGGAATGGAATCAACCCGAATGGAATGGAATGGAATGGAATGGAATGGAATGGAATGGAATGGAATGGAATGTTATCAACCCGAATGGAATGGTATGGAATGGAATGGAATGGAATGGAATGGAAGGGAATCAAACCGAATGGAATGGAATGGAAAGGAATGGAATGGAATTCAATGGAATGGAATGGAATCAACCAGAATGGAATGGAATGGAATGGAATGGAATGAAATGGAATGCAATGGAATGGAATGGAATCAACCCGAAAGGAATGGAATGGAATGGAATTGAATTGAACGGAATGGAATGGAATGGAATCATCCCGAATGAAATGGAATGGAATGGAATGATCCCGAATGGAATGGAATGGAATGGGACGGAATGGAATTAAATGGAATCAAACCGAATGGAATGGAATGGAATGGAATGGAATGGAATGGAATGGAATGGAATCAACCCGAATGGAATGGAATGGAATGGATTGGAACAGAATGGAATAGAATGGAATCAACCCGAATGGAATGCAATGGAATGGAATGGAATGGAATGCAATGGAATCAACCCGAATGGAATGGAATGGAATGGAATGGAATGGAATGGAATGGAATGGAATGGATTGGAATGGAATGCAATCAACCCAAATGGAATGGAATGGAATGCAATGGAATGGAATCAACCCGAGTGCAATGGAATGGAGTGGAATGGAATGGAATCAAACCGAATGGAACGGAATGGAATGGAATGGAATGGAATCAACCAGAATGGAATGGAATGGAATGGAATGGAATGGAATGGAATGGAATGGAATCAACCCGAATGGAATGGAATGGAATGGAATGGAATGGAATGGAATGGAATGGAATGGAACGGAATGCAATCAACACGAATGGAATGGAATGAAAGGGAATGGAATGGAATGGTATGGAATGGAACCAACCCGAGTGGAATGGAATGGAATGGAATGGAATGGAATGGAAAGGAATGGAATGGATTGGGATGGAATGGAATGGAATTAAACCAAATGGAATGGAATGGAGTGGATTGGAATGGAATGCAATCAACCCGAATGGAATGGAATGGAATGGAATGGAATGGAGTAAAGGAGAATGGAATAGAATGGAATGGAATGGAATCATCCCGAATGGCATGGAATGGAATGGAATGGAATGGAATGGAATGGAATGGAATGAAATGGAATGGAATCAACCCGAATGGAATGGAATAGAACGGAATGGAATGGAATGGAATGGAATGGAATGGAATGGAATGGAATGGAATGGAATCAACCCGAATGGAATGGAATGGAATGGCATGGAATAGAATGGAATGGAATGGAATGGAATCAACCCGAATGGAATGGAATGGAATGGAATGGAATAGAATGGAATGGAATGGAATCATCCCGAATGTCATGGAATGGAATGGAATGGAATGGAATGAAATGTAATGGAATGAAATGGAATGGAATCAGCCCGAATGGAATGGAATGGAATGGAATGGAACGGAATGGAATCAACCCGAATGGAATGGAATGGAACGGAATGGAATGCAATGGAATGGAATGGAATGGAATGGAATCAACCCGAATGGAATGGAATGGAATGGCATGGAATAGAATGGAATGGAATGGAATGGAATCAACCCGAATGGAATGGAATGGAATGGAATGGAATGGAATGGAATGGAATGGAATGGAACGGAATGCAATCAACACGAATGGAATGGAATGAAAGGGAATGGAATGGAATGGTATGGAATGGAACCAACCCGAGTGGAATGGAATGGAATGGAATGGAATGGAATGGAAAGGAATGGAATGGATTGGGATGGAATGGAATGGAATTAAACCAAATGGAATGGAATGGAGTGGATTGGAATGGAATGCAATCAACCCGAATGGAATGGAATGGAATGGAATGGAATGGAGTAAAGGAGAATGGAATAGAATGGAATGGAATGGAATCATCCCGAATGGCATGGAATGGAATGGAATGGAATGGAATGGAATGTAATGGAATGAAATGGAATGGAATCAACCCGAATGGAATGGAATAGAACGGAATGGAATGGAATGGAATGGAATGGAATGGAATGGAATGGAATGGAATGGAATCAACCCGAATGGAATGGAATGGAATGGCATGGAATAGAATGGAATGGAATGGAATGGAATCAACCCGAATGGAATGGAATGGAATGGAATGGAATAGAATGGAATGGAATGGAATCATCCCGAATGTCATGGAATGGAATGGAATGGAATGGAATGAAATGTAATGGAATGAAATGGAATGGAATCAGCCCGAATGGAATGGAATGGAATGGAATGGAACGGAATGGAATCAACCCGAATGGAATGGAATGGAACGGAATGGAATGCAATGGAATGGAATGGAATGGAATGGAATCAACCCGAATGGAATGGAATGGAATGGCATGGAATAGAATGGAATGGAATGGAATGGAATCAACCCGAATGGAATGGAATAGAATGGAATGGAATGGAATGGAATGGAATGGAATCAAACCGAATGGCATGGAATGGAATGGAATAGAATGGAATGGAATGGAATGAAATGGAATGGAAAGAAATGGAATGGAATCAACCCGAATGAAATGGAATGGAATGGAATGCAACGGAATGGAATCAACCCAAATGGAATGGAATGGAACGGAATGGAATGGAATGACATGGAATGGAATGGAATCAATCCGAATGGAATGGAATGCAATGGAATGGAATAGAATGGAATGGAATGGAATGGAATCAACCCGAATGGAATGGAATGGAATGGATTGGAATGGAATAGAATCAACCCGAATACAATGGAAAGGAAAGAAATGGAATGGAATCAACCCGAATGGAATGGAATGGAATGGAATGGAATGGAATGGAATGTAACGGAATAGAATCAACCCGAACGGAATGGAATGGAATGGAATGGAATGTATAGGAATGGAATGGAACCAACCCGAATGGAATGGAATCGAATGGAACGGAATGGAACGATATCAGACCGACTGCAATGGAATGGAATGGAATGGAATGCAATCAACACGAATGGAATGAAACGGAATGGAATGGAATCAACAAGAAAGGAATGGAATGGTATGGAATGGAATGGAATGGAATGGAATCAACCCGAAAGGAATGGAATGGAACGGAATGGAATGGATTGGAATGGTATCATCTCGAATGGAATGGAATGGAAAGGAACGGAATCAACCCGAATGGAATGGAATGGAATTGAATGGAATGGAATGGAAAGGAATGGAATGGAAAAGAATCAACTCGAATGTAATGGAATGGAATGGAATGGAAAGGAATGGAATGGAAAGTATCAACTCGAATGAAATGGAATTGAATGAAATGGAATGGAATCCAAGCGAATGGAATGGAATGGAATGGGATGGAATGGAATGGCATGGAATTGAATGGAATGGAGTAAACCCGAATGGAATGGAATGGAATGGAATGGAATGGAATGGCATGGAATTGAATGGAATGGAGTCAACCCGAATGGAATGGAGTGGAATGGAATGGAATGGATTGGAATGGAATTCAATCAACCCAAATGGAATGGAATGGAATGCAATGGAATGGAATCAACCCGAATGCAATGGAATGGAGTGGAATGGAATGGAATCAAACCGAATGGAACGGAATGGAATGGAATGGAATGGAATCAACCAGAATGGAATGGAATGGAATGGAATGCAATGGAATGGAATCAACCCGAATGGAATGGAATGGAATGGAATGGAATGGAACGGAATGCAATCAACACGAATGGAATGGAATGAAAGGGAATGGAATGGAATGGAATCAACACCAATGGAATGGAATGGAATGGAATGGAATGGAATGGAATGGAATGGAATGGATTGGGATGGAATGGAATGGAATAAAACCAAATGGAATGGAATGGAGTGGATTGGAATGGAATGCAATCAACCCGAATGGAATGGAATGGAATGGAATGGAATGGAATGGAGTAAAGGAGAATGGAATGGAATGGAATGGAATGGAATCATCCCGAATGGCATGGAATGGAATGGAATGGAATGGAATGAAATGTAATGGAATGAAATGGAATGGAATCAACCCGAATGGAATGGAATGGAACGGAATGGAATGGAATGGAATGGAATGGAATGGAATGGAATCAACCCGAATGGAATGGAATGGAATGGCAAGGAATAGAATGGAATGGAATGGAATGGAACGGAATCATCCCGAATGGCATGGAATGGAATGGAATGGAATGGAATGAAATGTAATGGAATGAAATGGAATGGAATCAAGCCGAATGGAATGGAATGGAATGGAATGGAATGGAATGGAATGGAATCAACCAGAATGGAATGGAATGGAATGGAATGGAATGGAATGGAATGGAATGGAATCAACCCGAATGGAATGGAATGGAATGGCATGGAATAGAATGGAATGGAATGGAATGGAATCAACCCGAATGGAATGGAATGGAATGGAATGGAATGGAATGGAATGGAATTGAATCATCCCAAATGGCAAGGAATGTAATGGAATATAATGGAATGGAATGGAATGAAATGGAATGGAATGCAATGGAATGGAATCAATACGAATGAAATGGATTGGAATTGAATGGAAAGGAATGGAATCAACCCGAATGGAATGGAAAGGAACGGAATGGAATGGAATGGCATGGAATGGAATGGAATCAACCCGAATGGAATGGAATGCAATGGAATGGAATAGAATGGAATGGAATGGAATGGAATCAACCCGAATGGAATGGAATGGAATGAATGGAGTGGAATGGAATGGAAGAGAATCAACCCGAATACAATGGAAAGGAAAGAAATGGAATGGAATCAACCCGAATGGAATGGAATGGAATGGAATGGAATGGAATGGAATGGAACGGAAAGGAATCAACCCGAACGGAATGGAATGGAATGGAATGGAATGGAATGGAATGGAATGGATAGGAATGGAATGGAACCAACCCGAATGGAATGGAATCGAATGGAACGGAATGGAGCGATATCAGACCGATCGCAATGGAATGGAATGGAATGCAATGCAATCAACACGAATGGAATGAAACGGAATGGAATGGAATCAACAAGAAAGGAATGGAATGGAATGGAATGGAATGGAATGGAATGCAATCAACACGAATGGAATGAAACGGAATGGAATGGAATCAACAAGAAAGGAATGGAATGGAATGGAATGGAATGGAATGGAATGGAATCAACCCGAAAGGAATGGAATGGAACGGAATGGAATGGATTGGAATGGTATCATCTCGAATGGAATGGAATGGAAAGGAACAGAATCAACCCGAATGGAATGGAATGGAATAGAATCAACCCGAATGGAATGGACTGGAATGGAATGGAATGGAATGGAATCAACCCGAATGGAATAGAATGGAATGGGATGGAAGGGAATGCAAAGAAGTCAACCCGAATGGAATGGAATGGAATGGAATGGAATGGAATGCAATGAAAAAGAATGGCATGGAATCAACCGGAATGGAATGGAATGGAATGGAATGGAACGGAATGGTAACAACCCGATTGGAATGGAATGGAATGGAATGGAATAGAATGGAATGGAATGGAATGGAAAGGAATGGAATGGAAAAGAATCAACTCGAATGTAATGGAATGGAATGGAATGGAAAGGAATGGAATGGAAATTATCAACTCGAATGTAATGGAATTGAATGAAATGGAATGGAATCCAAGCGAATGGAATGGAATGGAATGGGATGGAATGGAATGACATGGAATTGAATGGAATGGAGTCAACCCGAATGGAATGGAATGGAATGGATTGACATGGAATGGAATGGAATGGAATGGAATGGAATGAAATGGCATGGAATTGAATGGAATGGAGTCAACCCGAATGGAATGGAATGGAATGGAATGGAATGGAATGGAATCAACCCGAATGGAATGGAACGGAATGGATTGAAATGGAATGGAATCAACGTGAATGGAATGGAATGGAATGGAATGCAATTTTATCAACCCGAATGGAATGGAATGGAATTTAATGGAATGAAACGGAATCAACCGGAATGGAATTGAATGGAATGGAATGGATTGGAATGGAATGCAATCAACCCAAATATAATGGAATGGAAGGGAATGGAATGGAATGGAATGGAATCAACCTAAATGGAATGGAAAGGAATGGAATGGAATGGAATGGAATCAACCAGAATAGAATGGAATTTATCGGAGTCAAACCGAATGTCATTGAATGGAATAGAATCAACCCGAATGGAATGGAATGGAATGGAATGGAATGGAATGAAATGGAATGGAACGGTACGGAATGGAATGGAATGTTATCAACCTGAATGGAATGCTATGGAATGGAATGAAATGGAATGGAGGAGAATCAACCCGAATGGAATGGAATTGAAAGGAATGGAATGGAATGGAACGGAATGGAATCAACCCGAATGGAATGGAATGGAACGGAATGCAATGGAATGGAATGGAATGGAATGGAATGGAATGGAATCAACCCGAATGGAATGGAATGGAATGGCATGGAATAGAATGGAATGGAATGGAATGGAATCAACCCGAATGGAATGGAATGGAATGGAATGGAATGGAATGGAATGGAATGGAATTGAATCATCCCAAATGGCATGGAATGTAATGGAATATAATGGAATGGAATGGAATGAAATGGAATGGAATGAAATGGAATGGAATCAAAACGAATGAAATGGATTGGAATGGAATGGAAAGGAATGGAATCAACCCGAATGGAATGGAATGGAACGGAATGGAATGGAATGGCATGGAATGGAATGGAATCAACCCGAATGGAATGGAATGCAATGGAATGGAATAGAATGGAATGGAATGGAATGGAATCAACCCGAATGGAATGGAATGGAATGAATGGAGTGGAATGGAATGGAAGAGAATCAACCCGAATACAATGGAAAGGAAAGAAATGGAATGGAATAAACCCGAATGGAATGGAATGGAATGGAATGGAATGGAATGGAATGGAACGGAAAGGAATGAACCCGAACGGAATGGGATGGAATGGAATGGAATGGAATGGAATGGAATGGATAGGAATGGAATGGAACCAACCCGAATGGAATGGAATCGAATGGAACGGAATGGAGCGATATCAGACCGACTGCAATGGAATGGAATGGAATGGAATGCAATCAACACGAATGGAATGAAACGGAATGGAATGGAATCAACAAGAAAGGAATGGAATGGAATGGAATGGAATGGAATGGAATGGAATGGAATGGAATCAACCCGAAAGGAATGGAATGGAACGGAATGGAATGGATTGGAATGGTATCATCTCGAATGGAATGGAATGGAAAGGAACAGAATCAACCCGAATGGAATGGAATGGAATGGAATGGAATAGAATCAACCCGAATGGAATGGACTGGAATGGAATGGAATGGAATGGAATCAACCCGAATGGAATAGAATGGAATGGGATGGAAGGGAATGCAAAGAAGTCAACCCGAATGGAATGGAATGGAATGGAATGGAATGGAATGCAATGAAAAAGAATGGCATGGAATCATCCGGAATGGAATGGAATGGAATGGAACGGAATGGTAACAACCCGATTGGAATGGAATGGAATGGAATGGAAAGGAATGGAATGGAATGGAATGGAAAGGAATGGAATGGAAAAGAATCAACTCGAATGTAATGGAATGGAATGGAATGGAAAGGAATGGAATGGAAATTATCAACTCGAATGTAATGGAATTGAATGAAATGGAATGGAATCCACGCGAATGGAATGGAATGGAATGGGATGGAATGGAATGACATGGAATTGAATGGAATGGAGTCAACCCGAATGGAATGGAATGGAATGGATTGACATGGAATGGAATGGAATGGAATGGAATGGAATGAAATGGCATGGAATTGAATGGAATGGAGTCAACCCGAATGGAATGGAATGGAATGGAATGGAATGGAATTAACCCGAATGGAATGGAACGGAATGGATTGAAATGGAATGGAATCAACGTGAATGGAATGGAATGGAATGGAATGCAATTTTATCAACCCGAATGGAATGGAATGGAATTTAATGGAATGAAATGGAATCTACCGGAATGGAATGGAATGGAATGGAATGGATTGGAATGGAATGCAATCAACCCAAATATAATGGAATGGAAGGGAATGGAATGGAATGGAATGGAATCAACCTAAATGGAATGGAAAGGAATGGAATGGAATGGAATGGAATCAACCAGAATGGAATGGAATTTATCGGAGTCAAACCGAATGGCATTGAATGGAATAGAATCAACCCGAATGGAATGGAATGGAATGGAATGGAATGAAATGGAATGGAACGGTACGGAATGGAATGGAATGTTATCAACCTGAATGGAATGCTATGGAATGGAATGAAATGGAATGGAGGAGAATCAACCCGAATGGAATGGAATTGAAAGGAATGGAATGGAATGGAACGGAATGGAATCAACCCGAATGGAATGGAATGGAACGGAATGCAATGGAATGGAATGGAATGGAATGGAATGGAATGGAATCAACCCGAATGGAATGGAATGGAATGGCATGGAATAGAATGGAATGGAATGGAATGGAATCACCCCGAATGGAATGGAATGGAATGGAATGGAATGGAATGGAATCATCCCGAATGGCATGGAATGGAATGGAATAGAATGGAATGGAATGGAATGAAATGGAATGGAATGAAATGGAATGGAATCAACCCGAATGAAATGGAATGGAATGGAACGGAACGGAATGGAATCAACGCGAATGGAATGGAATGGAACGGAATGGAATGGTATGGCATGGAATGGAATGCAATCAACCCGAATGGAATGGAATGGAATGCAATGGAATGGAATGAAATGGAATGGAATCAACCCGAATGGAACGGAATGGAATGGAATGAAATGGAATGGAATCAACCCGAATGGATTGGAAAGGAATGGAATGGAATGGAATCATCCCGAATGGCATGGAATGGAATGGAACGGAATGGAATGCAATGGAGTCAACACGAATGGAATGGAATGGAACGGAATGGAATCAACCTGAATGGAATGGAATGGAATGGAATGGAATGGAATCAAACGGAATGGAATGCAATGGAATGGAATGGAATGGAATCAACCCGAATGGAATGGAATGGAATGCAATGGAATGGAATGAAATGGAATGGAATCAACCCGAATGGAACGGAATGGAATGGAATGGAATCATCCCGAATGGCATGGAATGGAATGGAATGGAATGGAATGCAATGGAGTCAACAAGAATGGAATGGAATGGAACGGAATGGAATCAAACCGAATGGAATAGAATGGAATGGAATCAACGCGAATGGAATGGAATGGAGTGGAATGGAATGGAATGGAATGGAATAAACCCGAATGGAGTGGAATGGAATGGAATGGAGTCCACCCGAATGGAATGCAATGCAATGTAATGGAATGGAATCAACCGGAATGGAAAGGAATGGAATGGAATGGAGTGGAATGGAATCAACCTAAATGGAATGGAAAGGAATGGAATGGAATGGAATGGAATCAACCGGAATGAAATGGAATGGAATGGAGTCAAACGGAATGGAATTGAATGGAATGGAATCAACCCGAATGGAATGGAATTGAATGGAATGGAATGGAATGGAATGGAATGGAATGGAATGGAATGGAATGTTATCAACCCGAATGGAATGGTATGGAATGGAATGGAATGGAATGGAAGGGGATCAAACCGAATGGAATGGAATGGAAAGGAATGGAATGGAATTGAATGGAATGGAATGGAATCAACCAGAATGGAATGGAATGGAATGGAATGGAATGAAATGGAATGCAATGGAATGGAATGGAATCAACCCGAAAGGAATGGAATGGAATGGAATGGAATCAACCCGAATGCAATGGAATGGAATGGAATGGAATGGAATGGAATGGAATGGAATGGAATGAAATGGAATGAAATGGAATGGAATGAAATGGAATGGAATCAACCCGAATGGAATGGAATGGAATGGAATGGAACGGAATGGAATCAACCCGAATGGAATGGAATGGAACGGAATGGAATGGAATGGAATGGAATGGAATGGAATGAAATGGAATCAACCCGAATGGAATGGAATGGAATGGCATGGAATAGAATGGAATGGAATGGAATGGAATCAACCCGAATGGAATTGAATGGAATGGAATGGAATGGAATCATCCCGAATGGCATGGAATGGAATGGAATAGAATGGAATGGAATGGAATGAAATGGAGTGGAATGAAATGGAATGGAATCAACCCGAATGGAATGGAATGGAATGGAATGGAACAGAATGGAATCAACCTGAATGGAATGGAATGGAACGGAATGGAATGGAATGGCATGGAATGGAATGGAATCAACCCGAATGGAATGGAATGCAATGGAATGGAATAGAATGGAATGGAATGGAATGGAATCAACCCGAATGGAATGGAATGGAATGGAATGGAATGGATTGGAATGGAATAGAATCAACCCGAATACAATGGAAAGGAAAGAAATGGAATGGAATCAACCCGAATGGAATGGAATGGAATGCAATGGAATGGAATGGAACGGAATGGAATCAACCCGAACGGAATGGAATGGAATGGAATGGAATGGAATGGATCGGAATGGAATGGAACCAAACCGAATGGAATGGAATCGAATGGAACGGAATGGAACGATATCAGACCGACTGCAATGGAATGGAATGGAATGGAATGCAATCAACACGAATGGAATGAAACGGAATGGAATGGAATCAACAAGAAAGGAATGGAATGGAATGGAATGGAATGGATTGAAATCAATCCGAATGGAATGGAGTGGAATGAAATGGAATGGAATGGAAAGGAATGGAATGGAATCAAGCAAAATGGAATGGAATGGAATGGAATGGAATGGAATGGAATGGAATGGAATGGAATCAAACGGAATGGAATGGAAAGGAATGGAATGGAATGGAATCAACCCGAATGGAATGGAATGGAATGGAATGGAATGGAATCAACATTAATGGAATGGAATGGAATGGAATGGAGTGGAATCACCAAGAATGGAATGGAATGGAATGGAATGGAATGGAATGGAAAGGAATCAACCGGAATGGAATGGAATAGAATGGAATGGAATCAACCCGAATGGAAAGGAATGGAAGGGAATGGAATCAATCAGAATGGAATGGAATGGAATGGAATGGAATAGATAGGAATGGAATGGAACCAACCCGAATGGAATGGAATCGAATGGAACGGAATGGAACGGAATCAGACAGACTGCAAAGGAATGGAATGGAATGGTATGCAATCAACACGAATGGAAAGAAACGGAATGGAATGGAAAGGAATGGAATGGAATCAACCCGAATGGAATGGAATGGAGTGGAATGGAATGGAATCAAACCGAATGGAACGGAATGGAATGGAATGGAATGGAATCAACCAGAATGGAATGGAAGGGAATGGAATGGAATGGAATGGAATGGATTGAAATCAATCCGAATGGAATGTAGTGGAATGAAATGGAATGCAATGGAAAGGAATGGAATGGAATGGAATCAAGCAAAATGGAATGGAATGGAATGGAATGGAATGGAATGGAATCAAACGGAATGGAATGGAAAGGAATGGAATGGAATGGAATCAACCCGAATGGAATGCAATGGAATGGAATGGAATGGAATGGAATCAACATAAATGGAATGGAATGGAATGGAATGGAATGGAATGGAATGGAATCACCAAGAATGGAAGGGAATGGAATGGAATGGAATGGAAAGGAATCAACCGGAATGGAACGGAATGGAATGGAATGGAATCAACCCGAATGGAAAGGAATGGAAGGGAATGGAATCAATCAGAATGTAATGGAATGGAACGGAAAGGAATGAATCGGAATGGAATGGAACCAACCCGAATGGAATGGAATGGAATGAAATGGAATGAAATGGATTGGAACGGAATGCAATCAACACGATTGGAATGGAATGAAACGGAATGGAATGGAATGGAATGGAATGGAATGGAATCAACCCGAATGGAATGGAAAGGAATGGAATGGAATGGAATGGAATGGAATGGAATGGACTGGGATGGAATGGAATGGAATCAAACCAAATGGAATGGAATGGAGTGGATTGGAATGGAATGCAATCAACCCGAATGGAATGGAATGGAATGGAATGGAATGGAATGGAGTAAAGGAGAATGGAATGGAATGGAATGGAATGGAATCATCCCGAATGGCATGGAATGGAATGTAATGGAATGAAATGGAATGGAATCAACCCGAATGGAATGGAATGGAATGGAATGGAACGGAATGGAATCAACCCGAATGGAATGGAATGGAATGGAATGGAATGGAATGGAATGGAATGGAATCAACCCGAATGGAATGGAATGGAATGGCATGGAATAGAATGGAATGGAATGGAATGTAATCAACCCGAATGGAATGGAATGGAATGGAATGGAATGGAATGGAATGGAATCATCCCGAATGGCATGGAATGGAATGGAATAGAATGGAATGGAATGGAATGAAATGGAATGGAATAAAATGGAATGGAATCAACCCGAATGGAATGGAATGGAATGGAATGGAATGGAACGGAATGGAATCAACCCGAATGGAATGGAATGGAACGGAATGGAATGGAATGGCATGGAATGGAATGGAATCAACCCGAATGGAATGGAATGCAATGGAATGGAATAGAATGCAATGGAATGGAATGGAATCAACCCGAATGGAATGGAATGGAATGGATTGGAATGGAATAGAATCAACCCGAATACAATGGAAAGGAATGAAATGGAATGGAATCAACCCGAATGGAATGGAATGGAATGCAATGGAATGGAATGGAACGGAATGGAATCAACCCGAACGGAATGGAATGGAATGGAATGGATCGGAATGGAATGGAACCAAACCGAATGGAATGGAATCGAATGGAACGGAATGGAACGATATCAGACCGACTGCAATGGAATGGAATGGAATGGAATGCAATCAACACGAATGGAATGAAACGGAATGGAATGGAATCAACAAGAAAGGAATGGAATGGAATGGAATGGAATGGATTGAAATCAATCCGAATGGAATGGAGTGGAATGAAATGGAATGGAATGGAAAGGAATGGAATGGAATCAAGCAAAATGGAATGGAATGGAATGGAATGGAATGGAATGGAATGGAATGGAATCAAACGGAATGGAATGGAAAGGAATGGAATGGAATGGAATCAACCCGAATGGAATGGAATGGAATGGAATGGAATGGAATCAACATTAATGGAATGGAATGGAATGGAATGGAGTGGAATCACCAAGAATGGAATGGAATGGAATGGAATGGAATGGAATGGAATAGATAGGAATGGAATGGAAACAAGCCGAATGGAATGGAATCGAATGGAACGGAATGGAACGGAATCAGACCGACTGCAATGGAATGGAATGGAATGGAATGCAATCAACACGAATGGAATGAAACGGAATGGAATGGAATCAACAAGAAAGGAATGGAATGGAATGGAATGGAATGGATTGAAATCAATCCGAATGGAATGGAGTGCAATGAAATGGAATGGAATGGAAAGGAATGGAATGGAATCAAGCAAAATGGAATGGAATGGAATGGAATGGAATGGAATGGAATGGAATGGAATGGAATGGAATGGAATCAAACGGAATGGAATGGAATGGAATGGAATGGAATGGAATCAACCCGAATGGAATGGAATGGAATGGCATGGAATAGAATGGAATGGAATGGAATGGAATCAACCCGAATGGAATGGAATAGAATGGAATGGAATGGAGTGGAATGGAATCATCCCGAATGGCGTGGAAGAGAATGGAATAGAATGGAATGGAATGGAATAGAATGGAATGGAATGGAATGAAATGGAATGGAATGAAATGGAATGGAATCAACCCGAATGAAATGGAATGGAATGGAATGGAGCGGAATGGAATCAACCCGAATGGAATGGAATGGAACGGAATGGAATGGAATGGCATGGAATGGAATGGAATCAATCCGAATGGAATGGAATGCAATGGAATGGAATAGAATGGAATGGAATGGAATGGAATCAACACGAATGGAATGGAATGGAATGGAATGAAAAGGAATGGAATGGAACCAAACCGAATGGAATGGAATGGAATGAAATCGAATGGAATATAATGGAATGGAATGGAATGGAATCCACTCGAATGGAATGGATTGGAATGGAATGCAATGGAATCATCCCGAATGTCATGGAATGTAATGGAATGGAATGAAATCTACCCGAATGGATTGGAATGGAATGGAATGAAATGGAATGGAATCAATCCGAATGGAATGGAAAGGAATGGAATGGAATGGAATGGAACGGAATGGAATCAACCCGAATGGATTGGAATGGAATGGAATGGAATAAAACGGAATGGAATGCAATGGAATGGAATGGAATGGAATGGAATCAACCCGAATGGAATGGAATGGAATGGAATGGAATGGAATGAAATGGAATGGAATCAACCCGAATGGATTGGAAAGGAATGGAATGGAATGGAATCATCCCGAATGGCATGGAATGGAATGGAACGGAATGGAATGCAATGGAGTCAACACGAATGGAATGGAATGGAATGGAATGGAACGGAATGGAATCAACCCGAATGGAATGGAATGGAATGGAATGGAATGGAATCAAACGGAATGGAATGCAATGGAATGGAATGGAATGGAATCAACCCGAATGGAATGGAATGGAATGCAATGGAATGGAATGATATGGAATGGAATCAACCCGAATGGAACGGAATGGAATGGAATGGAATCATCCCGAATGGCATGGAATGGAATGGAACGGAATGGAATGCAATGGAGTCAACACGAATGGAATGGAATGGAATGGAATGGAACGGAATGGAATCAACCCGAATGGAATAGAATGGAATGGAATGGAATGGAATCAACGCGAATGGAATGGAATGGAGTGGAATGGAATGGAATGGAATGGAATGGAATGGAATAAACCCGAATGGAGTGGAATGGAATGGAATGGAGTCAAACCGATTGGAATGCAATGCAATGTAATGGAATGGAATCAACCGGAATGGAAAGGAATGGAATGGAATGGAGTGGAATGGAATCAACCTAAATGGAATGGAAAGGAATGGAATGGAATGGAATGGAATCAACCGGAATGAAATGGAATGGAATGAAGTCAAACGGAATGGAATTGAATGGAATGGAATCAACCCGAATGGAATGGAATGGAATGGAATGGAATGGAATGGAATGGAATGTTATCAACCCGAATGGAATGGTATGGAATGGAATGGAATGGAATGGAAGGGAATCAAACCGAATGGAATGGAATGGAAAGGAATGGAATGGAATTGAATGGAATGGAATGGAATCAACCAGAATGGAATGGAATGGAATGAAATGGAATGCAATGGAATGGAATGGAATCAACCCGAAAGGAATGGAATGGAATGGAATAGAATTGAACGGAATGGAATGGAATGGAATCATCCCGAATGAAATGGAATGGAATGGAATGATCCCGAATGGAATGGAATGGAATGGGACGGAATGGAATTAAATGGAATCAAACCGAATGGAATGGAATCGAATGGAATGGAATGGAATGGAATCAACCCGAATGGAATGGAATGGAATGGATTGGAACAGAATGGAATAGAATGGAATCAACCCGAATGGAATGCAATGGAATGGAATAGAATGGAATGCAATGGAATCAACCCGAATGGAATGGAATGGAATGGAATGGAATGGAATGGAATGGAATGGAATGGATTGGAATGGAATGCAATCAACCCAAATGGAATGGAATGGAATGCAATGGAATGGAATCAACCCGAATGCAATGGTATGGAGTGGAATGGAATGGAATCTAACCGAATGGAACGGAATGGAATGGAATGGAATGGAATCACCCAGAATGGAATGGAATGGAATGGAATGGAATGGAATGGAATCAACCCGAATGGAATGGAATGGAATGGAATGGAATGGAATGGAATGGAATGGAACGGAAAGCAATCAACACGAATGGAATGGAATGAAAGGGAATGGAATGGAATGGAATGGAATGGAACCAACCCGAATGGAATGGAATGGAATGGAATGGAATGGAATGGAATGGATTGGGATGGAATGGAATGGAATCAAACCATATGGAATGGAATGGAGTGGATTGGAATGGAATGCAATCAACCCGAATTGAATGGAATGGAATGGAATGGAATGGAATGGAATGGAATGGAATGGAATGGAGTAAACGAGAATGGAATGGAATGGAATGGAATGGAATCATCCCGAATGGCATGGAATGGAATGGAATGGAATGGAATGAAATGTAATGGAAAGAAATGGAATGGAATGAACCCGAATGGAAAGGAATGGAATGGAATGGAACGGAATGGAATCAACCCAGACGGAATGGAATGGAAGGGAATGGAATGGAATGGAATGGAATGGAATGGAATCAACCCGAATGGAATGGAATGGAATGGAATGGCATGGAATAGAATGGAATGGAATGGAATGGAATCAACCCGAAAGGAATGGAATGGAATGGAATGGAATGGAATCATCCCGAATGGCATGGAATGGAATGGAATGGAATGGAATGAAATGTAATGGAATGAAATGGAATGGAATCAGCCCGAATGGAATGGAATGGAATGGAATGGAACGGAATCGAATCAACCCGAATGGAATGGAATGGAACGGAATGGAATGGAATGGAATGGAATGGAATGGAATGGAATGGAATCAACCCGAATGGAATGGAATGGAATGGCATGGAATAGAATGGAATGGAATGGAATGGAATCAACCCGAATGGAATGTAATAGAATGGAATGGAATGGAGTGGAATGGAATCATCCCGAATGGCATGGAATGGAATGGAATAGAATGGAATGGAATGGAATGAAATGGAATGGAATGAAATGGAATGGAATCAACCCGAATGAAATGGAATGGAATGGAATGGAACGGAATGGAATCAACCCGAATGGAATGGAATGGAACGGAATGGAATGGAATGGCATGGAATGGAATGGAATCAACCCGAATGGAATGGAATGCAATGGAATGGAATAGAATGGAATGGAATGGAATGGAATCAACACGAATGGAATGGAATGGAATGGAATGAAAAGGAATGGAATGGAACCAACCCGAATGGAATGGAATGGAATGAAATCGAAGGGAATATAATGGAATGGAATGGAATGGAATCCACTCGAATGGAATGGATTGGAATGGAATGGAATGGAATCATCCCGAATGGCATGGAATGGAATGGAATGGAATGAAATCTACCCGAATGGATTGGAATGGAATGGAATGAAATGGAATGGAATCAATCCGAATGGAATGGAAAGGAATGGAATCGAATGGAATGGAACGGAATGGAATCAACCGGAATGGATTGGAATGGAATGGAATGGAATGGAATCAAACGGAATGGAATGCAATGGAATGGAATGGAATGGAATCAACCCGAATGGAATGGAATGGAATGCAATGGAATGGAATGAAATGGAATGGAATCAACCCGAATGGATTGGAAAGTAATGGAATGGAATGGAATCATCCCGAATGGCATGGAATGGAATGGAACGGAATGGAATGCAATGGAGTCAACACGAAGGGAATGGAATGGAATGGAATGGAACGGAATGGAATCAACCCGAATGGAATGGAATGGAATGGAATGGAATGGAATCAAACGGAATGGAATGCAATGGAATGGAATGGAATGGAATCAACCCGAATGGAATGGAATGGAATGCAATGGAATGGAATGAAATAGAATGGAATCAACCCGAATGGAACGGAATGGAATGGAATGGAATCATCCCGAATGGCATGGAATGGAATGGAACGGAATGGAATGCAATGGAGTCAACACGAATGGAATGGAATGGAATGGAATGGAACGGAATGGAATCAACCCGAATGGAATAGAATGGAATGGAATGGAATGGAATCAACGCGAATGGAATGGAATGGAATGGAATAAACCCGAATGGAGTGGAATGGAATGGAATGGAGTCAACCCGAATGGAATACAATGCAATGTTATGGAATGGAATCAACCGGAATGGAAAGGAATGGAATGGAGTGGAGTGGAATGGAATCAACCTAAATGGAATGGAAAGGAATGGAATGGAATGGAATGGAATCAACCGGAATGAAATGGAATGGAATGGAGTCAAACGGAATGGAATTGAATGGAATGGAATCAACCCGAATGGAATGGAATGGAATGGAATGGAATGGAATGGAATGGAATGGAATGTTATCAACCCGAATGGAATGGTATGGAATGGAATGGAATGGAATGGAATGGAAGGGAATCAAACCGAATGGAATGGAATGGAAAGGAATGGAATGGAATTCAATGGAATGGAATGGAATCAACCAGAATGGAATGGAATGGAATGGAATGGAATGAAATGGAATGCAATGGAATGGAATGGAATCAACCCGAAAGGAATGGAATGGAATGGAATTGAATTGAACGGAATGGAATGGAATGGAATCATCCCGAATGAAATGGAATGGAATGGAATGATCCCGAATGGAATGGAATGGAATGGGACGGAATGGAATTAAATGGAATCAAACCGAATGGAATGGAATGGAATGGAATGGAATGGAATGGAATGGAATCAACCCGAATGGAATGGAATGGAATGGATTGGAACAGAATGGAATAGAATGGAATCAACCCGAATGGAATGCAATGGAATGGAATGGAATGGAATGCAATGGAATCAACCCGAATGGAATGGAATGGAATGGAATGGAATGGAATGGAATGGAATGGAATGGATTGGAATGGAATGCAATCAACCCAAATGGAATGGAATGGAATGCAATGGAATGGAATCAACCCGAGTGCAATGGAATGGAGTGGAATGGAATGGAATCAAACCGAATGGAACGGAATGGAATGGAATGGAATGGAATCAACCAGAATGGAATGGAATGGAATGGAATGGAATGGAATGGAATGGAATGGAATCAACCCGAATGGAATGGAATGGAATGGAATGGAATGGAATGGAACGGAATGCAATCAACACGAATGGAATGGAATGAAAGGGAATGCAATGGAATGGTATGGAATGGAACCAACCCGAGTGGAATGGAATGGAATGGAATGGAACGGAATGGAATCAACCCGAATGGAATGGAATGGAACGGAATGGAATGCAATGGAATGGAATGGAATGGAATGGAATCAACCCGAATGGAATGGAATGGAATGGCATGGAATAGAATGGAATGGAATGGAAAGGAATCAACCCGAATGGAATGGAATAGAATGGAATGGAATGGAATGGAATGGAATGGAATCAAACCGAATGGCATGGAATGGAATGGAATAGAATGGAATGGAATGGAATGAAATGGAATGGAAAGAAATGGAATGGAATCAACCCGAATGAAATGGAATGGAATGGAATGCAACGGAATGGAATCAACCCAAATGGAATGGAATGGAACGGAATGGAATGGAATGACATGGAATGGAATGGAATCAATCCGAATGGAATGGAATGCAATGGAATGGAATAGAATGGAATGGAATGGAATGGAATCAACCCGAATGGAATGGAATGGAATGGATTGGAATGGAATAGAATCAACCCGAATACAATGGAAAGGAAAGAAATGGAATGGAATCAACCCGAATGGAATGGAATGGAATGGAATGGAATGGAATGGAACGGAATAGAATCAACCCGAACGGAATGGAATGGAATGGAATGGAATGTATAGGAATGGAATGGAACCAACCCGAATGGAATGGAATCGAATGGAACGGAATGGAACGATATCAGACCGACTGCAATGGAATGGAATGGAATGGAATGCAATCAACACGAATGGAATGAAACGGAATGGAATGGAATCAACAAGAAAGGAATGGAGTGGTATGGAATGGAATGGAATGGAATGGAATCAACCCGAAAGGAATGGAATGGAACGGAATGGAATGGATTGGAATGGTATCATCTCGAATGGAATGGAATGGAAAGGAACGGAATCAACCCGAATGGAATGGAATGGAATGGAATGGAATGGAATCAACCCGAATGGAATAGAATGGAATGGGATGGAAGGGAATGCAAAGAAGTCAACACGAATGGAATGGAATGGAATGGAATTGAATGGAATGCAATGAAATGGAATGGCATGGAATCAACCGGAATGGAATGGAATGGAATGGAATGGAACGGAATGGTATCAACCCGATTGGAATGGAATGGAATTGAATGGAATGGAATGGAAAGGAATGGAATGGAAAAGAATCAACTCGAATGTAATGGAATGGAATGGAATGGAAAGGAATGGAATGGAAAGTATCAACTCGAATGAAATGGAATTGAATGAAATGGAATGGAATCCAAGCGAATGGAATGGAATGGAATGGGATGGAATGGAATGGCATGGAATTGAATGGAATGGAGTAAACCCGAATGGAATGGAATGGAATGGAATGGAATGGAATAGCATGGAATTGAATGGAATGGAGTCAACCCGAATGGAATGGAATGGAATGGAATGGAATGGATTGGAATGGAATTCAATCAACCCAAATGGAATGGAATGGAATGCAATGGAATGGAATCAACCCGAATGCAATGGAATGGAGTGGAATGGAATGGAATCAAACCGAATGGAACGGAATGGAATGGAATGGAATGGAATCAACCAGAATGGAATGGAATGGAATGGAATGCAATGGAATGGAATCAACCCGAATGGAATGGAATGGAATGGAATGGAATGGAACGGAATGCAATCAACACGAATGGAATGGAATGAAAGGGAATGGAATGGAATGGAATCAACACCAATGGAATGGAATGGAATGGAATGGAATGGAATGGAATGGAATGGAATGGATTGGGATGGAATGGAATGGAATAAAACCAAATGGAATGGAATGGAGTGGATTGGAATGGAATGCAATCAACCCGAATGGAATGGAATGGAATGGAATGGAATGGAATGGAGTAAAGGAGAATGGAATGGAATGGAATGGAATGGAATCATCCCGAATGGCATGGAATGGAATGGAATGGAATGGAATGAAATGTAATGGAATGAAATGGAATGGAATCAACCCGAATGGAATGGAATGGAACGGAATGGAATGGAATGGAATGGAATGGAATGGAATGGAATCAACCCGAATGGAATGGAATGGAATGGCAAGGAATAGAATGGAATGGAATGGAATGGAACGGAATCATCCCGAATGGCATGGAATGGAATGGAATGGAATGGAATGAAATGTAATGGAATGAAATGGAATGGAATCAAGCCGAATGGAATGGAATGGAATGGAATGGAATGGAATGGAATGGAATCAACCAGAATGGAATGGAATGGAATGGAATGGAATGGAATGGAATGGAATGGAATGGAATCAACCCGAATGGAATGGAATGGAATGGCATGGAATAGAATGGAATGGAATGGAATGGAATCAACCCGAATGGAATGGAATGGAATGGAATGGAATGGAATGGAATGGAATTGAATCATCCCAAATGGCAAGGAATGTAATGGAATATAATGGAATGGAATGGAATGAAATGGAATGGAATGCAATGGAATGGAATCAAAACGAATGAAATGGATTGGAATTGAATGGAAAGGAATGGAATCAACCCGAATGGAATGGAAAGGAACGGAATGGAATGGAATGGCATGGAATGGAATGGAATCAACCCGAATGGAATGGAATGCAATGGAATGGAATAGAATGGAATGGAATGGAATGGAATCAACCCGAATGGAATGGAATGGAATGAATGGAGTGGAATGGAATGGAAGAGAATCAACCCGAATACAATGGAAAGGAAAGAAATGGAATGGAATCAACCCGAATGGAATGGAATGGAATGGAATGGAATGGAATGGAATGGAATGGAACGGAAAGGAATCAACCCGAACGGAATGGAATGGAATGGAATGGAATGGAATGGAATGGAATGGATAGGAATGGAATGGAACCAACCCGAATGGAATGGAATCGAATGGAACGGAATGGAGCGATATCAGACCGATCGCAATGGAATGGAATGGAATGCAATGCAATCAACACGAATGGAATGAAACGGAATGGAATGGAATCAACAAGAAAGGAATGGAATGGAATGGAATGGAATGGAATGGAATGCAATCAACACGAATGGAATGAAACGGAATGGAATGGAATCAACAAGAAAGGAATGGAATGGAATGGAATGGAATGGAATGGAATGGAATCAACCCGAAAGGAATGGAATGGAACGGAATGGAATGGATTGGAATGGTATCATCTCGAATGGAATGGAATGGAAAGGAACAGAATCAACCCGAATGGAATGGAATGGAATAGAATCAACCCGAATGGAATGGACTGGAATGGAATGGAATGGAATGGAATCAACCCGAATGGAATAGAATGGAATGGGATGGAAGGGAATGCAAAGAAGTCAACCCGAATGGAATGGAATGGAATGGAATGGAATGGAATGCAATGAAAAAGAATGGCATGGAATCAACCGGAATGGAATGGAATGGAATGGAATGGAACGGAATGGTAACAACCCGATTGGAATGGAATGGAATGGAATGGAATAGAATGGAATGGAATGGAATGGAAAGGAATGGAATGGAAAAGAATCAACTCGAATGTAATGGAATGGAATGGAATGGAAAGGAATGGAATGGAAATTATCAACTCGAATGTAATGGAATTGAATGAAATGGAATGGAATCCAAGCGAATGGAATGGAATGGAATGGGATGGAATGGAATGACATGGAATTGAATGGAATGGAGTCAACCCGAATGGAATGGAATGGAATGGATTGACATGGAATGGAATGGAATGGAATGGAATGGAATGAAATGGCATGGAATTGAATGGAATGGAGTCAACCCGAATGGAATGGAATGGAATGGAATGGAATGGAATGGAATCAACCCGAATGGAATGGAACGGAATGGATTGAAATGGAATGGAATCAACGTGAATGGAATGGAATGGAATGGAATGCAATTTTATCAACCCGAATGGAATGGAATGGAATTTAATGGAATGAAACGGAATCAACCGGAATGGAATGGAATGGAATGGAATGGATTGGAATGGAATGCAATCAACCCAAATATAATGGAATGGAAGGGAATGGAATGGAATGGAATGGAATCAACCTAAATGGAATGGAAAGGAATGGAATGGAATGGAATGGAATCAACCAGAATAGAATGGAATTTATCGGAGTCAAACCGAATGGCATTGAATGGAATAGAATCAACCCGAATGGAATGGAATGGAATGGAATGGAATGGAATGAAATGGAATGGAACGGTACGGAATGGAATGGAATGTTATCAACCTGAATGGAATGCTATGGAATGGAATGAAATGGAATGGAGGAGAATCAACCCGAATGGAATGGAATTGAAAGGAATGGAATGGAATGGAACGGAATGGAATCAACCCGAATGGAATGGAATGGAACGGAATGCAATGGAATGGAATGGAATGGAATGGAATGGAATGGAATCAACCCGAATGGAATGGAATGGAATGGCATGGAATAGAATGGAATGGAATGGAATGGAATCAACCCGAATGGAATGGAATGGAATGGAATGGAATGGAATGGAATGGAATGGAATTGAATCATCCCAAATGGCATGGAATGTAATGGAATATAATGGAACGGAATGGAATGAAATGGAATGGAATGAAATGGAATGGAATCAAAACGAATGAAATGGATTGGAATGGAATGGAAAGGAATGGAATCAACCCGAATGGAATGGAATGGAACGGAATGGAATGGAATGGCATGGAATGGAATGGAATCAACCCGAATGGAATGGAATGCAATGGAATGGAATAGAATGGAATGGAATGGAATGGAATCAACCCGAATGGAATGGAATGGAATGAATGGAGTGGAATGGAATGGAAGAGAATCAACCCGAATACAATGGAAAGGAAAGAAATGGAATGGAATCAACCCGAATGGAATGGAATGGAATGGAATGGAATGGAATGGAATGGAACGGAAAGGAATCAACCCGAACGGAATGGGATGGAATGGAATGGAATGGAATGGAATGGAATGGATAGGAATGGAATGGAACCAACCCGAATGGAATGGAATCGAATGGAACGGAATGGAGCGATATCAGACCGACTGCAATGGAATGGAATGGAATGGAATGCAATCAACACGAATGGAATGAAACGGAATGGAATGGAATCAACAAGAAAGGAATGGAATGGAATGGAATGGAATGGAATGGAATGGAATGGAATGGAATGGAATCAACCCGAAAGGAATGGAATGGAACGGAATGGAATGGATTGGAATGGTATCATCTCGAATGGAATGGAATGGAAAGGAACAGAATCAACCCGAATGGAATGGAATGGAATGGAATGGAACAGAATCAACCCGAATGGAATGGACTGGAATGGAATGGAATGGAATGGAATCAACCCGAATGGAATAGAATGGAATGGGATGGAAGGGAATGCAAAGAAGTCAACCCGAATGGAATGGAATGGAATGGAATGGAATGGAATGCAATGAAAAAGAATGGCATGGAATCATCCGGAATGGAATGGAATGGAATGGAACGGAATGGTAACAACCCGATTGGAATGGAATGGAATGGAATGGAAAGGAATGGAATGGAATGGAATGGAAAGGAATGGAATGGAAAAGAATCAACTCGAATGTAATGGAATGGAATGGAATGGAAAGGAATGGAATGGAAATTATCAACTCGAATGTAATGGAATTGAATGAAATGGAATGGAATCCACGCGAATGGAATGGAATGGAATGGGATGGAATGGAATGACATGGAATTGAATGGAATGGAGTCAACCCGAATGGAATGGAATGGAATGGATTGACATGGAATGGAATGGAATGGAATGGAATGGAATGAAATGGCATGGAATTGAATGGAATGGAGTCAACCCGAATGGAATGGAATGGAATGGAATGGAATGGAATCAACCCGAATGGAATGGAACGGAATGGATTGAAATGGAATGGAATCAACGTGAATGGAATGGAATGGAATGGAATGCAATTTTATCAACCCGAATGGAATGGAATGGAATTTAATGGAATGAAATGGAATCTACCGGAATGGAATGGAATGGAATGGAATGGATTGGAATGGAATGCAATCAACCCAAATATAATGGAATGGAAGGGAATGGAATGGAATGGAATGGAATCAACCTAAATGGAATGGAAAGGAATGGAATGGAATGGAATGGAATCAACCAGAATGGAATGGAATTTATCGGAGTCAAACCGAATGGCATTGAATGGAATAGAATCAACCCGAATGGAATGGAATGGAATGGAATGGAATGAAATGGAATGGAACGGTACGGAATGGAATGGAATGTTATCAACCTGAATGGAATGCTATGGAATGGAATGAAATGGAATGGAGGAGAATCAACCCGAATGGAATGGAATTGAAAGGAATGGAATGGAATGGAACGGAATGGAATCAACCCGAATGGAATGGAATGGAACGGAATGCAATGGAATGGAATGGAATGGAATGGAATGGAATGGAATCAACCCGAATGGAATGGAATGGAATGGCATGGAATAGAATGGAATGGAATGGAATGGAATCAACCCGAATGGAATGGAATGGAATGGAATGGAATGGAATGGAATGGAATGGAATCATCCCGAATGGCATGGAATGGAATGGAATAGAATGGAATGGAATGGAATGAAATGGAATGGAATGAAATGGAATGGAATCAACCCGAATGAAATGGAATGGAATGGAATGGAACGGAATGGAATCAACGCGAATGGAATGGAATGGAACGGAATGGAATGGTATGGCATGGAATGGAATGCAATCAACCCGAATGGAATGGAATGGAATGCAATGGAATGGAATGAAATGGAATGGAATCAACCCGAATGGAACGGAATGGAATGGAATGAAATGGAATGGAATCAACCCGAATGGATTGGAAAGGAATGGAATGGAATGGAATCATCCCGAATGGCATGGAATGGAATGGAACGGAATGGAATGCAATGGAGTCAACACGAATGGAATGGAATGGAACGGAATGGAATCAACCTGAATGGAATGGAATGGAATGGAATGGAATGGAATCAAACGGAATGGAATGCAATGGAATGGAATGGAATGGAATCAACCCGAATGGAATGGAATGGAATGCAATGGAATGGAATGAAATGGAATGGAATCAACCCGAATGGAACGGAATGGAATGGAATGGAATCATCCCGAATGGCATGGAATGGAATGGAACGGAATGGAATGCAATGGAGTCAACAAGAATGGAATGGAATGGAATGGAATGGAACGGAATGGAATCAAACCGAATGGAATAGAATGGAATGGAATCAACGCGAATGGAATGGAATGGAGTGGAATGGAATGGAATGGAATGGAATAAACCCGAATGGAGTGGAATGGAATGGAATGGAGTCCACCCGAATGGAATGCAATGCAATGTAATGGAATGGAATCAACCGGAATGGAAAGGAATGGAATGGAATGGAGTGGAATGGAATCAACCTAAATGGAATGGAAAGGAATGGAATGGAATGGAATGGAATCAACCGGAATGAAATGGAATGGAATGGAGTCAAACGGAATGGAATTGAATGGAATGGAATCAACCCGAATGGAATGGAATTGAATGGAATGGAATGGAATGGAATGGAATGGAATGGAATGGAATGGAATGGAATGTTATCAACCCGAATGGAATGGTATGGAATGGAATGGAATGGAATGGAAGGGGATCAAACCGAATGGAATGGAATGGAAAGGAATGGAATGGAATTGAATGGAATGGAATGGAATCAACCAGAATGGAATGGAATGGAATGGAATGGAATGAAATGGAATGCAATGGAATGGAATGGAATCAACCCGAAAGGAATGGAATGGAATGGAATGGAATCAACCCGAATGCAATGGAATGGAATGGAATGGAATGGAATGGAATGGAATGAAATGGAATGAAATGGAATGGAATGAAATGGAATGGAATCAACCCGAATGGAATGGAATGGAATGGAATGGAACGGAATGGAATCAACCCGAATGGAATGGAATGGAACGGAATGGAATGGAATGGAATGGAATGGAATGGAATGAAATGGAATCAACCCGAATGGAATGGAATGGAATGGCATGGAATAGAATGGAATGGAATGGAATGGAATCAACCCGAATGGAATTGAATGGAATGGAATGGAATGGAATCATCCCGAATGGCATGGAATGGAATGGAATAGAATGGAATGGAATGGAATGAAATGGAGTGGAATGAAATGGAATGGAATCAACCCGAATGGAATGGAATGGAATGGAATGGAACAGAATGGAATCAACCTGAATGGAATGGAATGGAACGGAATGGAATGGAATGGCATGGAATGGAATGGAATCAACCCGAATGGAATGGAATGCAATGGAATGGAATAGAATGGAATGGAATGGAATGGAATCAACCCGAATGGAATGGAATGGAATGGAATGGAATGGATTGGAATGGAATAGAATCAACCCGAATACAATGGAAAGGAAAGAAATGGAATGGAATCAACCCGAATGGAATGGAATGGAATGCAATGGAATGGAATGGAACGGAATGGAATCAACCCGAACGGAATGGAATGGAATGGAATGGAATGGAATGGATCGGAATGGAATGGAACCAAACCGAATGGAATGGAATCGAATGGAACGGAATGGAACGATATCAGACCGACTGCAATGGAATGGAATGGAATGGAATGCAATCAACACGAATGGAATGAAACGGAATGGAATGGAATCAACAAGAAAGGAATGGAATGGAATGGAATGGAATGGATTGAAATCAATCCGAATGGAATGGAGTGGAATGAAATGGAATGGAATGGAAAGGAATGGAATGGAATCAAGCAAAGTGGAATGGAATGGAATGGAATGGAATGGAATGGAATGGAATGGAATGGAATCAAACGGAATGGAATGGAAAGGAATGGAATGGAATGGAATCAACCCGAATGGAATGGAATGGAATGGAATGGAATGGAATCAACATTAATGGAATGGAATGGAATGGAATGGAGTGGAATCACCAAGAATGGAATGGAATGGAATGGAATGGAATGGAATGGAAAGGAATCAACCGGAATGGAATGGAATAGAATGGAATGGAATCAACCCGAATGGAAAGGAATGGAAGGGAATGGAATCAATCAGAATGGAATGGAATGGAATGGAATGGAATAGATAGGAATGGAATGGAACCAACCCGAATGGAATGGAATCGAATGGAATGGAATGGAACGGAATCAGACAGACTGCAAAGGAATGGAATGGAATGGTATGCAATCAACACGAATGGAAAGAAACGGAATGGAATGGAAAGGAATGGAATGGAATCAACCCGAATGGAATGGAATGGAGTGGAATGGAATGGAATCAAACCGAATGGAACGGAATGGAATGGAATGGAATGGAATCAACCAGAATGGAATGGAATGGAAGGGAATGGAATGGAATGGAATGGATTGAAATCAATCCGAATGGAATGTAGTGGAATGAAATGGAATGCAATGGAAAGGAATGGAATGGAATGGAATCAAGCAAAATGGAATGGAATGGAATGGAATGGAATGGAATGGAATCAAACGGAATGGAATGGAAAGGAATGGAATGGAATGGAATCAACCCGAATGGAATGCAATGGAATGGAATGGAATGGAATGGAATCAACATAAATGGAATGGAATGGAATGGAATGGAATGGAATGGAATGGAATCACCAAGAATGGAAGGGAATGGAATGGAATGGAATGGAAAGGAATCAACCGGAATGGAACGGAATGGAATGGAATGGAATCAACCCGAATGGAAAGGAATGGAAGGGAATGGAATCAATCAGAATGTAATGGAATGGAACGGAAAGGAATGAATCGGAATGGAATGGAACCAACCCGAATGGAATGGAATGGAATGAAATGGAATGTAATGGATTGGAACGGAATGCAATCAACACGATTGGAATGGAATGAAACGGAATGGAATGGAATGGAATGGAATGGAATGGAATCAACCCGAATGGAATGGAAAGGAATGGAATGGAATGGAATGGAATGGAATGGAATGGACTGGGATGGAATGGAATGGAATCAAACCAAATGGAATGGAATGGAGTGGATTGGAATGGAATGCAATCAACCCGAATGGAATGGAATGGAATGGAATGGAATGGAATGGAGTAAAGGAGAATGGAATGGAATGGAATGGAATGGAATCATCCCGAATGGCATGGAATGGAATGGAATGGAATGGAATGGAATGGAATGGAATGGAATGGAATGAAATGTAATGGAATGAAATGGAATGGAATCAACCCGAATGGAATGGAATGGAATGGAATGGAACGGAATGGAATCAACCCGAATGGAATGGAATGGAACGGAATGGAATGGAATGGAATGGAATGGAATCAACCCGAATGGAATGGAATGGAATGGCATGGAATAGAATGGAATGGAATGGAATGTAATCAACCCGAATGGAATGGAATGGAATGGAATGGAATGGAATGGAATGGAATCATCCCGAATGGCATGGAATGGAATGGAATAGAATGGAATGGAATGGAATGAAATGGAATGGAATAAAATGGAATGGAATCAACCCGAATGGAATGGAATGGAATGGAATGGAATGGAACGGAATGGAATGAACCCGAATGGAATGGAATGGAACGGAATGGAATGGAATGGCATGGAATGGAATGGAATCAACCCGAATGGAATGGAATGCAATGGAATGGAATAGAATGCAATGGAATGGAATGGAATCAACCCGAATGGAATGGAATGGAATGGATTGGAATGGAATAGAATCAACCCGAATACAATGGAAAGGAATGAAATGGAATGGAATCAACCCGAATGGAATGGAATGGAATGCAATGGAATGGAATGGAACGGAATGGAATCAACCCGAACGGAATGGAATGGAATGGAATGGATCGGAATGGAATGGAACCAAACCGAATGGAATGGAATCGAATGGAACGGAATGGAACGATATCAGACCGACTGCAATGGAATGGAATGGAATGGAATGCAATCAACACGAATGGAATGAAACGGAATGGAATGGAATCAACAAGAAAGGAATGGAATGGAATGGAATGGAATGGATTGAAATCAATCCGAATGGAATGGAGTGGAATGAAATGGAATGGAATGGAAAGGAATGGAATGGAATCAAGCAAAATGGAATGGAATGGAATGGAATGGAATGGAATGGAATGGAATGGAATGGAATGGAATCAAACGGAATGGAATGGAAAGGAATGGAATGGAATGGAATCAACCCGAATGGAATGGAATGGAATGGAATGGAATGGAATCAACATTAATGGAATGGAATGGAATGGAATGGAGTGGAATCACCAAGAATGGAATGGAATGGAATGGAATGGAATGGAATGGAATAGATAGGAATGGAATGGAAACAAGCCGAATGGAATGGAATCGAATGGAACGGAATGGAACGGAATCAGACCGACTGCAATGGAATGGAATGGAATGGAATGCAATCAACACGAATGGAATGAAACGGAATGGAATGGAATCAACAAGAAAGGAATGGAATGGAATGGAATGGAATGGATTGAAATCAATCCGAATGGAATGGAGTGCAATGAAATGGAATGGAATGGAAAGGAATGGAATGGAATCAAGCAAAATGGAATGGAATGGAATGGAATGGAATGGAATGGAATGGAATGGAATGGAATGGAATGGAATGGAATGGAATCAAACGGAATGGAATGGAATGGAATGGAATGGAATGGAATCAACCCGAATGGAATGGAATGGAATGGCATGGAATAGAATGGAATGGAATGGAATGGAATCAACCCGAATGGAATGGAATAGAATGGAATGGAATGGAGTGGAATGGAATCATCCCGAATGGCGTGGAAGAGAATGGAATAGAATGGAATGGAATGGAATAGAATGGAATGGAATGGAATGAAATGGAATGGAATGAAATGGAATGGAATCAACCCGAATGAAATGGAATGGAATGGAATGGAGCGGAATGGAATCAACCCGAATGGAATGGAATGGAACGGAATGGAATGGAATGGCATGGAATGGAATGGAATCAATCCGAATGGAATGGAATGCAATGGAATGGAATAGAATGGAATGGAATGGAATGGAATCAACACGAATGGAATGGAATGGAATGGAATGAAAAGGAATGGAATGGAACCAAACCGAATGGAATGGAATGGAATGAAATCGAATGGAATATAATGGAATGGAATGGAATGGAATCCACTCGAATGGAATGGATTGGAATGGAATGCAATGGAATCATCCCGAATGTCATGGAATGTAATGGAATGGAATGAAATCTACCCGAATGGATTGGAATGGAATGGAATGAAATGGAATGGAATCAATCCGAATGGAATGGAAAGGAATGGAATGGAATGGAATGGAACGGAATGGAATCAACCCGAATGGATTGGAATGGAATGGAATGGAATAAAACGGAATGGAATGCAATGGAATGGAATGGAATGGAATGGAATCAACCCGAATGGAATGGAATGGAATGGAATGGAATGGAATGAAATGGAATGGAATCAACCCGAATGGATTGGAAAGGAATGGAATGGAATGGAATCATCCCGAATGGCATGGAATGGAATGGAACGGAATGGAATGCAATGGAGTCAACACGAATGGAATGGAATGGAATGGAATGGAACGGAATGGAATCAACCCGAATGGAATGGAATGGAATGGAATGGAATGGAATCAAACGGAATGGAATGCAATGGAATGGAATGGAATGGAATCAACCCGAATGGAATGGAATGGAATGCAATGGAATGGAATGATATGGAATGGAATCAACCCTAATGGAACGGAATGGAATGGAATGGAATCATCCCGAATGGCATGGAATGGAATGGAACGGAATGGAATGCAATGGAGTCAACACGAATGGAATGGAATGGAATGGAATGGAACGGAATGGAATCAACCCGAATGGAATAGAATGGAATGGAATGGAATGGAATCAACGCGAATGGAATGGAATGGAGTGGAATGGAATGGAATGGAATGGAATGGAATGGAATAAACCCGAATGGAGTGGAATGGAATGGAATGGAGTCAAACCGATTGGAATGCAATGCAATGTAATGGAATGGAATCAACCGGAATGGAAAGGAATGGAATGGAATGGAGTGGAATGGAATCAACCTAAATGGAATGGAAAGGAATGGAGTGGAATGGAATGGAATCAACCGGAATGAAATGGAATGGAATGAAGTCAAACGGAATGGAATTGAATGGAATGGAATCAACCCGAATGGAATGGAATGGAATGGAATGGAATGGAATGGAATGGAATGTTATCAACCCGAATGGAATGGTATGGAATGGAATGGAATGGAATGGAAGGGAATCAAACCGAATGGAATGGAATGGAAAGGAATGGAATGGAATTGAATGGAATGGAATGGAATCAACCAGAATGGAATGGAATGGAATGAAATGGAATGCAATGGAATGGAATGGAATCAACCCGAAAGGAATGGAATGGAATGGAATAGAATTGAACGGAATGGAATGGAATGGAATCATCCCGAATGAAATGGAATGGAATGGAATGATCCCGAATGGAATGGAATGGAATGGGACGGAATGGAATTAAATGGAATCAAACCGAATGGAATGGAATCGAATGGAATGGAATGGAATGGAATCAAC
This sequence comes from Pan paniscus, assembly GCF_029289425.2. Lineage (NCBI taxonomy): Eukaryota > Metazoa > Chordata > Mammalia > Primates > Hominidae > Pan > Pan paniscus. Next base: position 66,695,246 of record NC_073260.2, on the reverse strand, counting down.
CCGAATGGAATGGAATGGAATGGATTGGAACAGAATGGAATAGAATGGAATCAACCCGAATGGAATGCAATGGAATGGAATAGAATGGAATGCAATGGAATCAACCCGAATGGAATGGAATGGAATGGAATGGAATGGAATGGAATGGAATGGAATGGATTGGAATGGAATGCAATCAACCCAAATGGAATGGAATGGAATGCAATGGAATGGAATCAACCCGAATGCAATGGTATGGAGTGGAATGGAATGGAATCTAACCGAATGGAACGGAATGGAATGGAATGGAATGGAATCACCCAGAATGGAATGGAATGGAATGGAATGGAATGGAATGGAATCAACCCGAATGGAATGGAATGGAATGGAATGGAATGGAATGGAATGGAATGGAACGGAAAGCAATCAACACGAATGGAATGGAATGAAAGGGAATGGAATGGAATGGAATGGAATGGAACCAACCCGAATGGAATGGAATGGAATGGAATGGAATGGAATGGAATGGATTGGGATGGAATGGAATGGAATCAAACCATATGGAATGGAATGGAGTGGATTGGAATGGAATGCAATCAACCCGAATTGAATGGAATGGAATGGAATGGAATGGAATGGAATGGAATGGAATGGAGTAAACGAGAATGGAATGGAATGGAATGGAATGGAATCATCACGAATGGCATGGAATGGAATGGAATGGAATGGAATGAAATGTAATGGAAAGAAATGGAATGGAATGAACCCGAATGGAAAGGAATGGAATGGAATGGAACGGAATGGAATCAACCCAGACGGAATGGAATGGAAGGGAATGGAATGGAATGGAATGGAATGGAATGGAATCAACCCGAATGGAATGGAATGGAATGGAATGGCATGGAATAGAATGGAATGGAATGGAATGGAATCAACCCGAAAGGAATGGAATGGAATGGAATGGAATGGAATCATCCCGAATGGCATGGAATGGAATGGAATGGAATGGAATGAAATGTAATGGAATGAAATGGAATGGAATCAGCCCGAATGGAATGGAATGGAATGGAATGGAACGGAATCGAATCAACCCGAATGGAATGGAATGGAACGGAATGGAATGGAATGGAATGGAATGGAATGGAATGGAATGGAATGGAATCAACCCGAATGGAATGGAATGGAATGGCATGGAATAGAATGGAATGGAATGGAATGGAATCAACCCGAATGGAATGTAATAGAATGGAATGGAATGGAGTGGAATGGAATCATCCCGAATGGCATGGAATGGAATGGAATAGAATGGAATGGAATGGAATGAAATGGAATGGAATGAAATGGAATGGAATCAACCCGAATGAAATGGAATGGAATGGAATGGAACGGAATGGAATCAACCCGAATGGAATGGAATGGAACGGAATGGAATGGAATGGCATGGAATGGAATGGAATCAACCCGAATGGAATGGAATGCAATGGAATGGAATAGAATGGAATGGAATGGAATGGAATCAACACGAATGGAATGGAATGGAATGGAATGAAAAGGAATGGAATGGAACCAACCCGAATGGAATGGAATGGAATGAAATCGAAGGGAATATAATGGAATGGAATGGAATGGAATCCACTCGAATGGAATGGATTGGAATGGAATGGAATGGAATCATCCCGAATGGCATGGAATGGAATGGAATGGAATGAAATCTACCCGAATGGATTGGAATGGAATGGAATGAAATGGAATGGAATCAATCCGAATGGAATGGAAAGGAATGGAATCGAATGGAATGGAACGGAATGGAATCAACCGGAATGGATTGGAATGGAATGGAATGGAATGGAATCAAACGGAATGGAATGCAATGGAATGGAATGGAATGGAATCAACCCGAATGGAATGGAATGGAATGCAATGGAATGGAATGAAATGGAATGGAATCAACCCGAATGGATTGGAAAGTAATGGAATGGAATGGAATCATCCCGAATGGCATGGAATGGAATGGAACGGAATGGAATGCAATGGAGTCAACACGAAGGGAATGGAATGGAATGGAATGGAACGGAATGGAATCAACCCGAATGGAATGGAATGGAATGGAATGGAATGGAATCAAACGGAATGGAATGCAATGGAATGGAATGGAATGGAATCAACCCGAATGGAATGGAATGGAATGCAATGGAATGGAATGAAATAGAATGGAATCAACCCGAATGGAACGGAATGGAATGGAATGGAATCATCCCGAATGGCATGGAATGGAATGGAACGGAATGGAATGCAATGGAGTCAACACGAATGGAATGGAATGGAATGGAATGGAACGGAATGGAATCAACCCGAATGGAATAGAATGGAATGGAATGGAATGGAATCAACGCGAATGGAATGGAATGGAATGGAATAAACCCGAATGGAGTGGAATGGAATGGAATGGAGTCAACCCGAATGGAATACAATGCAATGTTATGGAATGGAATCAACCGGAATGGAAAGGAATGGAATGGAGTGGAGTGGAATGGAATCAACCTAAATGGAATGGAAAGGAATGGAATGGAATGGAATGGAATCAACCGGAATGAAATGGAATGGAATGGAGTCAAACGGAATGGAATTGAATGGAATGGAATCAACCCGAATGGAATGGAATGGAATGGAATGGAATGGAATGGAATGGAATGGAATGTTATCAACCCGAATGGAATGGTATGGAATGGAATGGAATGGAATGGAATGGAAGGGAATCAAACCGAATGGAATGGAATGGAAAGGAATGGAATGGAATTCAATGGAATGGAATGGAATCAACCAGAATGGAATGGAATGGAATGGAATGGAATGAAATGGAATGCAATGGAATGGAATGGAATCAACCCGAAAGGAATGGAATGGAATGGAATTGAATTGAACGGAATGGAATGGAATGGAATCATCCCGAATGAAATGGAATGGAATGGAATGATCCCGAATGGAATGGAATGGAATGGGACGGAATGGAATTAAATGGAATCAAACAGAATGGAATGGAATGGAATGGAATGGAATGGAATGGAATGGAATCAACCCGAATGGAATGGAATGGAATGGATTGGAACAGAATGGAATAGAATGGAATCAACCCGAATGGAATGCAATGGAATGGAATGGAATGGAATGCAATGGAATCAACCCGAATGGAATGGAATGGAATGGAATGGAATGGAATGGAATGGAATGGAATGGATTGGAATGGAATGCAATCAACCCAAATGGAATGGAATGGAATGCAATGGAATGGAATCAACCCGAGTGCAATGGAATGGAGTGGAATGGAATGGAATCAAACCGAATGGAACGGAATGGAATGGAATGGAATGGAATCAACCAGAATGGAATGGAATGGAATGGAATGGAATGGAATGGAATGGAATCAACCCGAATGGAATGGAATGGAATGGAATGGAATGGAATGGAATGGAATGGAACGGAATGCAATCAACACGAATGGAATGGAATGAAAGGGAATGCAATGGAATGGTATGGAATGGAACCAACCCGAGTGGAATGGAATGGAATGGAATGGAAAGGAATGGAATGGATTGGGATGGAATGGAATGGAATTAAACCAAATGGAATGGAATGGAGTGGATTGGAATGGAATGCAATCAACCCGAATGGAATGGAATGGAATGGAATGGAATGGAGTAAAGGAGAATGGAATAGAATGGAATGGAATGGAATCATCCCGAATGGCATGGAATGGAATGGAATGGAATGGAATGGAATGTAATGGAATGAAATGGAATGGAATCAACCCGAATGGAATGGAATAGAACGGAATGGAATGGAATGGAATGGAATGGAATGGAATGGAATGGAATGGAATGGAATCAACCCGAATGGAATGGAATGGAATGGCATGGAATAGAATGGAATGGAATGGAATGGAATCAACCAGAATGGAATGGAATGGAATGGAATGGAATAGAATGGAATGGAATGGAATCATCCCGAATGTCATGGAATGGAATGGAATGGAATGGAATGAAATGTAATGGAATGAAATGGAATGGAATCAGCACGAATGGAATGGAATGGAATGGAATGGAACGGAATGGAATCAACCCGAATGGAATGGAATGGAACGGAATGGAATGCAATGGAATGGAATGGAATGGAATGGAATCAACCCGAATGGAATGGAATGGAATGGCATGGAATAGAATGGAATGGAATGGAATGGAATCAACCCGAATGGAATGGAATAGAATGGAATGGAATGGAATGGAATGGAATGGAATCAAACCGAATGGCATGGAATGGAATGGAATAGAATGGAATGGAATGGAATGAAATGGAATGGAAAGAAATGGAATGGAATCAACCCGAATGAAATGGAATGGAATGGAATGCAACGGAATGGAATCAACCCAAATGGAATGGAATGGAACGGAATGGAATGGAATGACATGGAATGGAATGGAATCAATCCGAATGGAATGGAATGCAATGGAATGGAATAGAATGGAATGGAATGGAATGGAATCAACCAGAATGGAATGGAATGGAATGGATTGGAATGGAATAGAATCAACCCGAATACAATGGAAAGGAAAGAAATGGAATGGAATCAACCCGAATGGAATGGAATGGAATGGAATGGAATGGAATGGAACGGAATAGAATCAACCCGAACGGAATGGAATGGAATGGAATGGAATGTATAGGAATGGAATGGAACCAACCCGAATGGAATGGAATCGAATGGAACGGAATGGAACGATATCAGACCGACTGCAATGGAATGGAATGGAATGGAATGCAATCAACACGAATGGAATGAAACGGAATGGAATGGAATCAACAAGAAAGGAATGGAATGGTATGGAATGGAATGGAATGGAATGGAATGGAATCAACCCGAAAGGAATGGAATGGAACGGAATGGAATGGATTGGAATGGTATCATCTCGAATGGAATGGAATGGAAAGGAACGGAATCAACCCGAATGGAATGGAATGGAATGGAATGGAATGGAATCAACCCGAATGGAATAGAATGGAATGGGATGGAAGGGAATGCAAAGAAGTCAACACGAATGGAATGGAATGGAATGGAATTGAATGGAATGCAATGAAATGGAATGGCATGGAATCAACCGGAATGGAATGGAATGGAATGGAATGGAACGGAATGGTATCAACCCGATTGGAATGGAATGGAATTGAATGGAATGGAATGGAAAGGAATGGAATGGAAAAGAATCAACTCGAATGTAATGGAATGGAATGGAATGGAAAGGAATGGAATGGAAAGTATCAACTCGAATGAAATGGAATTGAATGAAATGGAATGGAATCCAAGCGAATGGAATGGAATGGAATGGGATGGAATGGAATGGCATGGAATTGAATGGAATGGAGTAAACCCGAATGGAATGGAATGGAATGGAATGGAATGGAATGGCATGGAATTGAATGGAATGGAGTCAACCCGAATGGAATGGAATGGAATGGAATGGAATGGATTGGAATGGAATTCAATCAACCCAAATGGAATGGAATGGAATGCAATGGAATGGAATCAACCCGAATGCAATGGAATGGAGTGGAATGGAATGGAATCAAACCGAATGGAACGGAATGGAATGGAATGGAATGGAATCAACCAGAATGGAATGGAATGGAATGGAATGCAATGGAATGGAATCAACCCGAATGGAATGGAATGGAATGGAATGGAATGGAACGGAATGCAATCAACACGAATGGAATGGAATGAAAGGGAATGGAATGGAATGGAATCAACACCAATGGAATGGAATGGAATGGAATGGAATGGAATGGAATGGAATGGAATGGATTGGGATGGAATGGAATGGAATAAAACCAAATGGAATGGAATGGAGTGGATTGGAATGGAATGCAATCAACCCGAATGGAATGGAATGGAATGGAATGGAATGGAATGGAGTAAAGGAGAATGGAATGGAATGGAATGGAATGGAATCATCCCGAATGGCATGGAATGGAATGGAATGGAATGGAATGAAATGTAATGGAATGAAATGGAATGGAATCAACCCGAATGGAATGGAATGGAACGGAATGGAATGGAATGGAATGGAATGGAATGGAATGGAATCAACCCGAATGGAATGGAATGGAATGGCAAGGAATAGAATGGAATGGAATGGAATGGAACGGAATCATCCCGAATGGCATGGAATGGAATGGAATGGAATGGAATGAAATGTAATGGAATGAAATGGAATGGAATCAAGCCGAATGGAATGGAATGGAATGGAATGGAATGGAATGGAATGGAATCAACCAGAATGGAATGGAATGGAATGGAATGGAATGGAATGGAATGGAATGGAATGGAATCAACCCGAATGGAATGGAATGGAATGGCATGGAATAGAATGGAATGGAATGGAATGGAATCAACCCGAATGGAATGGAATGGAATGGAATGGAATGGAATGGAATGGAATTGAATCATCCCAAATGGCAAGGAATGTAATGGAATATAATGGAATGGAATGGAATGAAATGGAATGGAATGCAATGGAATGGAATCAAAACGAATGAAATGGATTGGAATTGAATGGAAAGGAATGGAATCAACCCGAATGGAATGGAAAGGAACGGAATGGAATGGAATGGCATGGAATGGAATGGAATCAACCCGAATGGAATGGAATGCAATGGAATGGAATAGAATGGAATGGAATGGAATGGAATCAACCCGAATGGAATGGAATGGAATGAATGGAGTGGAATGGAATGGAAGAGAATCAACCCGAATACAATGGAAAGGAAAGAAATGGAATGGAATCAACCCGAATGGAATGGAATGGAATGGAATGGAATGGAATGGAATGGAACGGAAAGGAATCAACCCGAACGGAATGGAATGGAATGGAATGGAATGGAATGGAATGGAATGGAATGGAATGGATAGGAATGGAATGGAACCAACCCGAATGGAATGGAATCGAATGGAACGGAATGGAGCGATATCAGACCGATCGCAATGGAATGGAATGGAATGCAATGCAATCAACACGAATGGAATGAAACGGAATGGAATGGAATCAACAAGAAAGGAATGGAATGGAATGGAATGGAATGGAATGGAATGCAATCAACACGAATGGAATGAAACGGAATGGAATGGAATCAACAAGAAAGGAATGGAATGGAATGGAATGGAATGGAATGGAATGGAATCAACCCGAAAGGAATGGAATGGAACGGAATGGAATGGATTGGAATGGTATCATCTCGAATGGAATGGAATGGAAAGGAACAGAATCAACCCGAATGGAATGGAATGGAATAGAATCAACCCGAATGGAATGGACTGGAATGGAATGGAATGGAATGGAATCAACCCGAATGGAATAGAATGGAATGGGATGGAAGGGAATGCAAAGAAGTCAACCCGAATGGAATGGAATGGAATGGAATGGAATGGAATGCAATGAAAAAGAATGGCATGGAATCAACCGGAATGGAATGGAATGGAATGGAATGGAACGGAATGGTAACAACCCGATTGGAATGGAATGGAATGGAATGGAATAGAATGGAATGGAATGGAATGGAAAGGAATGGAATGGAAAAGAATCAACTCGAATGTAATGGAATGGAATGGAATGGAAAGGAATGGAATGGAAATTATCAACTCGAATGTAATGGAATTGAATGAAATGGAATGGAATCCAAGCGAATGGAATGGAATGGAATGGGATGGAATGGAATGACATGGAATTGAATGGAATGGAGTCAACCCGAATGGAATGGAATGGAATGGATTGACATGGAATGGAATGGAATGGAATGGAATGGAATGAAATGGCATGGAATTGAATGGAATGGAGTCAACCCGAATGGAATGGAATGGAATGGAATGGAATGGAATGGAATCAACCCGAATGGAATGGAACGGAATGGATTGAAATGGAATGGAATCAACGTGAATGGAATGGAATGGAATGGAATGCAATTTTATCAACCCGAATGGAATGGAATGGAATTTAATGGAATGAAACGGAATCAACCGGAATGGAATGGAATGGAATGGAATGGATTGGAATGGAATGCAATCAACCCAAATATAATGGAATGGAAGGGAATGGAATGGAATGGAATGGAATCAACCTAAATGGAATGGAAAGGAATGGAATGGAATGGAATGGAATCAACCAGAATAGAATGGAATTTATCGGAGTCAAACCGAATGGCATTGAATGGAATAGAATCAACCCGAATGGAATGGAATGGAATGGAATGGAATGGAATGAAATGGAATGGAACGGTACGGAATGGAATGGAATGTTATCAACCTGAATGGAATGCTATGGAATGGAATGAAATGGAATGGAGGAGAATCAACCCGAATGGAATGGAATTGAAAGGAATGGAATGGAATGGAACGGAATGGAATCAACCCGAATGGAATGGAATGGAACGGAATGCAATGGAATGGAATGGAATGGAATGGAATGGAATGGAATCAACCCGAATGGAATGGAATGGAATGGCATGGAATAGAATGGAATGGAATGGAATGGAATCAACCCGAATGGAATGGAATGGAATGGAATGGAATGGAATGGAATGGAATGGAATTGAATCATCCCAAATGGCATGGAATGTAATGGAATATAATGGAATGGAATGGAATGAAATGGAATGGAATCAACCCGAATGGAATGGAATGGAACGGAATGGAATGGAATGGCATGGAATGGAATGGAATCAACCCGAATGGAATGGAATGCAATGGAATGGAATAGAATGGAATGGAATGGAATGGAATCAACCCGAATGGAATGGAATGGAATGAATGGAGTGGAATGGAATGGAAGAGAATCAACCCGAATACAATGGAAAGGAAAGAAATGGAATGGAATCAACCCGAATGGAATGGAATGGAATGGAATGGAATGGAATGGAATGGAACGGAAAGGAATCAACCCGAACGGAATGGGATGGAATGGAATGGAATGGAATGGAATGGAATGGATAGGAATGGAATGGAACCAACCCGAATGGAATGGAATCGAATGGAACGGAATGGAGCGATATCAGACCGACTGCAATGGAATGGAATGGAATGGAATGCAATCAACACGAATGGAATGAAACGGAATGGAATGGAATCAACAAGAAAGGAATGGAATGGAATGGAATGGAATGGAATGGAATGGAATGGAATGGAATGGAATCAACCCGAAAGGAATGGAATGGAACGGAATGGAATGGATTGGAATGGTATCATCTCGAATGGAATGGAATGGAAAGGAACAGAATCAACCCGAATGGAATGGAATGGAATGGAATGGAATAGAATCAACCCGAATGGAATGGACTGGAATGGAATGGAATGGAATGGAATCAACCCGAATGGAATAGAATGGAATGGGATGGAAGGGAATGCAAAGAAGTCAACCCGAATGGAATGGAATGGAATGGAATGGAATGGAATGCAATGAAAAAGAATGGCATGGAATCATCCGGAATGGAATGGAATGGAATGGAACGGAATGGTAACAACCCGATTGGAATGGAATGGAATGGAATGGAAAGGAATGGAATGGAATGGAATGGAAAGGAATGGAATGGAAAAGAATCAACTCGAATGTAATGGAATGGAATGGAATGGAAAGGAATGGAATGGAAATTATCAACTCGAATGTAATGGAATTGAATGAAATGGAATGGAATCCACGCGAATGGAATGGAATGGAATGGGATGGAATGGAATGACATGGAATTGAATGGAATGGAGTCAACCCGAATGGAATGGAATGGAATGGATTGACATGGAATGGAATGGAATGGAATGGAATGGAATGAAATGGCATGGAATTGAATGGAATGGAGTCAACCCGAATGGAATGGAATGGAATGGAATGGAATGGAATCAACCCGAATGGAATGGAACGGAATGGATTGAAATGGAATGGAATCAACGTGAATGGAATGGAATGGAATGGAATGCAATTTTATCAACCCGAATGGAATGGAATGGAATTTAATGGAATGAAATGGAATCTACCGGAATGGAATGGAATGGAATGGAATGGATTGGAATGGAATGCAATCAACCCAAATATAATGGAATGGAAGGGAATGGAATGGAATGGAATGGAATCAACCTAAATGGAATGGAAAGGAATGGATTGGAATGGAATGGAATCAACCAGAATGGAATGGAATTTATCGGAGTCAAACCGAATGGCATTGAATGGAATAGAATCAACCCGAATGGAATGGAATGGAATGGAATGGAATGAAATGGAATGGAACGGTACGGAATGGAATGGAATGTTATCAACCTGAATGGAATGCTATGGAATGGAATGAAATGGAATGGAGGAGAATCAACCCGAATGGAATGGAATTGAAAGGAATGGAATGGAATGGAACGGAATGGAATCAACCCGAATGGAATGGAATGGAACGGAATGCAATGGAATGGAATGGAATGGAATGGAATGGAATGGAATCAACCCGAATGGAATGGAATGGAATGGCATGGAATAGAATGGAATGGAATGGAATGGAATCAACCCGAATGGAATGGAATGGAATGGAATGGAATGGAATGGAATGGAATCATCCCGAATGGCATGGAATGGAATGGAATAGAATGGAATGGAATGGAATGAAATGGAATGGAATGAAATGGAATGGAATCAACCCGAATGAAATGGAATGGAATGGAATGGAACGGAATGGAATCAACGCGAATGGAATGGAATGGAACGGAATGGAATGGTATGGCATGGAATGGAATGCAATCAACCCGAATGGAATGGAATGGAATGCAATGGAATGGAATGAAATGGAATGGAATCAACCCGAATGGAACGGAATGGAATGGAATGAAATGGAATGGAATCAACCCGAATGGATTGGAAAGGAATGGAATGGAATGGAATCATCCCGAATGGCATGGAATGGAATGGAACGGAATGGAATGCAATGGAGTCAACACGAATGGAATGGAATGGAACGGAATGGAATCAACCTGAATGGAATGGAATGGAATGGAATGGAATGGAATCAAACGGAATGGAATGCAATGGAATGGAATGGAATGGAATCAACCCGAATGGAATGGAATGGAATGCAATGGAATGGAATGAAATGGAATGGAATCAACCCGAATGGAACGGAATGGAATGGAATGGAATCATCCCGAATGGCATGGAATGGAATGGAACGGAATGGAATGCAATGGAGTCAACAAGAATGGAATGGAATGGAATGGAATGGAACGGAATGGAATCAAACCGAATGGAATAGAATGGAATGGAATCAACGCGAATGGAATGGAATGGAGTGGAATGGAATGGAATGGAATGGAATAAACCCGAATGGAGTGGAATGGAATGGAATGGAGTCCACCCGAATGGAATGCAATGCAATGTAATGGAATGGAATCAACCGGAATGGAAAGGAATGGAATGGAATGGAGTGGAATGGAATCAACCTAAATGGAATGGAAAGGAATGGAATGGAATGGAATGGAATCAACCGGAATGAAATGGAATGGAATGGAGTCAAACGGAATGGAATTGAATGGAATGGAATCAACCCGAATGGAATGGAATTGAATGGAATGGAATGGAATGGAATGGAATGGAATGGAATGGAATGGAATGGAATGTTATCAACCCGAATGGAATGGTATGGAATGGAATGGAATGGAATGGAAGGGGATCAAACCGAATGGAATGGAATGGAAAGGAATGGAATGGAATTGAATGGAATGGAATGGAATCAACCAGAATGGAATGGAATGGAATGGAATGGAATGAAATGGAATGCAATGGAATGGAATGGAATCAACCCGAAAGGAATGGAATGGAATGGAATGGAATTGAACGGAATGGAATGGAATGGAATCATCCCGAATGAAATGGAATGGAATGGAATGATCCCGAATGGAATGGAATGGAATGGGACGGAATGGAATTAAATGGAATCAAACCGAATGGAATGGAATGGAATGGAATGGAATGGAATCAACCGGAATGGAATGGAATGGAATGGATTGGAACAGAATGGAATAGAATGGAATCAACCCGAATGGAATGCAATGGAATGGAATGGAATGGAATGCAATGGAAACAACCCGAATGGAATGTAATGGAATGGAATGGAATCGAATGGAATGGAATGGAATGGAATGGATTGGAATGGAATGCAATCAACCCAAATGGAATGGAATGGAATGCAATGGAATGGAATCAACCCGAATGCAATGGAATGGGGTGGAATGGAATGGAATCAAACCGAATGGAACGGAATGGAATGGAATGGAATGGAATCACCCAGAATGGAATGGAATGGAATGGAATGGAATCAACCCGAATGGAATGGAATGGAATGGAATGGAATGGAATGGAATGGAATGGAACGGAATGCAATCAACACGAATGGAATGGAATGAAAGGGAATGGAATGGAATGGAACCAACCCGAATGAAATGGAATGGAATGGAATGGAATGGAATGGAATGGAATGGAATGGATTGGGATGGAATGGAATGGAATCAAACCAAATGGAATGGAATGGAGTGGATTGGAATGGAATGCAATCAAACCGAATTGAATGGAATGGAATGGAATGGAATGGAATAAAGGAGAATGGAATGGAATGGAATGGAATGGAATCATCCCGAATGGCATGGAATGGAATGGAATGGAATGGAATGAAATGTTATGGAATGAAATGGAATGGAATGAACCCGAATGGAATGGAATGGAATGGAATGGAACGGAATGGAATCAACCCGGACGGAATGGAATGGAACGGAATGGAATGGAATGGAATGGAATGGAATGGAATCAACCCGAATGGAATGGAATGGAATGGCATGGAATAGAATGGAATGGAATGGAATGGAATCAACCCGAATGGAATGGAATGGAATGGAATGGAATGGAATGGAATGGAATGGAATGGAATCATCCCGAATGGCATGGAATGGAATGGAATGGAATGGAATGGAATGAAATGTAATGGAATGAAATGGAATGGAATCAGCCCGAATGGAATGGAATGGAGTGGAATGGAACGGAATGGAATCAACCCGAATGGAATGGAATGGAACGGAATGGAATGGAATGGCATGGAATGGAATGGAATCAACCCGAATGGAATGTAATGGAATGGCATGGAATAGAATGGAATGGAATGGAATGGAATCAACCCGAATGGAATGGAATGGAATGGAATGGAAAGGAATCATCCCGAATGGCATGGAATGGAATGGAATAGAATGGAATGGAATGGAATGAAATGGAATGGAATGAAATGGAATGGAATCAACCCGAATGGAATGGAATGGAATGGAATGGAACGGAATGGAATCAACCCGAATGGAATGGAATGGAACGGAATGGAATGCAATGGCATGGAATGGAATGGAATCAACCCGAATGGAATGGAATGGAATGGAATGGAATAGAATGGAATGGAATGGAATGGAATCAACCCGAATGTAATGGAATGGAATGGAATGGAATGGAATGGAATGGAATGGAATGGAATGGAATAGAATCAACCCGAATACAGTGGAAAGGAAAGAAATGGAATGATATCAACCCGAATGGAATGGAATGGAATGGAATGGAATGGAATGGAATGGAATGGAACAGAATGGAATCAACCCGAACGGAATGGAATGGAATGGAATGGAATGTATAGGAATGGAATGGAAACGAACTGAAAGAATGGAATCGAATGGAACGGAATGGAACGATATCAGACCGACTACAATGGAATGGAATGGAATGGAATGCAATCAACACTAATGGAATGAAACGGAATGGAATGGAATCAACAAGAAAGGAATGGAATGGAATGGAATGGAATGGAATGGAATGGAATGGAATGGAATGGAATCAACCCGTAAGGAATGGAATGGAACGGAATGGAATGGATTGGAATGGTATCACCTCGAATGGAATGGAATGGAAAGGAAGAGAATCAACCCGAATGCAATGGAAAGAATGGAATGGAATAGAATCAACCCGAATGGAATGGAATCGAATGGAATGGAATGGAATCAACCCGAATGGAATAGAATGAAATGGGATGGAAGGGAATGCAAAGAAGTCAACCCGAATGGAATGGAATGGAATGGAATGGAATGGAATGGAATGGAATGGAATTGAATGGAATGGAATGGAATGCAATGAAATGGAATGGCATGGAATCAACCGGAATGGAATGGAATGGAATGGAATGGAACGGAATGGTATCAAACCGATTGGAATGGAATGGAATGGAATGGAATGGAATGGAAAGGAATGGAATGGAAAAGAATCAACTCGAATGTAATGGAATGGAATGGAATGGAAAGGAATGGAATGGAAAGTATCAACTCGAATGTAATGGAATTGAATGAAATGGAATGGAATCCACTCGAATGGAATGGAATGGAATGGGATGGAATGGAATGGGATGGAATTGAATGGAATGGAGTCAACCCGAATGGAATGGAATGGATTGGAATGGAATGCAATCAACCCAAATACAATGGAATGGAAGGGAATGGAATGGAATGGAATGGATTGGAATGGAATGGAATGGAATCAACCTAAATGGAATGGAAAGGAATGGAATGGAATGGAATGGAATCAACCAGAATGGAATGGAATTTATTGGAGTCAAACCGAATGGCATTGAATGGAATGGAATCAACCCGAATGGAATGGAATGGAATGGAATGGAATGGAATGGAATGAAATGGAATGGAATGGTACGGAATGGAATGGAATGTTATCAACATGAATGGAATGCTTTGGAATGGAGTGAAATGGAATGGAGGAGAATCAACCCGAATGGAATGGAATTGAAAGGAATGGAATATAATGGAATGGAATGGAATCAACCAGAATGGATTGGAATGGAATGGAATGGAATGGAATGGAATGGAAACAACTGGAATGGAATGGAATGGAATTCACTGGAATGGAATGGTATCCACGAGAATAGAATGGAATGGAATGAAATGGAATGGAATGCAATGGAATGGAATGGAATCAACCCGAATGTAATGTAATGGAATGGAATGGAATGGAATGGAATGGAATGGAATCAACACGAATGGAATGGAATGGAATGGAATGGAATGAAAAGGAATGGAATGGAACGAACCCGAATGGAATGGAATGAAATCGAATGGAATATAATGGAATGGAATGGAATGGAATCCACTCGAATGGAATGGATTGGAATGGAATGGAAAGGAATCATCCCGAATGGCATGGAATGTAATGGAATGGAATGAAATCTACCCGAATGGATTGGAATGGAATGGAATGAAATGGAATGGAATCAATCCGAATGGAATGGAAAGGAATGGAATGGAAAGGAATGGAACGGAACGGAATGGAATCAACCCGAATGGAATGGAATGGAATGGAATCAAACGGAATGGAATGCAATGGAATGGAATGGAATGGAATCAACCCGAATGGAATGGAATGGAATGCAATGGAATGGAATGAAATGGAATGGAATCAACCCGAATGGAACGGAATGGAATGCAATAGAATCATCCCGAATGGCATGGAATGGAATGGAACGGAATGGAATGCAATGGAGTCAACACGAATGGAATGGAATGGAATGGAATGGAATGGAATGGAACGGAATGGAATCAACCCGAATGGAATGGAATGGAATGGAATGGAATGGAATGGAATCAACGCGAATGGAATGGAATGGAATGGAATGGAATGGAATCAACCCGAATGGAATGCAATGGAATGGAATGGAGTAGAATCAACCCGAATATAATGGAATGTAATGAAATGGAATGGAATCAACCCGAATGGAATGGAATGGAATGGGATGGAATGGAATGGAATGGAATCAACCCGAATGGAATGGAATGGAATGGAATGGAAGGGAACAGAATGGAATCAACACGATTGGAATAGCATGCAATGGAATGGAATGGAAGGGAATGGAATGGAATGGAAGGAATGGAATGGAACCTACCCGAATGGAATGGAATCGAATGGAATGAAACGGCATCAAACCGACTGGAATGGAATGGAATGGAATGGAATTGAATGGAATGAAATGGAATGAAATGGCATGGAATCAACCCGAATGGAATGGAATGGAATGGAATGGAATGGAATGGAATTGAATGCAATCAAGCCGAATGGAATGGAATGGAATGGAATGGAATGGAATGGATTGGAATGGAATCAACCCGAGTGGAATGGAATGGAATGCAATGGAATGGAATGAAATGGCGTGGAATCAACAGGAATGGAATGGAATGGAATGGAGTGGAATGGAACGGAACGGAATGGAATCAACCAGAATGGAATGGAATGGAATGGAACCGAAGGGAACGGAATGTAATGGAATGGAATCAACCTGAATGGAATGGAATGGAATGGAATTGAATGGAACAGAATCAACCCGAATGGAATGAAATGGAATGGAATGGAATGGAATGAAATGGAATAGAATAAACCCGAATGGAATGGAACGTAATGGAATGGAATGGAATGGAATGGTATGGAATCAACCTTAATGGAATCTAATGGAATGGAATAGAATGGAATGCTATGGAATCAACCCGAAAGGAACGGAATGGAACGGGATGGAATGGAATGGAATGGAATAAACCCGAATGAAATGGAATGGAATGGAATGGAATGGAATGGAATGCAATGGAATGAACCCGAATGGAATATAATGGAATGGAATGGAATGGATTCAACCCGAATGGAATGGAATGGAATGGATTGGAATGGAATGGAATGCAATGGAATCAACCCGAATGGAATGGAATGGAATGGAATGCAATGGAATAGAATGGATTCAACCCAAATGGAATGGAATGGAATGGAATGAAATGGAATCAACCGGAATGGAATGGAATGGAATGGAATGGAATGGAATGGAATCAACCCAAATTGAATGGAAAGGAATGGAATGGAAGGAATGGAATCAACCAGAATGGAATGGAATGGAATGGAGTCAAACCGAATGGAATGAAATGGAATGGAATGGAATGGAATGGAATCAACACGAATGGAATGGAATGGAATGCAATGGAATGGAATGAAATGGCATGGAATTAACCCGAATGGAATGGAATGGAAGGGAATCAACCAGAATGGAATGGAATGGAATGGAATGGAATGGAAAGGAATGGAATGGAATGGAATGGAATGGAATGGAATGGAATGGAATGGAATGGAATCAACCAGAATGGAATGGAATGGAATGGAATGGAATGGAATGGAATGGAATGGAATGGAATAAAACGGAATGGAATGGATTGGAATGGAATGGAATGGAATGGAATGGAATGGAACGGAATGGAATAAACCCGAACGGAATGGAATGGAATGGAATGGAATGGAAGGGATAGGAATGGAATGGAACAAACCCGAATGGAATGGAATCGAATGGAACGGAATGGAACGATATCAGACAGACTGCAATGGAATGGAATGGAATGGAATGCAATCAACACGAATGGAATGAAACGGAATGGAATGGAATCAACAAGAAAGGAATGGAATGGAATGGAATGGAATGGAATGGAATGGAATGAAATCAACCCGAAAGGAATGGAATGGAACGGAATGGAATGGATTGGAATGGTATCATCCCGAATGGAATGGAATGGAAAGGAAGAGAATCAACCCGAATGGAATGGAATGGAATGGAATGGAATAGAATCAACCCGAATGGAATGGAATGGAATGGAATGGAATGGAATGGAATGGAATGGAATCAA
The DNA here is from genome assembly GCF_029289425.2 of Pan paniscus. NCBI lineage: Eukaryota > Metazoa > Chordata > Mammalia > Primates > Hominidae > Pan > Pan paniscus. The sequence continues at coordinate 66,677,467 of NC_073260.2, read as the reverse complement.
CCCGAATGGAATAGAATGGAATGGGATGGAAGGGAATGCAAAGAAGTCAACCCAAATGGAATGGAATGGAAAGGAATGGAATGCAATGAAACGGAATGGCATGGAATCAACCGGAATGGAATGGAATGGAATGGAGGGGAACGGAATGGTATCAACCCGATTGGAATGGAATGGAATGGAATGGAAAGGAATGGAATGGAAAAGAATCAACTCGAATGTAATGGAATGGAATGGAATGGAAAGGAATGGAATGGAAATTATCAACTCGAATGTAATGGAATTGAATGAAATGGAATGGAATCCACGCGAATGGAATGGAATGGGATGGAATGGAATGGGATGGAATTGAATGGAATGGAGTCAACTCGAATGGAATGGAATGGAATGGAATGGAATCAACCCGAATGGAATGGAAAGGAATGGATTGAAATGGAATGGAATCAACGTGAATGGAATGGAATGGAATGGAATGGAATGGAATGCAATTTAATCAACCCGAATGGAATGGAATGGAATGGAATGGAATGAAATGGAATCAACCGGAATGGAATGGAATGGAATGGAATGTATTGGAATGCAATGCAATCAACCCAAATATAATGGAATGGAAGGGAATGGAATGGAATGGAATGGATGGGAACGGAATGGAATGGAATCAACCTAAATGGAATGGAAAGGAATGGAATGGAATGGAATGGAATCAACCAGAATGGAATGGAATTTATTGGAGTCAAACCGAATGGCATTGAATGGAATGAAATCAACCCGAATGGAATGGAATGGAATGGAATGGAATGAAATGGAATGGAATGGTACGGAATGGAATGGAATGTTATCAACCTGAATGGAATGCTAAGGAATGGAATGAAATGGAATGGAGGTGAATCAACCCGAATGGAATGGAATTGAAAGGAATGGAATGTAAAGGAATGGAATGGAATCAACCAGAATGGATTGGAATGGAATGGAATGGAATGGAATGAAAACAACCGGAATGGAATGGAATGGAATTCAATGGAAAGGAATGGAATCAACCCGAATGGAATGGAATGGAATCAACCCGAATGGAATGGAATGGAATGGAATGGAATGAAACGGAATGGAACGGAACCAATCCGAATGGAATGGAATGGAATGAAATCGAATGGAATAAAATGGAATGGAATGGAACGGAATGGAATGGAATCAACTCGAATGGAATGGAATGGAATGGAATGGAATGGAATGGAAAGGAATCATCCGGAAGAGCATGGAATGTAATGGAATGGAATGGAATGGATTGGAATCAACCCCAATGCAATGGAATGGAATGAAATGGAATGGAATGGAATGGATTGGAATCCACCCGAATGCAATGGAATGGAATGCAATGGAATGGAATGAAATGGAATGGAAACAACCCGAATGGAATGGAATGGAATGGAATGGAATGGAATGGAACGGAATGGAATCAATCCGAATGGAATGGAATGGAATGGAATCAACCTGAATAGAATGGAATATAATGGAATGAAATGGAATGGAATGGAATGGAATGGAAGGGAATGGAATGGAATAGAATGAAGCCGAATGTTATGGATTGGAATGAAATGGAATGGAATCCACCCGAATGGAATGGAATGGAATGGGATGGTATGGAATCAACCCAAATGGAATGGAATAGAATGGAATGGAATGGAATGGAATCAAACCGAACCGAATGGAATGGAATGGAATGGAATGGAATGGAATGGAATAGAATCAAACCGAATGTAATGGAATGGAAAGAAATGGAATGGAATCCACCCGAATGGAATGGAATGGAATGAAATGGAGTGGAATGGAATCAACCCGAATGGAATGGAATGGAATGGAATGGAATGGAATCAACAGGAATGGATTGGAATGGAATGGAAAGAATTGAATGGATTGGAATGGAATGCAATCAACCCAAATGGAATGGAATGGAATGCAATGGAATGGAATCAACACGAATGGAATGGAATGGAGTGGAATGGAATGGAATCAAACCGAATGGAACGGAATGGAATGGAATGGAATGGGGTGGAATGGAATGGAGTCAAACCGAATGGAACGGAATGGAATGGAATGGAATGGAATCAGCCAGAATGGAATGGAATGGAATGGAATGGAATGGAATGGAATGGAATGGAATGGAATGGAATGGAATGGATTGAAGTCAATCCGAATGGAATGGAATGGAATGAAATGGAATAGAATGGAAAGGAATGGAATGGAATGGAATCAAGCAAAATGGAATGGAATGGAATGGAATGGAATCAAACGGAATGGAATGGAAAGGAATGGAATGGAATGGAATCAACCCGAATGGAATGGAATGGAATGGAATGGAATGGAATGGAATGGAATCAAGATGAATGGAATGGAATGGAATGGAGTGGAATCACCAAGAATGGAATGGAATGGAATGGAATGGAATGGAATGGAAAGGAATCAACCGGAATGGAATGGAATAGAATGGAATGGAATCAACCTGAATGGAAAGGAATGGAAGGGAAAGGAATCAATCAGAAAGTAATGGAATGGAATGGAATGGAATGGAATAGACAGGAATGGAATCGAACCAACCCGAATGGAATGGAATCGAATGGAATGGAATAGAACGGAATCAGACCGACTGCAATGGAATGGAATGGAATGGTATGCAATCAACACGAATGGAAACAAACGGAATGGAATGGAAAGGAATGGAATGGAATCAACAAGAAAGGAATGGAATGGAATGGAATGGAATGGAATGGAATGGAATGGAATGGAATCAACCCGAAAGGAATGGAATGGAACCGAATGGAATGGAATGGAATGGTATCATTTCGAATGGAATAGAGTGGAAAGGAACGGAATCAACCCTAATGAAATGGAATGGAATGGAATGGAATAGAATCAAACCGAATGGAATGGAATGGAATGGAATGGAATCAACCCGAATGGAATGGAATGGAATGGGTAGGAATGGAATGGAAAGAAGTCAACCCGAATGGAATGGAATGGAATGGAATGGAATGGAATGGAATCAACACGAATGGAACAGAATGGAATGGAATGGAATGGAATGGCATGGAATCAACCGGAATGGAATGGAATGGAATTGAGTGGAACAGAATGGTATCAACCCGATTGGAATGGAATGGAATGGAATGGAATGGAAAGGAATGGAATGGAAAAGAATCAACTTGAATGTAATGTAATGTAATGGAATGGAATGGAATGGAATGAAATGGAATCAACCCGAATGGAATGGAATGGAGTGGAATGGAATGGAATCAAACCGAATGGAACGGAATGGAATGGAATGGAATGGAATCAACCAGAATGGAATGGAATGGAAGGGAAAGGAATGGAATGGAATGGAATGGATTGAAATCAATCCGAATGGAATGTAGTGGAATGAAATGGAATGCAATGGAAAGGAATGGAATGGAATGGAATGAAGCAAAATGGAATGGAATGGAATGGAATGGAATCAAACGGAATGGAATGGAAAGGAATGGAATGGAATGGAATCAACCCGAATGGAATGCAATGGAATGGAATGGAATGGAATGGAATCAACATGAATGGAATGGAATGGAATGGAATGGAATGGAATGGAATGGAATCACCAAGAATGGAAGGGAATGGAATGGAATGGAATGGAAAGGAATCAACCGGAATGGAACGGAATGGAATGGAATGGAATCAACCCGAATGGAAAGGAATGGAAGGGAATGGAATCAATCAGAATGTAATGGAATGGAATGGAAAGGAATGAATCGGAATGGAATGGAACCAACCCGAATGGAATGGAATGGAATGAAATGGAATGTAATGGATTGGAACGTAATGCAATCAACACGATTGGAATGGAATGAAACGGAATGGAATGGAATGGAATGTAATGGAATGGAATCAACCCGAATGGAATGGAAAGGAATGGAATGGAATGGAATGGAAAGGAATGGATTGGGATGGAATGGAATGGAATCAAACCAAATGGAATGGAATGGAGTGGATTGGAATGGAATGCAGTCAACCCGAATGGAATGGAATGGAATGGAATGGAATGGAGTAAAGGAGAATGGAATGGAATGGAATGGAATGGAATCATCCCGAATGGCATGGAATGGAATGGAATGGAATGGAATGAAATGGAATGAAATGTAATGGAATGAAATGGAATGGAATCAACCCGAATGGAATGGAATGGAATGGAATGGAACGGAATGGAATCAACCCGAATGGAATGGAATGGAACGGAATGGAATGGAATGGAATGGAATGGAATGGAATGGAATCAACCCGAATGGAATGGAATGGAATGGCATGGAATAGAATGGAATGGAATGGAATGGAATCAACCCGAATGGAATGGAATGGAATGGAATGGAATGGAATGGAATGGAATGGAATCATCCCGAATGGCATGGAATGGAATGGAATAGAATGGAATGGAATGGAATGAAATGGAATGGAATGAAATGGAATGGAATCAACCCGAATGGAATGGAATGGAATGGAATGGAACGGAATGGAATCAACCTGAATGGAATGGAATGGAACGGAATGGAATGGAATGGCATGGAATGGAATGGAATCAACCCGAATGGAATGGAATGCAATGGAATGGAATAGAATGGAATGGAATGGAATGGAATCAACCCGAATGGAATGGAATGGAATGGAATGGAATGGATTGGAATGGAATAGAATCAACCCGAATACAATGGAAAGGAAAGAAATGGAATGGAATCAACCCGAATGGAATGGAATGGAATGCAATGGAATGGAATGGAACGGAATGGAATCAACCCGAACGGAATGGAATGGAATGGAATGGAATGGATCGGAATGGAATGGAACCAAACCGAATGGAATGGAATCGAATGGAACGGAATGGAACGATATCAGACCGACTGCAATGGAATGGAATGGAATGGAATGCAATCAACACGAACGGAATGAAACGGAATGGAATGGAATCAACAAGAATGGAATGGAATGGAATGGAATGGAATGGAATGGATTGAAATCAATCCGAATGGAATGGAGTGGAATGAAATGGAATGGAATGGAAAGGAATGGAATGGAATCAAGCAAAATGGAATGGAATGGAATGGGGTGGAATGGGATGGAATCAAACGGAATGGAATGGAAAGGAATGGAATGGAATGGAATCAACCCGAATGGAATGGAATGGAATGGAATGGAATGGAATCAAAATTAATGGAATGGAATGGAATGGAATGGAGTGGAATCACCAAGAATGGAATGGAATGGAATGGAAAGGAATCAACCGGAATGGAATGGAATAGAATGGAATGGAATCAACCCGAATGGAAAGGAATGGAAGGGAATGGAATCAATCAGAATGGAATGGAATGGAATGGAATGGAATAGATAGGAATGGAATGGAACCAAACCGAATGGAATGGAATCGAATGGAACGGAATGGAACGGAATCAGACCGACTGCAATGGAATGGAATGGAATGGTATGCAATCAACACGAATGGAAAGAAACGGAATGGAATGGAAAGGAATGGAATGGAATCAACCCGAATGGAATGGAATGGAGTGGAATGGAATGGAATCAAACCGAATGGAACGGAATGGAATGGAATGGAATGGAATCAACCAGAATGGAATGGAATGGAAGGGAATGGAATGGAATGGAATGGAATGGATTGAAATCAATCCGAATGGAATGTAGTGGAATGAAATGGAATGCAATGGAAAGGAATGGAATGGAATGGAATCAAGCAAAATGGAATGGAATGGAATGGAAAGGAATGGAATGGAATGGAATCAAGCAAAATGGAATGGAATGGAATGGAATGGAATCAAACGGAATGGAATGGAAAGGAATGGAATGGAATGGAATCAACCCGAATGGAATGGAATGGAATGGAATGGAATGGAATGGAATCTACATGAATGGAATGGAATGGAATGGAGTGGAATCACCAAGAATGGAATGGAATGGAATGGAATGGAATGGAAAGGAATCAACCGGAATGGAATGGAATAGAATGGAATGGAATCAACCTGAATGGAAAGGAATGGAAGGGAATGGAATCAATCAGAATGTAATGGAATGGATTGGAATGGAATGGAATAGACAGGAATGGAATGGAACCAACCCGAATGGAATGGAATCGAATGGATAGGAATAGAACGGAATCAGACCGACTGCAATGGAATGGAATGCAATGGTATGCAATCAACACGAATGGAAACAAACGGAATGGAATGGAAAGGAATGGAATGGAATCAACAAGAAAGGAATGGAATGGAATGGAATGGAATGGAATGGAATGGAATGGAATCAACCCGAAAGGAATGGAATGGAACGGAATGGAATGGAATGGAATGGTATCATTTCGAATGGAATAGAGTGGAAAGGAACGGAATCAACCCTAATGAAATGGAATGGAATGGAATGGAATAGAATCAAACCGAATGGAATGGAATGGAATGGAATGGAATCAACCCGAATGGAATGGAATGGAATGGGATGGAATGGAATGCAAAGAAGTCAACCCGAATGGAATGGAATGGAATGGAATGGAATGGAATCAACACGAATGGAACGGAATGGAATGGAATGGAATGGAATGGCATGGAATCAACCGGAATGGAATGGAATGGAATGGAGTGGAACGGAATGGTATCAACCCGATTGGAGTGGAATGGAATGGAATGGAATGGAATGGAAAGGAATGGAATGGAAAAGAATCAACTCGAATGTAATGGAACGGAATGGAATGGAATGGAATGGAATGGAATGGAATGGAATCAACCCGAATGGAATGGAATGGAGTGGAATGGAATGGAATCAAACCGAATGGAACGGAATGGAATGGAATGGAATGGAATCAACCAGAATGGAATGGAATGGAAGGGAAAGGAATGGAATGGAATGGAATGGATTGAAATCAATCCGAATGGAATGTAGTGGAATGAAATGGAATGCAATGGAAAGGAATGGAATGGAATGGAATGAAGCAAAACGGAATGGAATGGAATGGAATGGAATGGAATGGAATCAAACGGAATGGAATGGAAAGGAATGGAATGGAATGGAATCAACCCGAATGGAATGCAATGGAATGGAATGGAATGGAATGGAATCAACATAAATGGAATGGAATGGAATGGAATGGAATGGAATGGAATGGAATCACCAAGAATGGAAGGGAATGGAATGGAATGGAATGGAAAGGAATCAACCGGAATGGAAAGGAATGGAATGGAATGGAATCAACCCGAATGGAAAGGAATGGAAGGGAATGGAATCAATCAGAATGTAATGGAATGGAATGGAAAGGAATGAATCGGAATGGAATGGAACCAACCCGAATGGAATGGAATGGAATGAAATGGAATGTAATGGATTGGAACGGAATGCAATCAACACGATTGGAATGGAATGAAACGGAATGGAAAGGAATGGAATGGAATGGAATGGAATCAACCCGAATGGAATGGAAAGGAATGGAATGGAATGGAATGGAATGGATTGGGATGGAATGGAATGGAATCAAACCAAATGGAATGGAATGGAGAGGATTGGAATGGAATGCAATCAACCCGAATGGAATGGGATGGAATGGAATGGAATGGAATGGAGTAAAGGAGAATGGAATGGAATGGAATGGAATGGAATCATCCCGAATGCAATGGAATGGAATGGAATGGAATGGAATGGAATGGAATGGAATGAAATGGAATGAAATGGAATGGAATGAAATGGAATGGAATCAACCCGAATGGAATGGAATGGAATGGAATGGAACGGAATGGAATCAACCCGAATGGAATGGAATGGAACGGAATGGAATGGAATGGAATGGAATGGAATGGAATGAAATGGAATCAACCCGAATGGAATGGAATGGAATGGCATGGAATAGAATGGAATGGAATGGAATGGAATCAACCCGAATGGAATTGAATGGAATGGAATGGAATGGAATCATCCCGAATGGCATGGAATGGAATGGAATAGAATGGAATGGAATGGAATGAAATGGAGTGGAATGAAATGGAATGGAATCAACCCGAATGGAATGGAATGGAATGGAATGGAACAGAATGGAATCAACCTGAATGGAATGGAATGGAACGGAATGGAATGGAATGGCATGGAATGGAATGGAATCAACCCGAATGGAATGGAATGCAATGGAATGGAATAGAATGGAATGGAATGGAATGGAATCAACCCGAATGGAATGGAATGGAATGGAATGGAATGGATTGGAATGGAATAGAATCAACCCGAATACAATGGAAAGGAAAGAAATGGAATGGAATCAACCCGAATGGAATGGAATGGAATGCAATGGAATGGAATGGAACGGAATGGAATCAACCCGAACGGAATGGAATGGAATGGAATGGAATGGAATGGATCGGAATGGAATGGAACCAAACCGAATGGAATGGAATCGAATGGAACGGAATGGAACGATATCAGACCGACTGCAATGGAATGGAATGGAATGGAATGCAATCAACACGAATGGAATGAAACGGAATGGAATGGAATCAACAAGAAAGGAATGGAATGGAATGGAATGGAATGGATTGAAATCAATCCGAATGGAATGGAGTGGAATGAAATGGAATGGAATGGAAAGGAATGGAATGGAATCAAGCAAAATGGAATGGAATGGAATGGAATGGAATGGAATGGAATGGAATGGAATGGAATGGAATCAAACGGAATGGAATGGAAAGGAATGGAATGGAATGGAATCAACCCGAATGGAATGGAATGGAATGGAATGGAATGGAATCAACATTAATGGAATGGAATGGAATGGAATGGAGTGGAATCACCAAGAATGGAATGGAATGGAATGGAATGGAATGGAAAGGAATCAACCGGAATGGAATGGAATAGAATGGAATGGAATCAACCCGAATGGAAAGGAATGGAAGGGAATGGAATCAATCAGAATGGAATGGAATGGAATGGAATGGAATAGATAGGAATGGAATGGAACCAACCCGAATGGAATGGAATCGAATGGAACGGAATGGAACGGAATCAGACAGACTGCAAAGGAATGGAATGGAATGGTATGCAATCAACACGAATGGAAAGAAACGGAATGGAATGGAAAGGAATGGAATGGAATCAAACCGAATGGAATGGAATGGAGTGGAATGGAATGGAATCAAACCGAATGGAACGGAATGGAATGGAATGGAATGGAATCAACCAGAATGGAATGGAATGGAAGGGAATGGAATGGAATGGAATGGATTGAAATCAATCCGAATGGAATGTAGTGGAATGAAATGGAATGCAATGGAAAGGAATGGAATGGAATGGAATCAAGCAAAATGGAATGGAATGGAATGGAATGGAATGGAATCAAACGGAATGGAATGGAAAGGAATGGAATGGAATGGAATCAACCCGAATGGAATGCAATGGAATGGAATGGAATGGAATGGAATCAACATAAATGGAATGGAATGGAATGGAATGGAATGGAATGGAATGGAATCACGAAGAATGGAAGGGAATGGAATGGAATGGAATGGAAAGGAATCAACCGGAATGGAACGGAATGGAATGGAATGGAATCAACCCGAATGGAAAGGAATGGAAGGGAATGGAATCAATCAGAATGTAATGGAATGGAACGGAAAGGAATGAATCGGAATGGAATGGAACCAACCCGAATGGAATGGAATGGAATGAAATGGAATGTAATGGATTGGAACGGAATGCAATCAACACGATTGGAATGGAATGAAACGGAATGGAATGGAATGGAATGGAATGGAATGGAATCAACCCGAATGGAATGGAAAGGAATGGAATGGAATGGAATGGAATGGAATGGAATGGAATGGACTGGGATGGAATGGAATGGAATCAAACCAAATGGAATGGAATGGAGTGGATTGGAATGGAATGCAATCAACCCGAATGGAATGGAATGGAATGGAATGGAATGGAATGGAGTAAAGGAGAATGGAATGGAATGGAATGGAATGGAATCATCCCGAATGGCATGGAATGGAATGGAATGGAATGGAATGGAATGGAATGGAATGGAATGGAATGGAATGAAATGTAATGGAATGAAATGGAATGGAATCAACCCGAATGGAATGGAATGGAATGGAATGGAACGGAATGGAATCAACCCGAATGGAATGGAATGGAACGGAATGGAATGGAATGGAATGGAATGGAATCAACCCGAATGGAATGGAATGGAATGGCATGGAATAGAATGGAATGGAATGGAATGTAATCAACCCGAATGGAATGGAATGGAATGGAATGGAATGGAATGGAATGGAATCATCCCGAATGGCATGGAATGGAATGGAATAGAATGGAATGGAATGGAATGAAATGGAATGGAATAAAATGGAATGGAATCAACCCGAATGGAATGGAATGGAATGGAATGGAATGGAACGGAATGGAATCAACCCGAATGGAATGGAATGGAACGGAATGGAATGGAATGGCATGGAATGGAATGGAATCAACCCGAATGGAATGGAATGCAATGGAATGGAATAGAATGCAATGGAATGGAATGGAATCAACCCGAATGGAATGGAATGGAATGGATTGGAATGGAATAGAATCAACCCGAATACAATGGAAAGGAATGAAATGGAATGGAATCAACCCGAATGGAATGGAATGGAATGCAATGGAATGGAATGGAACGGAATGGAATCAACCCGAACGGAATGGAATGGAATGGAATGGATCGGAATGGAATGGAACCAAACCGAATGGAATGGAATCGAATGGAACGGAATGGAACGATATCAGACCGACTGCAATGGAATGGAATGGAATGGAATGCAATCAACACGAATGGAATGAAACGGAATGGAATGGAATCAACAAGAAAGGAATGGAATGGAATGGAATGGAATGGATTGAAATCAATCCGAATGGAATGGAGTGGAATGAAATGGAATGGAATGGAAAGGAATGGAATGGAATCAAGCAAAATGGAATGGAATGGAATGGAATGGAATGGAATGGAATGGAATGGAATGGAATCAAACGGAATGGAATGGAAAGGAATGGAATGGAATGGAATCAACCCGAATGGAATGGAATGGAATGGAATGGAATGGAATCAACATTAATGGAATGGAATGGAATGGAATGGAGTGGAATCACCAAGAATGGAATGGAATGGAATGGAATGGAATGGAATGGAATAGATAGGAATGGAATGGAAACAAGCCGAATGGAATGGAATCGAATGGAACGGAATGGAACGGAATCAGACCGACTGCAATGGAATGGAATGGAATGGAATGCAATCAACACGAATGGAATGAAACGGAATGGAATGGAATCAACAAGAAAGGAATGGAATGGAATGGAATGGAATGGATTGAAATCAATCCGAATGGAATGGAGTGCAATGAAATGGAATGGAATGGAAAGGAATGGAATGGAATCAAGCAAAATGGAATGGAATGGAATGGAATGGAATGGAATGGAATGGAATGGAATGGAATGGAATGGAATCAAACGGAATGGAATGGAATGGAATGGAATGGAATGGAATCAACCCGAATGGAATGGAATGGAATGGCATGGAATAGAATGGAATGGAATGGAATGGAATCAACCCGAATGGAATGGAATAGAATGGAATGGAATGGAGTGGAATGGAATCATCCCGAATGGCGTGGAAGAGAATGGAATAGAATGGAATGGAATGGAATAGAATGGAATGGAATGGAATGAAATGGAATGGAATGAAATGGAATGGAATCAACCCGAATGAAATGGAATGGAATGGAATGGAGCGGAATGGAATCAACCCGAATGGAATGGAATGGAACGGAATGGAATGGAATGGCATGGAATGGAATGGAATCAATCCGAATGGAATGGAATGCAATGGAATGGAATAGAATGGAATGGAATGGAATGGAATCAACACGAATGGAATGGAATGGAATGGAATGAAAAGGAATGGAATGGAACCAAACCGAATGGAATGGAATGGAATGAAATCGAATGGAATATAATGGAATGGAATGGAATGGAATCCACTCGAATGGAATGGATTGGAATGGAATGCAATGGAATCATCCCGAATGTCATGGAATGTAATGGAATGGAATGAAATCTACCCGAATGGATTGGAATGGAATGGAATGAAATGGAATGGAATCAATCCGAATGGAATGGAAAGGAATGGAATGGAATGGAATGGAACGGAATGGAATCAACCCGAATGGATTGGAATGGAATGGAATGGAATAAAACGGAATGGAATGCAATGGAATGGAATGGAATGGAATGGAATCAACCCGAATGGAATGGAATGGAATGGAATGGAATGGAATGAAATGGAATGGAATCAACCCGAATGGATTGGAAAGGAATGGAATGGAATGGAATCATCCCGAATGGCATGGAATGGAATGGAACGGAATGGAATGCAATGGAGTCAACACGAATGGAATGGAATGGAATGGAATGGAACGGAATGGAATCAACCCGAATGGAATGGAATGGAATGGAATGGAATGGAATCAAACGGAATGGAATGCAATGGAATGGAATGGAATGGAATCAACCCGAATGGAATGGAATGGAATGCAATGGAATGGAATGATATGGAATGGAATCAACCCGAATGGAACGGAATGGAATGGAATGGAATCATCCCGAATGGCATGGAATGGAATGGAACGGAATGGAATGCAATGGAGTCAACACGAATGGAATGGAATGGAATGGAATGGAACGGAATGGAATCAACCCGAATGGAATAGAATGGAATGGAATGGAATGGAATCAACGCGAATGGAATGGAATGGAGTGGAATGGAATGGAATGGAATGGAATGGAATGGAATAAACCCGAATGGAGTGGAATGGAATGGAATGGAGTCAAACCGAATGGAATGCAATGCAATGTAATGGAATGGAATCAACCGGAATGGAAAGGAATGGAATGGAATGGAGTGGAATGGAATCAACCTAAATGGAATGGAAAGGAATGGAATGGAATGGAATGGAATCAACCGGAATGAAATGGAATGGAATGAAGTCAAACGGAATGGAATTGAATGGAATGGAATCAACCCGAATGGAATGGAATGGAATGGAATGGAATGGAATGGAATGGAATGTTATCAACCCGAATGGAATGGTATGGAATGGAATGGAATGGAATGGAAGGGAATCAAACCGAATGGAATGGAATGGAAAGGAATGGAATGGAATTGAATGGAATGGAATGGAATCAACCAGAATGGAATGGAATGGAATGAAATGGAATGCAATGGAATGGAATGGAATCAACCCGAAAGGAATGGAATGGAATGGAATAGAATTGAACGGAATGGAATGGAATGGAATCATCCCGAATGAAATGGAATGGAATGGAATGATCCCGAATGGAATGGAATGGAATGGGACGGAATGGAATTAAATGGAATCAAACCGAATGGAATGGAATCGAATGGAATGGAATGGAATGGAATCAACCCGAAAGGAATGGAATGGAATGGATTGGAACAGAATGGAATAGAATGGAATCAACCCGAATGGAATGCAATGGAATGGAATAGAATGGAATGCAATGGAATCAACCCGAATGGAATGGAATGGAATGGAATGGAATGGAATGGAATGGAATGGAATGGAATGGATTGGAATGGAATGCAATCAACCCAAATGGAATGGAATGGAATGCAATGGAATGGAATCAACCCGAATGCAATGGTATGGAGTGGAATGGAATGGAATCTAACCGAATGGAACGGAATGGAATGGAATGGAATGGAATCACCCAGAATGGAATGGAATGGAATGGAATGGAATGGAATGGAATGGAATCAACCCGAATGGAATGGAATGGAATGGAATGGAATGGAATGGAATGGAATGGAACGGAAAGCAATCAACACGAATGGAATGGAATGAAAGGGAATGGAATGGAATGGAATGGAATGGAACCAACCCGAATGGAATGGAATGGAATGGAATGGAATGGAATGGAATGGATTGGGATGGAATGGAATGGAATCAAACCATATGGAATGGAATGGAGTGGATTGGAATGGAATGCAATCAACCCGAATTGAATGGAATGGAATGGAATGGAATGGAATGGAATGGAATGGAATGGAATGGAGTAAACGAGAATGGAATGGAATGGAATGGAATGGAATCATCCCGAATGGCATGGAATGGAATGGAATGGAATGGAATGAAATGTAATGGAAAGAAATGGAATGGAATGAACCCGAATGGAATGGAATGGAATGGAATGGAACGGAATGGAATCAACCCAGACGGAATGGAATGGAAGGGAATGGAATGGAATGGAATGGAATGGAATGGAATCAACCCGAATGGAATGGAATGGAATGGAATGGCATGGAATAGAATGGAATGGAATGGAATGGAATCAACCCGAAAGGAATGGAATGGAATGGAATGGAATGGAATCATCCCGAATGGCATGGAATGGAATGGAATGGAATGGAATGAAATGTAATGGAATGAAATGGAATGGAATCAGCCCGAATGGAATGGAATGGAATGGAATGGAACGGAATCGAATCAACCCGAATGGAATGGAATGGAACGGAATGGAATGGAATGGAATGGAATGGAATGGAATGGAATGGAATGGAATCAACCCGAATGGAATGGAATGGAATGGCATGGAATAGAATGGAATGGAATGGAATGGAATCAACCCGAATGGAATGTAATAGAATGGAATGGAATGGAGTGGAATGGAATCATCCCGAATGGCATGGAATGGAATGGAATAGAATGGAATGGAATGGAATGAAATGGAATGGAATGAAATGGAATGGAATCAACCCGAATGAAATGGAATGGAATGGAATGGAACGGAATGGAATCAACCCGAATGGAATGGAATGGAACGGAATGGAATGGAATGGCATGGAATGGAATGGAATCAACCCGAATGGAATGGAATGCAATGGAATGGAATAGAATGGAATGGAATGGAATGGAATCAACACGAATGGAATGGAATGGAATGGAATGAAAAGGAATGGAATGGAACCAACCCGAATGGAATGGAATGGAATGAAATCGAAGGGAATATAATGGAATGGAATGGAATGGAATCCACTCGAATGGAATGGATTGGAATGGAATGGAATGGAATCATCCCGAATGGCATGGAATGGAATGGAATGGAATGAAATCTACCCGAATGGATTGGAATGGAATGGAATGAAATGGAATGGAATCAATCCGAATGGAATGGAAAGGAATGGAATCGAATGGAATGGAACGGAATGGAATCAACCGGAATGGATTGGAATGGAATGGAATGGAATGGAATCAAACGGAATGGAATGCAATGGAATGGAATGGAATGGAATCAACCCGAATGGAATGGAATGGAATGCAATGGAATGGAATGAAATGGAATGGAATCAACCCGAATGGATTGGAAAGTAATGGAATGGAATGGAATCATCCCGAATGGCATGGAATGGAATGGAACGGAATGGAATGCAATGGAGTCAACACGAAGGGAATGGAATGGAATGGAATGGAACGGAATGGAATCAACCCGAATGGAATGGAATGGAATGGAATGGAATGGAATCAAACGGAATGGAATGCAATGGAATGGAATGGAATGGAATCAACCCGAATGGAATGGAATGGAATGCAATGGAATGGAATGAAATAGAATGGAATCAACCCGAATGGAACGGAATGGAATGGAATGGAATCATCCCGAATGGCATGGAATGGAATGGAACGGAATGGAATGCAATGGAGTCAACACGAATGGAATGGAATGGAATGGAATGGAACGGAATGGAATCAACCCGAATGGAATAGAATGGAATGGAATGGAATGGAATCAACGCGAATGGAATGGAATGGAATGGAATAAACCCGAATGGAGTGGAATGGAATGGAATGGAGTCAACCCGAATGGAATACAATGCAATGTTATGGAATGGAATCAACCGGAATGGAAAGGAATGGAATGGAATGGAGTGGAATGGAATCAACCTAAATGGAATGGAAAGGAATGGAATGGAATGGAATGGAATCAACCGGAATGAAATGGAATGGAATGGAGTCAAACGGAATGGAATTGAATGGAATGGAATCAACCCGAATGGAATGGAATGGAATGGAATGGAATGGAATGGAATGGAATGGAATGGAATGTTATCAACCCGAATGGAATGGTATGGAATGGAATGGAATGGAATGGAATGGAAGGGAATCAAACCGAATGGAATGGAATGGAAAGGAATGGAATGGAATTCAATGGAATGGAATGGAATCAACCAGAATGGAATGGAATGGAATGGAATGGAATGAAATGGAATGCAATGGAATGGAATGGAATCAACCCGAAAGGAATGGAATGGAATGGAATTGAATTGAACGGAATGGAATGGAATGGAATCATCCCGAATGAAATGGAATGGAATGGAATGATCCCGAATGGAATGGAATGGAATGGGACGGAATGGAATTAAATGGAATCAAACCGAATGGAATGGAATGGAATGGAATGGAATGGAATGGAATGGAATGGAATCAACCCGAATGGAATGGAATGGAATGGATTGGAACAGAATGGAATAGAATGGAATCAACCCGAATGGAATGCAATGGAATGGAATGGAATGGAATGCAATGGAATCAACCCGAATGGAATGGAATGGAATGGAATGGAATGGAATGGAATGGAATGGAATGGATTGGAATGGAATGCAATCAACCCAAATGGAATGGAATGGAATGCAATGGAATGGAATCAACCCGAGTGCAATGGAATGGAGTGGAATGGAATGGAATCAAACCGAATGGAACGGAATGGAATGGAATGGAATGGAATCAACCAGAATGGAATGGAATGGAATGGAATGGAATGGAATGGAATGGAATGGAATCAACCCGAATGGAATGGAATGGAATGGAATGGAATGGAATGGAATGGAATGGAATGGAACGGAATGCAATCAACACGAATGGAATGGAATGAAAGGGAATGGAATGGAATGGTATGGAATGGAACCAACCCGAGTGGAATGGAATGGAATGGAATGGAATGGAATGGAAAGGAATGGAATGGATTGGGATGGAATGGAATGGAATTAAACCAAATGGAATGGAATGGAGTGGATTGGAATGGAATGCAATCAACCCGAATGGAATGGAATGGAATGGAATGGAATGGAGTAAAGGAGAATGGAATAGAATGGAATGGAATGGAATCATCCCGAATGGCATGGAATGGAATGGAATGGAATGGAATGGAATGTAATGGAATGAAATGGAATGGAATCAACCCGAATGGAATGGAATAGAACGGAATGGAATGGAATGGAATGGAATGGAATGGAATGGAATGGAATGGAATGGAATCAACCCGAATGGAATGGAATGGAATGGCATGGAATAGAATGGAATGGAATGGAATGGAATCAACCCGAATGGAATGGAATGGAATGGAATGGAATAGAATGGAATGGAATGGAATCATCCCGAATGTCATGGAATGGAATGGAATGGAATGGAATGAAATGTAATGGAATGAAATGGAATGGAATCAGCCCGAATGGAATGGAATGGAATGGAATGGAACGGAATGGAATCAACCCGAATGGAATGGAATGGAACGGAATGGAATGCAATGGAATGGAATGGAATGGAATGGAATCAACCCGAATGGAATGGAATGGAATGGCATGGAATAGAATGGAATGGAATGGAATGGAATCAACCCGAATGGAATGGAATGGAATGGAATGGAATGGAATGGAATGGAATGGAATGGAATGGAACGGAATGCAATCAACACGAATGGAATGGAATGAAAGGGAATGGAATGGAATGGTATGGAATGGAACCAACCCGAGTGGAATGGAATGGAATGGAATGGAATGGAATGGAAAGGAATGGAATGGATTGGGATGGAATGGAATGGAATTAAACCAAATGGAATGGAATGGAGTGGATTGGAATGGAATGCAATCAACCCGAATGGAATGGAATGGAATGGAATGGAATGGAGTAAAGGAGAATGGAATAGAATGGAATGGAATGGAATCATCCCGAATGGCATGGAATGGAATGGAATGGAATGGAATGGAATGTAATGGAATGAAATGGAATGGAATCAACCCGAATGGAATGGAATAGAACGGAATGGAATGGAATGGAATGGAATGGAATGGAATGGAATGGAATGGAATGGAATCAACCCGAATGGAATGGAATGGAATGGCATGGAATAGAATGGAATGGAATGGAATGGAATCAACCCGAATGGAATGGAATGGAATGGAATGGAATAGAATGGAATGGAATGGAATCATCCCGAATGTCATGGAATGGAATGGAATGGAATGGAATGAAATGTAATGGAATGAAATGGAATGGAATCAGCCCGAATGGAATGGAATGGAATGGAATGGAACGGAATGGAAACAACCCGAATGGAATGGAATGGAACGGAATGGAATGCAATGGAATGGAATGGAATGGAATGGAATCAACCCGAATGGAATGGAATGGAATGGCATGGAATAGAATGGAATGGAATGGAATGGAATCAACCCGAATGGAATGGAATAGAATGGAATGGAATGGAATGGAATGGAATGGAATCAAACCGAATGGCATGGAATGGAATGGAATAGAATGGAATGGAATGGAATGAAATGGAATGGAAAGAAATGGAATGGAATCAACCCGAATGAAATGGAATGGAATGGAATGCAACGGAATGGAATCAACCCAAATGGAATGGAATGGAACGGAATGGAATGGAATGACATGGAATGGAATGGAATCAATCCGAATGGAATGGAATGCAATGGAATGGAATAGAATGGAATGGAATGGAATGGAATCAACCCGAATGGAATGGAATGGAATGGATTGGAATGGAATAGAATCAACCCGAATACAATGGAAAGGAAAGAAATGGAATGGAATCAACCCGAATGGAATGGAATGGAATGGAATGGAATGGAATGGAATGTAACGGAATAGAATCAACCCGAACGGAATGGAATGGAATGGAATGGAATGTATAGGAATGGAATGGAACCAACCCGAATGGAATGGAATCGAATGGAACGGAATGGAACGATATCAGACCGACTGCAATGGAATGGAATGGAATGGAATGCAATCAACACGAATGGAATGAAACGGAATGGAATGGAATCAACAAGAAAGGAATGGAATGGTATGGAATGGAATGGAATGGAATGGAATCAACCCGAAAGGAATGGAATGGAACGGAATGGAATGGATTGGAATGGTATCATCTCGAATGGAATGGAATGGAAAGGAACGGAATCAACCCGAATGGAATGGAATGGAATGGAATGGAATGGAATCAACCCGAATGGAATAGAATGGAATGGGATGGAAGGGAATGCAAAGAAGTCAACACGAATGGAATGGAATGGAATGGAATTGAATGGAATGCAATGAAATGGAATGGCATGGAATCAACCGGAATGGAATGGAATGGAATGCAATGGAACGGAATGGTATCAACCCGATTGGAATGGAATGGAATTGAATGGAATGGAATGGAAAGGAATGGAATGGAAAAGAATCAACTCGAATGTAATGGAATGGAATGGAATGGAAAGGAATGGAATGGAAAGTATCAACTCGAATGAAATGGAATTGAATGAAATGGAATGGAATCCAAGCGAATGGAATGGAATGGAATGGGATGGAATGGAATGGCATGGAATTGAATGGAATGGAGTAAACCCGAATGGAATGGAATGGAATGGAATGGAATGGAATGGCATGGAATTGAATGGAATGGAGTCAACCCGAATGGAATGGAGTGGAATGGAATGGAATGGATTGGAATGGAATTCAATCAACCCAAATGGAATGGAATGGAATGCAATGGAATGGAATCAACCCGAATGCAATGGAATGGAGTGGAATGGAATGGAATCAAACCGAATGGAACGGAATGGAATGGAATGGAATGGAATCAACCAGAATGGAATGGAATGGAATGGAATGCAATGGAATGGAATCAACCCGAATGGAATGGAATGGAATGGAATGGAATGGAACGGAATGCAATCAACACGAATGGAATGGAATGAAAGGGAATGGAATGGAATGGAATCAACACCAATGGAATGGAATGGAATGGAATGGAATGGAATGGAATGGAATGGAATGGATTGGGATGGAATGGAATGGAATAAAACCAAATGGAATGGAATGGAGTGGATTGGAATGGAATGCAATCAACCCGAATGGAATGGAATGGAATGGAATGGAATGGAATGGAGTAAAGGAGAATGGAATGGAATGGAATGGAATGGAATCATCCCGAATGGCATGGAATGGAATGGAATGGAATGGAATGAAATGTAATGGAATGAAATGGAATGGAATCAACCCGAATGGAATGGAATGGAACGGAATGGAATGGAATGGAATGGAATGGAATGGAATGGAATCAACCCGAATGGAATGGAATGGAATGGCAAGGAATAGAATGGAATGGAATGGAATGGAACGGAATCATCCCGAATGGCATGGAATGGAATGGAATGGAATGGAATGAAATGTAATGGAATGAAATGGAATGGAATCAAGCCGAATGGAATGGAATGGAATGGAATGGAATGGAATGGAATGGAATCAACCAGAATGGAATGGAATGGAATGGAATGGAATGGAATGGAATGGAATGGAATGGAATCAACCCGAATGGAATGGAATGGAATGGCATGGAATAGAATGGAATGGAATGGAATGGAATCAACCCGAATGGAATGGAATGGAATGGAATGGAATGGAATGGAATGGAATTGAATCATCCCAAATGGCAAGGAATGTAATGGAATATAATGGAATGGAATGGAATGAAATGGAATGGAATGCAATGGAATGGAATCAAAACGAATGAAATGGATTGGAATTGAATGGAAAGGAATGGAATCAACCCGAATGGAATGGAAAGGAACGGAATGGAATGGAATGGCATGGAATGGAATGGAATCAACCCGAATGGAATGGAATGCAATGGAATGGAATAGAATGGAATGGAATGGAATGGAATCAACCCGAATGGAATGGAATGGAATGAATGGAGTGGAATGGAATGGAAGAGAATCAACCCGAATACAATGGAAAGGAAAGAAATGGAATGGAATCAACCCGAATGGAATGGAATGGAATGGAATGGAATGGAATGGAATGGAACGGAAAGGAATCAACCCGAACGGAATGGAATGGAATGGAATGGAATGGAATGGAATGGAATGGATAGGAATGGAATGGAACCAACCCGAATGGAATGGAATCGAATGGAACGGAATGGAGCGATATCAGACCGATCGCAATGGAATGGAATGGAATGCAATGCAATCAACACGAATGGAATGAAACGGAATGGAATGGAATCAACAAGAAAGGAATGGAATGGAATGGAATGGAATGGAATGGAATGCAATCAACACGAATGGAATGAAACGGAATGGAATGGAATCAACAAGAAAGGAATGGAATGGAATGGAATGGAATGGAATGGAATGGAATCAACCCGAAAGGAATGGAATGGAACGGAATGGAATGGATTGGAATGGTATCATCTCGAATGGAATGGAATGGAAAGGAACAGAATCAACCCGAATGGAATGGAATGGAATAGAATCAACCCGAATGGAATGGACTGGAATGGAATGGAATGGAATGGAATCAACCCGAATGGAATAGAATGGAATGGGATGGAAGGGAATGCAAAGAAGTCAACCCGAATGGAATGGAATGGAATGGAATGGAATGGAATGCAATGAAAAAGAATGGCATGGAATCAACCGGAATGGAATGGAATGGAATGGAATGGAACGGAATGGTAACAACCCGATTGGAATGGAATGGAATGGAATGGAATAGAATGGAATGGAATGGAATGGAAAGGAATGGAATGGAAAAGAATCAACTCGAATGTAATGGAATGGAATGGAATGGAAAGGAATGGAATGGAAATTATCAACTCGAATGTAATGGAATTGAATGAAATGGAATGGAATCCAAGCGAATGGAATGGAATGGAATGGGATGGAATGGAATGACATGGAATTGAATGGAATGGAGTCAACCCGAATGGAATGGAATGGAATGGATTGACATGGAATGGAATGGAATGGAATGGAATGGAATGAAATGGCATGGAATTGAATGGAATGGAGTCAACCCGAATGGAATGGAATGGAATGGAATGGAATGGAATGGAATCAACCCGAATGGAATGGAACGGAATGGATTGAAATGGAATGGAATCAACGTGAATGGAATGGAATGGAATGGAATGCAATTTTATCAACCCGAATGGAATGGAATGGAATTTAATGGAATGAAACGGAATCAACCGGAATGGAATGGAATGGAATGGAATGGATTGGAATGGAATGCAATCAACCCAAATATAATGGAATGGAAGGGAATGGAATGGAATGGAATGGAATCAACCTAAATGGAATGGAAAGGAATGGAATGGAATGGAATGGAATCAACCAGAATAGAATGGAATTTATCGGAGTCAAACCGAATGTCATTGAATGGAATAGAATCAACCCGAATGGAATGGAATGGAATGGAATGGAATGGAATGAAATGGAATGGAACGGTACGGAATGGAATGGAATGTTATCAACCTGAATGGAATGCTATGGAATGGAATGAAATGGAATGGAGGAGAATCAACCCGAATGGAATGGAATTGAAAGGAATGGAATGGAATGGAACGGAATGGAATCAACCCGAATGGAATGGAATGGAACGGAATGCAATGGAATGGAATGGAATGGAATGGAATGGAATGGAATCAACCCGAATGGAATGGAATGGAATGGCATGGAATAGAATGGAATGGAATGGAATGGAATCAACCCGAATGGAATGGAATGGAATGGAATGGAATGGAATGGAATGGAATGGAATTGAATCATCCCAAATGGCATGGAATGTAATGGAATATAATGGAATGGAATGGAATGAAATGGAATGGAATGAAATGGAATGGAATCAAAACGAATGAAATGGATTGGAATGGAATGGAAAGGAATGGAATCAACCCGAATGGAATGGAATGGAACGGAATGGAATGGAATGGCATGGAATGGAATGGAATCAACCCGAATGGAATGGAATGCAATGGAATGGAATAGAATGGAATGGAATGGAATGGAATCAACCCGAATGGAATGGAATGGAATGAATGGAGTGGAATGGAATGGAAGAGAATCAACCCGAATACAATGGAAAGGAAAGAAATGGAATGGAATAAACCCGAATGGAATGGAATGGAATGGAATGGAATGGAATGGAATGGAACGGAAAGGAATCAACCCGAACGGAATGGGATGGAATGGAATGGAATGGAATGGAATGGAATGGATAGGAATGGAATGGAACCAACCCGAATGGAATGGAATCGAATGGAACGGAATGGAGCGATATCAGACCGACTGCAATGGAATGGAATGGAATGGAATGCAATCAACACGAATGGAATGAAACGGAATGGAATGGAATCAACAAGAAAGGAATGGAATGGAATGGAATGGAATGGAATGGAATGGAATGGAATGGAATGGAATCAACCCGAAAGGAATGGAATGGAACGGAATGGAATGGATTGGAATGGTATCATCTCGAATGGAATGGAATGGAAAGGAACAGAATCAACCCGAATGGAATGGAATGGAATGGAATGGAATAGAATCAACCCGAATGGAATGGACTGGAATGGAATGGAATGGAATGGAATCAACCCGAATGGAATAGAATGGAATGGGATGGAAGGGAATGCAAAGAAGTCAACCCGAATGGAATGGAATGGAATGGAATGGAATGGAATGCAATGAAAAAGAATGGCATGGAATCATCCGGAATGGAATGGAATGGAATGGAACGGAATGGTAACAACCCGATTGGAATGGAATGGAATGGAATGGAAAGGAATGGAATGGAATGGAATGGAAAGGAATGGAATGGAAAAGAATCAACTCGAATGTAATGGAATGGAATGGAATGGAAAGGAATGGAATGGAAATTATCAACTCGAATGTAATGGAATTGAATGAAATGGAATGGAATCCACGCGAATGGAATGGAATGGAATGGGATGGAATGGAATGACATGGAATTGAATGGAATGGAGTCAACCCGAATGGAATGGAATGGAATGGATTGACATGGAATGGAATGGAATGGAATGGAATGGAATGAAATGGCATGGAATTGAATGGAATGGAGGGAACCCGAATGGAATGGAATGGAATGGAATGGAATGGAATTAACCCGAATGGAATGGAACGGAATGGATTGAAATGGAATGGAATCAACGTGAATGGAATGGAATGGAATGGAATGCAATTTTATCAACCCGAATGGAATGGAATGGAATTTAATGGAATGAAATGGAATCTACCGGAATGGAATGGAATGGAATGGAATGGATTGGAATGGAATGCAATCAACCCAAATATAATGGAATGGAAGGGAATGGAATGGAATGGAATGGAATCAACCTAAATGGAATGGAAAGGAATGGAATGGAATGGAATGGAATCAACCAGAATGGAATGGAATTTATCGGAGTCAAACCGAATGGCATTGAATGGAATAGAATCAACCCGAATGGAATGGAATGGAATGGAATGGAATGAAATGGAATGGAACGGTACGGAATGGAATGGAATGTTATCAACCTGAATGGAATGCTATGGAATGGAATGAAATGGAATGGAGGAGAATCAACCCGAATGGAATGGAATTGAAAGGAATGGAATGGAATGGAACGGAATGGAATCAACCCGAATGGAATGGAATGGAACGGAATGCAATGGAATGGAATGGAATGGAATGGAATGGAATGGAATCAACCCGAATGGAATGGAATGGAATGGCATGGAATAGAATGGAATGGAATGGAATGGAATCACCCCGAATGGAATGGAATGGAATGGAATGGAATGGAATGGAATCATCCCGAATGGCATGGAATGGAATGGAATAGAATGGAATGGAATGGAATGAAATGGAATGGAATGAAATGGAATGGAATCAACCCGAATGAAATGGAATGGAATGGAACGGAACGGAATGGAATCAACGCGAATGGAATGGAATGGAACGGAATGGAATGGTATGGCATGGAATGGAATGCAATCAACCCGAATGGAATGGAATGGAATGCAATGGAATGGAATGAAATGGAATGGAATCAACCCGAATGGAACGGAATGGAATGGAATGAAATGGAATGGAATCAACCCGAATGGATTGGAAAGGAATGGAATGGAATGGAATCATCCCGAATGGCATGGAATGGAATGGAACGGAATGGAATGCAATGGAGTCAACACGAATGGAATGGAATGGAACGGAATGGAATCAACCTGAATGGAATGGAATGGAATGGAATGGAATGGAATCAAACGGAATGGAATGCAATGGAATGGAATGGAATGGAATCAACCCGAATGGAATGGAATGGAATGCAATGGAATGGAATGAAATGGAATGGAATCAACCCGAATGGAACGGAATGGAATGGAATGGAATCATCCCGAATGGCATGGAATGGAATGGAATGGAATGGAATGCAATGGAGTCAACAAGAATGGAATGGAATGGAACGGAATGGAATCAAACCGAATGGAATAGAATGGAATGGAATCAACGCGAATGGAATGGAATGGAGTGGAATGGAATGGAATGGAATGGAATAAACCCGAATGGAGTGGAATGGAATGGAATGGAGTCCACCCGAATGGAATGCAATGCAATGTAATGGAATGGAATCAACCGGAATGGAAAGGAATGGAATGGAATGGAGTGGAATGGAATCAACCTAAATGGAATGGAAAGGAATGGAATGGAATGGAATGGAATCAACCGGAATGAAATGGAATGGAATGGAGTCAAACGGAATGGAATTGAATGGAATGGAATCAACCCGAATGGAATGGAATTGAATGGAATGGAATGGAATGGAATGGAATGGAATGGAATGGAATGGAATGTTATCAACCCGAATGGAATGGTATGGAATGGAATGGAATGGAATGGAAGGGGATCAAACCGAATGGAATGGAATGGAAAGGAATGGAATGGAATTGAATGGAATGGAATGGAATCAACCAGAATGGAATGGAATGGAATGGAATGGAATGAAATGGAATGCAATGGAATGGAATGGAATCAACCCGAAAGGAATGGAATGGAATGGAATGGAATCAACCCGAATGCAATGGAATGGAATGGAATGGAATGGAATGGAATGGAATGGAATGGAATGAAATGGAATGAAATGGAATGGAATGAAATGGAATGGAATCAACCCGAATGGAATGGAATGGAATGGAATGGAACGGAATGGAATCAACCCGAATGGAATGGAATGGAACGGAATGGAATGGAATGGAATGGAATGGAATGGAATGAAATGGAATCAACCCGAATGGAATGGAATGGAATGGCATGGAATAGAATGGAATGGAATGGAATGGAATCAACCCGAATGGAATTGAATGGAATGGAATGGAATGGAATCATCCCGAATGGCATGGAATGGAATGGAATAGAATGGAATGGAATGGAATGAAATGGAGTGGAATGAAATGGAATGGAATCAACCCGAATGGAATGGAATGGAATGGAATGGAACAGAATGGAATCAACCTGAATGGAATGGAATGGAACGGAATGGAATGGAATGGCATGGAATGGAATGGAATCAACCCGAATGGAATGGAATGCAATGGAATGGAATAGAATGGAATGGAATGGAATGGAATCAACCCGAATGGAATGGAATGGAATGGAATGGAATGGATTGGAATGGAATAGAATCAACCCGAATACAATGGAAAGGAAAGAAATGGAATGGAATCAACCCGAATGGAATGGAATGGAATGCAATGGAATGGAATGGAACGGAATGGAATCAACCCGAACGGAATGGAATGGAATGGAATGGAATGGAATGGATCGGAATGGAATGGAACCAAACCGAATGGAATGGAATCGAATGGAACGGAATGGAACGATATCAGACCGACTGCAATGGAATGGAATGGAATGGAATGCAATCAACACGAATGGAATGAAACGGAATGGAATGGAATCAACAAGAAAGGAATGGAATGGAATGGAATGGAATGGATTGAAATCAATCCGAATGGAATGGAGTGGAATGAAATGGAATGGAATGGAAAGGAATGGAATGGAATCAAGCAAAATGGAATGGAATGGAATGGAATGGAATGGAATGGAATGGAATGGAATGGAATCAAACGGAATGGAATGGAAAGGAATGGAATGGAATGGAATCAACCCGAATGGAATGGAATGGAATGGAATGGAATGGAATCAACATTAATGGAATGGAATGGAATGGAATGGAGTGGAATCACCAAGAATGGAATGGAATGGAATGGAATGGAATGGAATGGAAAGGAATCAACCGGAATGGAATGGAATAGAATGGAATGGAATCAACCCGAATGGAAAGGAATGGAAGGGAATGGAATCAATCAGAATGGAATGGAATGGAATGGAATGGAATAGATAGGAATGGAATGGAACCAACCCGAATGGAATGGAATCGAATGGAACGGAATGGAACGGAATCAGACAGACTGCAAAGGAATGGAATGGAATGGTATGCAATCAACACGAATGGAAAGAAACGGAATGGAATGGAAAGGAATGGAATGGAATCAACCCGAATGGAATGGAATGGAGTGGAATGGAATGGAATCAAACCGAATGGAACGGAATGGAATGGAATGGAATGGAATCAACCAGAATGGAATGGAAGGGAATGGAATGGAATGGAATGGAATGGATTGAAATCAATCCGAATGGAATGTAGTGGAATGAAATGGAATGCAATGGAAAGGAATGGAATGGAATGGAATCAAGCAAAATGGAATGGAATGGAATGGAATGGAATGGAATGGAATCAAACGGAATGGAATGGAAAGGAATGGAATGGAATGGAATCAACCCGAATGGAATGCAATGGAATGGAATGGAATGGAATGGAATCAACATAAATGGAATGGAATGGAATGGAATGGAATGGAATGGAATGGAATCACCAAGAATGGAAGGGAATGGAATGGAATGGAATGGAAAGGAATCAACCGGAATGGAACGGAATGGAATGGAATGGAATCAACCCGAATGGAAAGGAATGGAAGGGAATGGAATCAATCAGAATGTAATGGAATGGAACGGAAAGGAATGAATCGGAATGGAATGGAACCAACCCGAATGGAATGGAATGGAATGAAATGGAATGAAATGGATTGGAACGGAATGCAATCAACACGATTGGAATGGAATGAAACGGAATGGAATGGAATGGAATGGAATGGAATGGAATCAACCCGAATGGAATGGAAAGGAATGGAATGGAATGGAATGGAATGGAATGGAATGGACTGGGATGGAATGGAATGGAATCAAACCAAATGGAATGGAATGGAGTGGATTGGAATGGAATGCAATCAACCCGAATGGAATGGAATGGAATGGAATGGAATGGAATGGAGTAAAGGAGAATGGAATGGAATGGAATGGAATGGAATCATCCCGAATGGCATGGAATGGAATGTAATGGAATGAAATGGAATGGAATCAACCCGAATGGAATGGAATGGAATGGAATGGAACGGAATGGAATCAACCCGAATGGAATGGAATGGAATGGAATGGAATGGAATGGAATGGAATGGAATCAACCCGAATGGAATGGAATGGAATGGCATGGAATAGAATGGAATGGAATGGAATGTAATCAACCCGAATGGAATGGAATGGAATGGAATGGAATGGAATGGAATGGAATCATCCCGAATGGCATGGAATGGAATGGAATAGAATGGAATGGAATGGAATGAAATGGAATGGAATAAAATGGAATGGAATCAACCCGAATGGAATGGAATGGAATGGAATGGAATGGAACGGAATGGAATCAACCCGAATGGAATGGAATGGAACGGAATGGAATGGAATGGCATGGAATGGAATGGAATCAACCCGAATGGAATGGAATGCAATGGAATGGAATAGAATGCAATGGAATGGAATGGAATCAACCCGAATGGAATGGAATGGAATGGATTGGAATGGAATAGAATCAACCCGAATACAATGGAAAGGAATGAAATGGAATGGAATCAACCCGAATGGAATGGAATGGAATGCAATGGAATGGAATGGAACGGAATGGAATCAACCCGAACGGAATGGAATGGAATGGAATGGATCGGAATGGAATGGAACCAAACCGAATGGAATGGAATCGAATGGAACGGAATGGAACGATATCAGACCGACTGCAATGGAATGGAATGGAATGGAATGCAATCAACACGAATGGAATGAAACGGAATGGAATGGAATCAACAAGAAAGGAATGGAATGGAATGGAATGGAATGGATTGAAATCAATCCGAATGGAATGGAGTGGAATGAAATGGAATGGAATGGAAAGGAATGGAATGGAATCAAGCAAAATGGAATGGAATGGAATGGAATGGAATGGAATGGAATGGAATGGAATCAAACGGAATGGAATGGAAAGGAATGGAATGGAATGGAATCAACCCGAATGGAATGGAATGGAATGGAATGGAATGGAATCAACATTAATGGAATGGAATGGAATGGAATGGAGTGGAATCACCAAGAATGGAATGGAATGGAATGGAATGGAATGGAATGGAATAGATAGGAATGGAATGGAAACAAGCCGAATGGAATGGAATCGAATGGAACGGAATGGAACGGAATCAGACCGACTGCAATGGAATGGAATGGAATGGAATGCAATCAACACGAATGGAATGAAACGGAATGGAATGGAATCAACAAGAAAGGAATGGAATGGAATGGAATGGAATGGATTGAAATCAATCCGAATGGAATGGAGTGCAATGAAATGGAATGGAATGGAAAGGAATGGAATGGAATCAAGCAAAATGGAATGGAATGGAATGGAATGGAATGGAATGGAATGGAATGGAATGGAATGGAATGGAATGGAATCAAACGGAATGGAATGGAATGGAATGGAATGGAATGGAATCAACCCGAATGGAATGGAATGGAATGGCATGGAATAGAATGGAATGGAATGGAATGGAATCAACCCGAATGGAATGGAATAGAATGGAATGGAATGGAGTGGAATGGAATCATCCCGAATGGCGTGGAAGAGAATGGAATAGAATGGAATGGAATGGAATAGAATGGAATGGAATGGAATGAAATGGAATGGAATGAAATGGAATGGAATCAACCCGAATGAAATGGAATGGAATGGAATGGAGCGGAATGGAATCAACCCGAATGGAATGGAATGGAACGGAATGGAATGGAATGGCATGGAATGGAATGGAATCAATCCGAATGGAATGGAATGCAATGGAATGGAATAGAATGGAATGGAATGGAATGGAATCAACACGAATGGAATGGAATGGAATGGAATGAAAAGGAATGGAATGGAACCAAACCGAATGGAATGGAATGGAATGAAATCGAATGGAATATAATGGAATGGAATGGAATGGAATCCACTCGAATGGAATGGATTGGAATGGAATGCAATGGAATCATCCCGAATGTCATGGAATGTAATGGAATGGAATGAAATCTACCCGAATGGATTGGAATGGAATGGAATGAAATGGAATGGAATCAATCCGAATGGAATGGAAAGGAATGGAATGGAATGGAATGGAACGGAATGGAATCAACCCGAATGGATTGGAATGGAATGGAATGGAATAAAACGGAATGGAATGCAATGGAATGGAATGGAATGGAATGGAATCAACCCGAATGGAATGGAATGGAATGGAATGGAATGGAATGAAATGGAATGGAATCAACCCGAATGGATTGGAAAGGAATGGAATGGAATGGAATCATCCCGAATGGCATGGAATGGAATGGAACGGAATGGAATGCAATGGAGTCAACACGAATGGAATGGAATGGAATGGAATGGAACGGAATGGAATCAACCCGAATGGAATGGAATGGAATGGAATGGAATGGAATCAAACGGAATGGAATGCAATGGAATGGAATGGAATGGAATCAACCCGAATGGAATGGAATGGAATGCAATGGAATGGAATGATATGGAATGGAATCAACCCGAATGGAACGGAATGGAATGGAATGGAATCATCCCGAATGGCATGGAATGGAATGGAACGGAATGGAATGCAATGGAGTCAACACGAATGGAATGGAATGGAATGGAATGGAACGGAATGGAATCAACCCGAATGGAATAGAATGGAATGGAATGGAATGGAATCAACGCGAATGGAATGGAATGGAGTGGAATGGAATGGAATGGAATGGAATGGAATGGAATAAACCCGAATGGAGTGGAATGGAATGGAATGGAGTCAAACCGATTGGAATGCAATGCAATGTAATGGAATGGAATCAACCGGAATGGAAAGGAATGGAATGGAATGGAGTGGAATGGAATCAACCTAAATGGAATGGAAAGGAATGGAATGGAATGGAATGGAATCAACCGGAATGAAATGGAATGGAATGAAGTCAAACGGAATGGAATTGAATGGAATGGAATCAACCCGAATGGAATGGAATGGAATGGAATGGAATGGAATGGAATGGAATGTTATCAACCCGAATGGAATGGTATGGAATGGAATGGAATGGAATGGAAGGGAATCAAACCGAATGGAATGGAATGGAAAGGAATGGAATGGAATTGAATGGAATGGAATGGAATCAACCAGAATGGAATGGAATGGAATGAAATGGAATGCAATGGAATGGAATGGAATCAACCCGAAAGGAATGGAATGGAATGGAATAGAATTGAACGGAATGGAATGGAATGGAATCATCCCGAATGAAATGGAATGGAATGGAATGATCCCGAATGGAATGGAATGGAATGGGACGGAATGGAATTAAATGGAATCAAACCGAATGGAATGGAATCGAATGGAATGGAATGGAATGGAATCAACCCGAATGGAATGGAATGGAATGGATTGGAACAGAATGGAATAGAATGGAATCAACCCGAATGGAATGCAATGGAATGGAATAGAATGGAATGCAATGGAATCAACCCGAATGGAATGGAATGGAATGGAATGGAATGGAATGGAATGGAATGGAATGGATTGGAATGGAATGCAATCAACCCAAATGGAATGGAATGGAATGCAATGGAATGGAATCAACCCGAATGCAATGGTATGGAGTGGAATGGAATGGAATCTA
Source organism: Pan paniscus (assembly GCF_029289425.2). Lineage (NCBI taxonomy): Eukaryota > Metazoa > Chordata > Mammalia > Primates > Hominidae > Pan > Pan paniscus. The sequence continues at coordinate 66,645,104 of NC_073260.2, read as the reverse complement.
ACCGAATGGAACGGAATGGAATGGAATGGAATGGAATCACCCAGAATGGAATGGAATGGAATGGAATGGAATGGAATGGAATCAACCCGAATGGAATGGAATGGAATGGAATGGAATGGAATGGAATGGAATGGAACGGAAAGCAATCAACACGAATGGAATGGAATGAAAGGGAATGGAATGGAATGGAATGGAATGGAACCAACCCGAATGGAATGGAATGGAATGGAATGGAATGGAATGGAATGGATTGGGATGGAATGGAATGGAATCAAACCATATGGAATGGAATGGAGTGGATTGGAATGGAATGCAATCAACCCGAATTGAATGGAATGGAATGGAATGGAATGGAATGGAATGGAATGGAATGGAGTAAACGAGAATGGAATGGAATGGAATGGAATGGAATCACCCCGAATGGCATGGAATGGAATGGAATGGAATGGAATGAAATGTAATGGAAAGAAATGGAATGGAATGAACCCGAATGGAAAGGAATGGAATGGAATGGAACGGAATGGAATCAACCCAGACGGAATGGAATGGAAGGGAATGGAATGGAATGGAATGGAATGGAATGGAATCAACCCGAATGGAATGGAATGGAATGGAATGGCATGGAATAGAATGGAATGGAATGGAATGGAATCAACCCGAAAGGAATGGAATGGAATGGAATGGAATGGAATCATCCCGAATGGCATGGAATGGAATGGAATGGAATGGAATGAAATGTAATGGAATGAAATGGAATGGAATCAGCCCGAATGGAATGGAATGGAATGGAATGGAACGGAATCGAATCAACCCGAATGGAATGGAATGGAACGGAATGGAATGGAATGGAATGGAATGGAATGGAATGGAATGGAATGGAATCAACCCGAATGGAATGGAATGGAATGGCATGGAATAGAATGGAATGGAATGGAATGGAATCAACCCGAATGGAATGTAATAGAATGGAATGGAATGGAGTGGAATGGAATCATCCCGAATGGCATGGAATGGAATGGAATAGAATGGAATGGAATGGAATGAAATGGAATGGAATGAAATGGAATGGAATCAACCCGAATGAAATGGAATGGAATGGAATGGAACGGAATGGAATCAACCCGAATGGAATGGAATGGAACGGAATGGAATGGAATGGCATGGAATGGAATGGAATCAACCCGAATGGAATGGAATGCAATGGAATGGAATAGAATGGAATGGAATGGAATGGAATCAACACGAATGGAATGGAATGGAATGGAATGAAAAGGAATGGAATGGAACCAACCCGAATGGAATGGAATGGAATGAAATCGAAGGGAATATAATGGAATGGAATGGAATGGAATCCACTCGAATGGAATGGATTGGAATGGAATGGAATGGAATCATCCCGAATGGCATGGAATGGAATGGAATGGAATGAAATCTACCCGAATGGATTGGAATGGAATGGAATGAAATGGAATGGAATCAATCCGAATGGAATGGAAAGGAATGGAATCGAATGGAATGGAACGGAATGGAATCAACCGGAATGGATTGGAATGGAATGGAATGGAATGGAATCAAACGGAATGGAATGCAATGGAATGGAATGGAATGGAATCAACCCGAATGGAATGGAATGGAATGCAATGGAATGGAATGAAATGGAATGGAATCAACCCGAATGGATTGGAAAGTAATGGAATGGAATGGAATCATCCCGAATGGCATGGAATGGAATGGAACGGAATGGAATGCAATGGAGTCAACACGAAGGGAATGGAATGGAATGGAATGGAACGGAATGGAATCAACCCGAATGGAATGGAATGGAATGGAATGGAATGGAATCAAACGGAATGGAATGCAATGGAATGGAATGGAATGGAATCAACCCGAATGGAATGGAATGGAATGCAATGGAATGGAATGAAATAGAATGGAATCAACCCGAATGGAACGGAATGGAATGGAATGGAATCATCCCGAATGGCATGGAATGGAATGGAACGGAATGGAATGCAATGGAGTCAACACGAATGGAATGGAATGGAATGGAATGGAACGGAATGGAATCAACCCGAATGGAATAGAATGGAATGGAATGGAATGGAATCAACGCGAATGGAATGGAATGGAATGGAATAAACCCGAATGGAGTGGAATGGAATGGAATGGAGTCAACCCGAATGGAATACAATGCAATGTTATGGAATGGAATCAACCGGAATGGAAAGGAATGGAATGGAGTGGAGTGGAATGGAATCAACCTAAATGGAATGGAAAGGAATGGAATGGAATGGAATGGAATCAACCGGAATGAAATGGAATGGAATGGAGTCAAACGGAATGGAATTGAATGGAATGGAATCAACCCGAATGGAATGGAATGGAATGGAATGGAATGGAATGGAATGGAATGGAATGTTATCAACCCGAATGGAATGGTATGGAATGGAATGGAATGGAATGGAATGGAAGGGAATCAAACCGAATGGAATGGAATGGAAAGGAATGGAATGGAATTCAATGGAATGGAATGGAATCAACCAGAATGGAATGGAATGGAATGGAATGGAATGAAATGGAATGCAATGGAATGGAATGGAATCAACCCGAAAGGAATGGAATGGAATGGAATTGAATTGAACGGAATGGAATGGAATGGAATCATCCCGAATGAAATGGAATGGAATGGAATGATCCCGAATGGAATGGAATGGAATGGGACGGAATGGAATTAAATGGAATCAAACCGAATGGAATGGAATGGAATGGAATGGAATGGAATGGAATGGAATCAACCCGAATGGAATGGAATGGAATGGATTGGAACAGAATGGAATAGAATGGAATCAACCCGAATGGAATGCAATGGAATGGAATGGAATGGAATGCAATGGAATCAACCCGAATGGAATGGAATGGAATGGAATGGAATGGAATGGAATGGAATGGAATGGATTGGAATGGAATGCAATCAACCCAAATGGAATGGAATGGAATGCAATGGAATGGAATCAACCCGAGTGCAATGGAATGGAGTGGAATGGAATGGAATCAAACCGAATGGAACGGAATGGAATGGAATGGAATGGAATCAACCAGAATGGAATGGAATGGAATGGAATGGAATGGAATGGAATGGAATGGAATCAACCCGAATGGAATGGAATGGAATGGAATGGAATGGAATGGAACGGAATGCAATCAACACGAATGGAATGGAATGAAAGGGAATGCAATGGAATGGTATGGAATGGAACCAACCCGAGTGGAATGGAATGGAATGGAATGGAATGGAATGGAAAGGAATGGAATGGATTGGGATGGAATGGAATGGAATTAAACCAAATGGAATGGAATGGAGTGGATTGGAATGGAATGCAATCAACCCGAATGGAATGGAATGGAATGGAATGGAATGGAGTAAAGGAGAATGGAATAGAATGGAATGGAATGGAATCATCCCGAATGGCATGGAATGGAATGGAATGGAATGGAATGGAATGTAATGGAATGAAATGGAATGGAATCAACCCGAATGGAATGGAATAGAACGGAATGGAATGGAATGGAATGGAATGGAATGGAATGGAATGGAATGGAATCAACCCGAATGGAATGGAATGGAATGGCATGGAATAGAATGGATTGGAATGGAATGGAATCAACCCGAATGGAATGGAATGGAATGGAATGGAATAGAATGGAATGGAATGGAATCATCCCGAATGTCATGGAATGGAATGGAATGGAATGGAATGAAATGTAATGGAATGAAATGGAATGGAATCAGCCCGAATGGAATGGAATGGAATGGAATGGAACGGAATGGAATCAACCCGAATGGAATGGAATGGAACGGAATGGAATGCAATGGAATGGAATGGAATGGAATGGAATCAACCCGAATGGAATGGAATGGAATGGCATGGAATAGAATGGAATGGAATGGAAAGGAATCAACCCGAATGGAATGGAATAGAATGGAATGGAATGGAATGGAATGGAATGGAATCAAACCGAATGGCATGGAATGGAATGGAATAGAATGGAATGGAATGGAATGAAATGGAATGGAAAGAAATGGAATGGAATCAACCCGAATGAAATGGAATGGAATGGAATGCAACGGAATGGAATCAACCCAAATGGAATGGAATGGAACGGAATGGAATGGAATGACATGGAATGGAATGGAATCAATCCGAATGGAATGGAATGCAATGGAATGGAATAGAATGGAATGGAATGGAATGGAATCAACCCGAATGGAATGGAATGGAATGGATTGGAATGGAATAGAATCAACCCGAATACAATGGAAAGGAAAGAAATGGAATGGAATCAACCCGAATGGAATGGAATGGAATGGAATGGAATGGAATGGAACGGAATAGAATCAACCCGAACGGAATGGAATGGAATGGAATGGAATGTATAGGAATGGAATGGAACCAACCCGAATGGAATGGAATCGAATGGAACGGAATGGAACGATATCAGACCGACTGCAATGGAATGGAATGGAATGGAATGCAATCAACACGAATGGAATGAAACGGAATGGAATGGAATCAACAAGAAAGGAATGGAGTGGTATGGAATGGAATGGAATGGAATGGAATCAACCCGAAAGGAATGGAATGGAACGGAATGGAATGGATTGGAATGGTATCATCTCGAATGGAATGGAATGGAAAGGAACGGAATCAACCCGAATGGAATGGAATGGAATGGAATGGAATGGAATCAACCCGAATGGAATAGAATGGAATGGGATGGAAGGGAATGCAAAGAAGTCAACACGAATGGAATGGAATGGAATGGAATTGAATGGAATGCAATGAAATGGAATGGCATGGAATCAACCGGAATGGAATGGAATGGAATGGAATGGAACGGAATGGTATCAACCCGATTGGAATGGAATGGAATTGAATGGAATGGAATGGAAAGGAATGGAATGGAAAAGAATCAACTCGAATGTAATGGAATGGAATGGAATGGAAAGGAATGGAATGGAAAGTATCAACTCGAATGAAATGGAATTGAATGAAATGGAATGGAATCCAAGCGAATGGAATGGAATGGAATGGGATGGAATGGAATGGCATGGAATTGAATGGAATGGAGTAAACCCGAATGGAATGGAATGGAATGGAATGGAATGGAATGGCATGGAATTGAATGGAATGGAGTCAACCCGAATGGAATGGAATGGAATGGAATGGAATGGATTGGAATGGAATTCAATCAACCCAAATGGAATGGAATGGAATGCAATGGAATGGAATCAACCCGAATGCAATGGAATGGAGTGGAATGGAATGGAATCAAACCGAATGGAACGGAATGGAATGGAATGGAATGGAATCAACCAGAATGGAATGGAATGGAATGGAATGCAATGGAATGGAATCAACCCGAATGGAATGGAATGGAATGGAATGGAATGGAACGGAATGCAATCAACACGAATGGAATGGAATGAAAGGGAATGGAATGGAATGGAATCAACACCAATGGAATGGAATGGAATGGAATGGAATGGAATGGAATGGAATGGAATGGATTGGGATGGAATGGAATGGAATAAAACCAAATGGAATGGAATGGAGTGGATTGGAATGGAATGCAATCAACCCGAATGGAATGGAATGGAATGGAATGGAATGGAATGGAGTAAAGGAGAATGGAATGGAATGGAATGGAATGGAATCATCCCGAATGGCATGGAATGGAATGGAATGGAATGGAATGAAATGTAATGGAATGAAATGGAATGGAATCAACCCGAATGGAATGGAATGGAACGGAATGGAATGGAATGGAATGGAATGGAATGGAATGGAATCAACCCGAATGGAATGGAATGGAATGGCAAGGAATAGAATGGAATGGAATGGAATGGAACGGAATCATCCCGAATGGCATGGAATGGAATGGAATGGAATGGAATGAAATGTAATGGAATGAAATGGAATGGAATCAAGCCGAATGGAATGGAATGGAATGGAATGGAATGGAATGGAATGGAATCAACCAGAATGGAATGGAATGGAATGGAATGGAATGGAATGGAATGGAATGGAATGGAATCAACCCGAATGGAATGGAATGGAATGGCATGGAATAGAATGGAATGGAATGGAATGGAATCAACCCGAATGGAATGGAATGGAATGGAATGGAATGGAATGGAATGGAATTGAATCATCCCAAATGGCAAGGAATGTAATGGAATATAATGGAATGGAATGGAATGAAATGGAATGGAATGCAATGGAATGGAATCAAAACGAATGAAATGGATTGGAATTGAATGGAAAGGAATGGAATCAACCCGAATGGAATGGAAAGGAACGGAATGGAATGGAATGGCATGGAATGGAATGGAATCAACCCGAATGGAATGGAATGCAATGGAATGGAATAGAATGGAATGGAATGGAATGGAATCAACCCGAATGGAATGGAATGGAATGAATGGAGTGGAATGGAATGGAAGAGAATCAACCCGAATACAATGGAAAGGAAAGAAATGGAATGGAATCAACCCGAATGGAATGGAATGGAATGGAATGGAATGGAATGGAATGGAATGGAACGGAAAGGAATCAACCCGAACGGAATGGAATGGAATGGAATGGAATGGAATGGAATGGAATGGATAGGAATGGAATGGAACCAACCCGAATGGAATGGAATCGAATGGAACGGAATGGAGCGATATCAGACCGATCGCAATGGAATGGAATGGAATGCAATGCAATCAACACGAATGGAATGAAACGGAATGGAATGGAATCAACAAGAAAGGAATGGAATGGAATGGAATGGAATGGAATGGAATGCAATCAACACGAATGGAATGAAACGGAATGGAATGGAATCAACAAGAAAGGAATGGAATGGAATGGAATGGAATGGAATGGAATGGAATCAACCCGAAAGGAATGGAATGGAACGGAATGGAATGGATTGGAATGGTATCATCTCGAATGGAATGGAATGGAAAGGAACAGAATCAACCCGAATGGAATGGAATGGAATAGAATCAACCCGAATGGAATGGACTGGAATGGAATGGAATGGAATGGAATCAACCCGAATGGAATAGAATGGAATGGGATGGAAGGGAATGCAAAGAAGTCAACCCGAATGGAATGGAATGGAATGGAATGGAATGGAATGCAATGAAAAAGAATGGCATGGAATCAACCGGAATGGAATGGAATGGAATGGAATGGAACGGAATGGTAACAACCCGATTGGAATGGAATGGAATGGAATGGAATAGAATGGAATGGAATGGAATGGAAAGGAATGGAATGGAAAAGAATCAACTCGAATGTAATGGAATGGAATGGAATGGAAAGGAATGGAATGGAAATTATCAACTCGAATGTAATGGAATTGAATGAAATGGAATGGAATCCAAGCGAATGGAATGGAATGGAATGGGATGGAATGGAATGACATGGAATTGAATGGAATGGAGTCAACCCGAATGGAATGGAATGGAATGGATTGACATGGAATGGAATGGAATGGAATGGAATGGAATGAAATGGCATGGAATTGAATGGAATGGAGTCAACCCGAATGGAATGGAATGGAATGGAATGGAATGGAATGGAATCAACCCGAATGGAATGGAACGGAATGGATTGAAATGGAATGGAATCAACGTGAATGGAATGGAATGGAATGGAATGCAATTTTATCAACCCGAATGGAATGGAATGGAATTTAATGGAATGAAACGGAATCAACCGGAATGGAATGGAATGGAATGCAATGGATTGGAATGGAATGCAATCAACCCAAATATAATGGAATGGAAGGGAATGGAATGGAATGGAATGGAATCAACCTAAATGGAATGGAAAGGAATGGAATGGAATGGAATGGAATCAACCAGAATAGAATGGAATTTATCGGAGTCAAACCGAATGGCATTGAATGGAATAGAATCAACCCGAATGGAATGGAATGGAATGGAATGGAATGGAATGAAATGGAATGGAACGGTACGGAATGGAATGGAATGTTTTCAACCTGAATGGAATGCTATGGAATGGAATGAAATGGAATGGAGGAGAATCAACCCGAATGGAATGGAATTGAAAGGAATGGAATGGAATGGAACGGAATGGAATCAACCCGAATGGAATGGAATGGAACGGAATGCAATGGAATGGAATGGAATGGAATGGAATGGAATGGAATCAACCCGAATGGAATGGAATGGAATGGCATGGAATAGAATGGAATGGAATGGAATGGAATCAACCCGAATGGAATGGAATGGAATGGAATGGAATGGAATGGAATGGAATGGAATTGAATCATCCCAAATGGCATGGAATGTAATGGAATATAATGGAACGGAATGGAATGAAATGGAATGGAATGAAATGGAATGGAATCAAAACGAATGAAATGGATTGGAATGGAATGGAAAGGAATGGAATCAACCCGAATGGAATGGAATGGAACGGAATGGAATGGAATGGCATGGAATGGAATGGAATCAACCCGAATGGAATGGAATGCAATGGAATGGAATAGAATGGAATGGAATGGAATGGAATCAACCCGAATGGAATGGAATGGAATGAATGGAGTGGAATGGAATGGAAGAGAATCAACCCGAATACAATGGAAAGGAAAGAAATGGAATGGAATCAACCCGAATGGAATGGAATGGAATGGAATGGAATGGAATGGAATGGAACGGAAAGGAATCAACCCGAACGGAATGGGATGGAATGGAATGGAATGGAATGGAATGGAATGGATAGGAATGGAATGGAACCAACCCGAATGGAATGGAATCGAATGGAACGGAATGGAGCGATATCAGACCGACTGCAATGGAATGGAATGGAATGGAATGCAATCAACACGAATGGAATGAAACGGAATGGAATGGAATCAACAAGAAAGGAATGGAATGGAATGGAATGGAATGGAATGGAATGGAATGGAATGGAATGGAATCAACCCGAAAGGAATGGAATGGAACGGAATGGAATGGATTGGAATGGTATCATCTCGAATGGAATGGAATGGAAAGGAACAGAATCAACCCGAATGGAATGGAATGGAATGGAATGGAACAGAATCAACCCGAATGGAATGGACTGGAATGGAATGGAATGGAATGGAATCAACCCGAATGGAATAGAATGGAATGGGATGGAAGGGAATGCAAAGAAGTCAACCCGAATGGAATGGAATGGAATGGAATGGAATGGAATGCAATGAAAAAGAATGGCATGGAATCATCCGGAATGGAATGGAATGGAATGGAACGGAATGGTAACAACCCGATTGGAATGGAATGGAATGGAATGGAAAGGAATGGAATGGAATGGAATGGAAAGGAATGGAATGGAAAAGAATCAACTCGAATGTAATGGAATGGAATGGAATGGAAAGGAATGGAATGGAAATTATCAACTCGAATGTAATGGAATTGAATGAAATGGAATGGAATCCACGCGAATGGAATGGAATGGAATGGGATGGAATGGAATGACATGGAATTGAATGGAATGGAGTCAACCCGAATGGAATGGAATGGAATGGATTGACATGGAATGGAATGGAATGGAATGGAATGGAATGAAATGGCATGGAATTGAATGGAATGGAGTCAACCCGAATGGAATGGAATGGAATGGAATGGAATGGAATCAACCCGAATGGAATGGAACGGAATGGATTGAAATGGAATGGAATCAACGTGAATGGAATGGAATGGAATGGAATGCAATTTTATCAACCCGAATGGAATGGAATGGAATTTAATGGAATGAAATGGAATCTACCGGAATGGAATGGAATGGAATGGAATGGATTGGAATGGAATGCAATCAACCCAAATATAATGGAATGGAAGGGAATGGAATGGAATGGAATGGAATCAACCTAAATGGAATGGAAAGGAATGGAATGGAATGGAATGGAATCAACCAGAATGGAATGGAATTTATCGGAGTCAAACCGAATGGCATTGAATGGAATAGAATCAACCCGAATGGAATGGAATGGAATGGAATGGAATGAAATGGAATGGAACGGTACGGAATGGAATGGAATGTTATCAACCTGAATGGAATGCTATGGAATGGAATGAAATGGAATGGAGGAGAATCAACCCGAATGGAATGGAATTGAAAGGAATGGAATGGAATGGAACGGAATGGAATCAACCCGAATGGAATGGAATGGAACGGAATGCAATGGAATGGAATGGAATGGAATGGAATGGAATGGAATCAACCCGAATGGAATGGAATGGAATGGCATGGAATAGAATGGAATGGAATGGAATGGAATCAACCCGAATGGAATGGAATGGAATGGAATGGAATGGAATGGAATGGAATGGAATCATCCCGAATGGCATGGAATGGAATGGAATAGAATGGAATGGAATGGAATGAAATGGAATGGAATGAAATGGAATGGAATCAACCCGAATGAAATGGAATGGAATGGAATGGAACGGAATGGAATCAACGCGAATGGAATGGAATGGAACGGAATGGAATGGTATGGCATGGAATGGAATGCAATCAACCCGAATGGAATGGAATGGAATGCAATGGAATGGAATGAAATGGAATGGAATCAACCCGAATGGAACGGAATGGAATGGAATGAAATGGAATGGAATCAACCCGAATGGATTGGAAAGGAATGGAATGGAATGGAATCATCCCGAATGGCATGGAATGGAATGGAACGGAATGGAATGCAATGGAGTCAACACGAATGGAATGGAATGGAACGGAATGGAATCAACCTGAATGGAATGGAATGGAATGGAATGGAATGGAATCAAACGGAATGGAATGCAATGGAATGGAATGGAATGGAATCAACCCGAATGGAATGGAATGGAATGCAATGGAATGGAATGAAATGGAATGGAATCAACCCGAATGGAACGGAATGGAATGGAATGGAATCATCCCGAATGGCATGGAATGGAATGGAACGGAATGGAATGCAATGGAGTCAACAAGAATGGAATGGAATGGAATGGAATGGAACGGAATGGAATCAAACCGAATGGAATAGAATGGAATGGAATCAACGCGAATGGAATGGAATGGAGTGGAATGGAATGGAATGGAATGGAATAAACCCGAATGGAGTGGAATGGAATGGAATGGAGTCCACCCGAATGGAATGCAATGCAATGTAATGGAATGGAATCAACCGGAATGGAAAGGAATGGAATGGAATGGAGTGGAATGGAATCAACCTAAATGGAATGGAAAGGAATGGAATGGAATGGAATGGAATCAACCGGAATGAAATGGAATGGAATGGAGTCAAACGGAATGGAATTGAATGGAATGGAATCAACCCGAATGGAATGGAATTGAATGGAATGGAATGGAATGGAATGGAATGGAATGGAATGGAATGGAATGGAATGTTATCAACCCGAATGGAATGGTATGGAATGGAATGGAATGGAATGGAAGGGGATCAAACCGAATGGAATGGAATGGAAAGGAATGGAATGGAATTGAATGGAATGGAATGGAATCAACCAGAATGGAATGGAATGGAATGGAATGGAATGAAATGGAATGCAATGGAATGGAATGGAATCAACCCGAAAGGAATGGAATGGAATGGAATGGAATCAACCCGAATGCAATGGAATGGAATGGAATGGAATGGAATGGAATGGAATGAAATGGAATGAAATGGAATGGAATGAAATGGAATGGAATCAACCCGAATGGAATGGAATGGAATGGAATGGAACGGAATGGAATCAACCCGAATGGAATGGAATGGAACGGAATGGAATGGAATGGAATGGAATGGAATGGAATGAAATGGAATCAACCCGAATGGAATGGAATGGAATGGCATGGAATAGAATGGAATGGAATGGAATGGAATCAACCCGAATGGAATTGAATGGAATGGAATGGAATGGAATCATCCCGAATGGCATGGAATGGAATGGAATAGAATGGAATGGAATGGAATGAAATGGAGTGGAATGAAATGGAATGGAATCAACCCGAATGGAATGGAATGGAATGGAATGGAACAGAATGGAATCAACCTGAATGGAATGGAATGGAACGGAATGGAATGGAATGGCATGGAATGGAATGGAATCAACCCGAATGGAATGGAATGCAATGGAATGGAATAGAATGGAATGGAATGGAATGGAATCAACCCGAATGGAATGGAATGGAATGGAATGGAATGGATTGGAATGGAATAGAATCAACCCGAATACAATGGAAAGGAAAGAAATGGAATGGAATCAACCCGAATGGAATGGAATGGAATGCAATGGAATGGAATGGAACGGAATGGAATCAACCCGAACGGAATGGAATGGAATGGAATGGAATGGAATGGATCGGAATGGAATGGAACCAAACCGAATGGAATGGAATCGAATGGAACGGAATGGAACGATATCAGACCGACTGCAATGGAATGGAATGGAATGGAATGCAATCAACACGAATGGAATGAAACGGAATGGAATGGAATCAACAAGAAAGGAATGGAATGGAATGGAATGGAATGGATTGAAATCAATCCGAATGGAATGGAGTGGAATGAAATGGAATGGAATGGAAAGGAATGGAATGGAATCAAGCAAAATGGAATGGAATGGAATGGAATGGAATGGAATGGAATGGAATGGAATGGAATCAAACGGAATGGAATGGAAAGGAATGGAATGGAATGGAATCAACCCGAATGGAATGGAATGGAATGGAATGGAATGGAATCAACATTAATGGAATGGAATGGAATGGAATGGAGTGGAATCACCAAGAATGGAATGGAATGGAATGGAATGGAATGGAATGGAAAGGAATCAACCGGAATGGAATGGAATAGAATGGAATGGAATCAACCCGAATGGAAAGGAATGGAAGGGAATGGAATCAATCAGAATGGAATGGAATGGAATGGAATGGAATAGATAGGAATGGAATGGAACCAACCCGAATGGAATGGAATCGAATGGAACGGAATGGAACGGAATCAGACAGACTGCAAAGGAATGGAATGGAATGGTATGCAATCAACACGAATGGAAAGAAACGGAATGGAATGGAAAGGAATGGAATGGAATCAACCCGAATGGAATGGAATGGAGTGGAATGGAATGGAATCAAACCGAATGGAACGGAATGGAATGGAATGGAATGGAATCAACCAGAATGGAATGGAATGGAAGGGAATGGAATGGAATGGAATGGATTGAAATCAATCCGAATGGAATGTAGTGGAATGAAATGGAATGCAATGGAAAGGAATGGAATGGAATGGAATCAAGCAAAATGGAATGGAATGGAATGGAATGGAATGGAATGGAATCAAACGGAATGGAATGGAAAGGAATGGAATGGAATGGAATCAACCCGAATGGAATGCAATGGAATGGAATGGAATGGAATGGAATCAACATAAATGGAATGGAATGGAATGGAATGGAATGGAATGGAATGGAATCACCAAGAATGGAAGGGAATGGAATGGAATGGAATGGAAAGGAATCAACCGGAATGGAACGGAATGGAATGGAATGGAATCAACCCGAATGGAAAGGAATGGAAGGGAATGGAATCAATCAGAATGTAATGGAATGGAACGGAAAGGAATGAATCGGAATGGAATGGAACCAACCCGAATGGAATGGAATGGAATGAAATGGAATGTAATGGATTGGAACGGAATGCAATCAACACGATTGGAATGGAATGAAACGGAATGGAATGGAATGGAATGGAATGGAATGGAATCAACCCGAATGGAATGGAAAGGAATGGAATGGAATGGAATGGAATGGAATGGAATGGACTGGGATGGAATGGAATGGAATCAAACCAAATGGAATGGAATGGAGTGGATTGGAATGGAATGCAATCAACCCGAATGGAATGGAATGGAATGGAATGGAATGGAATGGAGTAAAGGAGAATGGAATGGAATGGAATGGAATGGAATCATCCCGAATGGCATGGAATGGAATGGAATGGAATGGAATGGAATGGAATGGAATGGAATGGAATGAAATGTAATGGAATGAAATGGAATGGAATCAACCCGAATGGAATGGAATGGAATGGAATGGAACGGAATGGAATCAACCCGAATGGAATGGAATGGAACGGAATGGAATGGAATGGAATGGAATGGAATCAACCCGAATGGAATGGAATGGAATGGCATGGAATAGAATGGAATGGAATGGAATGTAATCAACCCGAATGGAATGGAATGGAATGGAATGGAATGGAATGGAATGGAATCATCCCGAATGGCATGGAATGGAATGGAATAGAATGGAATGGAATGGAATGAAATGGAATGGAATAAAATGGAATGGAATCAACCCGAATGGAATGGAATGGAATGGAATGGAATGGAACGGAATGGAATGAACCCGAATGGAATGGAATGGAACGGAATGGAATGGAATGGCATGGAATGGAATGGAATCAACCCGAATGGAATGGAATGCAATGGAATGGAATAGAATGCAATGGAATGGAATGGAATCAACCCGAATGGAATGGAATGGAATGGATTGGAATGGAATAGAATCAACCCGAATACAATGGAAAGGAATGAAATGGAATGGAATCAACCCGAATGGAATGGAATGGAATGCAATGGAATGGAATGGAACGGAATGGAATCAACCCGAACGGAATGGAATGGAATGGAATGGATCGGAATGGAATGGAACCAAACCGAATGGAATGGAATCGAATGGAACGGAATGGAACGATATCAGACCGACTGCAATGGAATGGAATGGAATGGAATGCAATCAACACGAATGGAATGAAACGGAATGGAATGGAATCAACAAGAAAGGAATGGAATGGAATGGAATGGAATGGATTGAAATCAATCCGAATGGAATGGAGTGGAATGAAATGGAATGGAATGGAAAGGAATGGAATGGAATCAAGCAAAATGGAATGGAATGGAATGGAATGGAATGGAATGGAATGGAATGGAATGGAATGGAATCAAACGGAATGGAATGGAAAGGAATGGAATGGAATGGAATCAACCCGAATGGAATGGAATGGAATGGAATGGAATGGAATCAACATTAATGGAATGGAATGGAATGGAATGGAGTGGAATCACCAAGAATGGAATGGAATGGAATGGAATGGAATGGAATGGAATAGATAGGAATGGAATGGAAACAAGCCGAATGGAATGGAATCGAATGGAACGGAATGGAACGGAATCAGACCGACTGCAATGGAATGGAATGGAATGGAATGCAATCAACACGAATGGAATGAAACGGAATGGAATGGAATCAACAAGAAAGGAATGGAATGGAATGGAATGGAATGGATTGAAATCAATCCGAATGGAATGGAGTGCAATGAAATGGAATGGAATGGAAAGGAATGGAATGGAATCAAGCAAAATGGAATGGAATGGAATGGAATGGAATGGAATGGAATGGAATGGAATGGAATGGAATGGAATGGAATGGAATCAAACGGAATGGAATGGAATGGAATGGAATGGAATGGAATCAACCCGAATGGAATGGAATGGAATGGCATGGAATAGAATGGAATGGAATGGAATGGAATCAACCCGAATGGAATGGAATAGAATGGAATGGAATGGAGTGGAATGGAATCATCCCGAATGGCGTGGAAGAGAATGGAATAGAATGGAATGGAATGGAATAGAATGGAATGGAATGGAATGAAATGGAATGGAATGAAATGGAATGGAATCAACCCGAATGAAATGGAATGGAATGGAATGGAGCGGAATGGAATCAACCCGAATGGAATGGAATGGAACGGAATGGAATGGAATGGCATGGAATGGAATGGAATCAATCCGAATGGAATGGAATGCAATGGAATGGAATAGAATGGAATGGAATGGAATGGAATCAACACGAATGGAATGGAATGGAATGGAATGAAAAGGAATGGAATGGAACCAAACCGAATGGAATGGAATGGAATGAAATCGAATGGAATATAATGGAATGGAATGGAATGGAATCCACTCGAATGGAATGGATTGGAATGGAATGCAATGGAATCATCCCGAATGTCATGGAATGTAATGGAATGGAATGAAATCTACCCGAATGGATTGGAATGGAATGGAATGAAATGGAATGGAATCAATCCGAATGGAATGGAAAGGAATGGAATGGAATGGAATGGAACGGAATGGAATCAACCCGAATGGATTGGAATGGAATGGAATGGAATAAAACGGAATGGAATGCAATGGAATGGAATGGAATGGAATGGAATCAACCCGAATGGAATGGAATGGAATGGAATGGAATGGAATGAAATGGAATGGAATCAACCCGAATGGATTGGAAAGGAATGGAATGGAATGGAATCATCCCGAATGGCATGGAATGGAATGGAACGGAATGGAATGCAATGGAGTCAACACGAATGGAATGGAATGGAATGGAATGGAACGGAATGGAATCAACCCGAATGGAATGGAATGGAATGGAATGGAATGGAATCAAACGGAATGGAATGCAATGGAATGGAATGGAATGGAATCAACCCGAATGGAATGGAATGGAATGCAATGGAATGGAATGATATGGAATGGAATCAACCCGAATGGAACGGAATGGAATGGAATGGAATCATCCCGAATGGCATGGAATGGAATGGAACGGAATGGAATGCAATGGAGTCAACACGAATGGAATGGAATGGAATGGAATGGAACGGAATGGAATCAACCCGAATGGAATAGAATGGAATGGAATGGAATGGAATCAACGCGAATGGAATGGAATGGAGTGGAATGGAATGGAATGGAATGGAATGGAATGGAATAAACCCGAATGGAGTGGAATGGAATGGAATGGAGTCAAACCGATTGGAATGCAATGCAATGTAATGGAATGGAATCAACCGGAATGGAAAGGAATGGAATGGAATGGAGTGGAATGGAATCAACCTAAATGGAATGGAAAGGAATGGAGTGGAATGGAATGGAATCAACCGGAATGAAATGGAATGGAATGAAGTCAAACGGAATGGAATTGAATGGAATGGAATCAACCCGAATGGAATGGAATGGAATGGAATGGAATGGAATGGAATGGAATGGAATGTTATCAACCCGAATGGAATGGTATGGAATGGAATGGAATGGAATGGAAGGGAATCAAACCGAATGGAATGGAATGGAAAGGAATGGAATGGAATTGAATGGAATGGAATGGAATCAACCAGAATGGAATGGAATGGAATGAAATGGAATGCAATGGAATGGAATGGAATCAACCCGAAAGGAATGGAATGGAATGGAATAGAATTGAACGGAATGGAATGGAATGGAATCATCCCGAATGAAATGGAATGGAATGGAATGATCCCGAATGGAATGGAATGGAATGGGACGGAATGGAATTAAATGGAATCAAACCGAATGGAATGGAATCGAATGGAATGGAATGGAATGGAATCAACCCGAATGGAATGGAATGGAATGGATTGGAACAGAATGGAATAGAATGGAATCAACCCGAATGGAATGCAATGGAATGGAATAGAATGGAATGCAATGGAATCAACCCGAATGGAATGGAATGGAATGGAATGGAATGGAATGGAATGGAATGGAATGGATTGGAATGGAATGCAATCAACCCAAATGGAATGGAATGGAATGCAATGGAATGGAATCAACCCGAATGCAATGGTATGGAGTGGAATGGAATGGAATCTAACCGAATGGAACGGAATGGAATGGAATGGAATGGAATCACCCAGAATGGAATGGAATGGAATGGAATGGAATGGAATGGAATCAACCCGAATGGAATGGAATGGAATGGAATGGAATGGAATGGAATGGAATGGAACGGAAAGCAATCAACACGAATGGAATGGAATGAAAGGGAATGGAATGGAATGGAATGGAATGGAACCAACCCGAATGGAATGGAATGGAATGGAATGGAATGGAATGGAATGGATTGGGATGGAATGGAATGGAATCAAACCATATGGAATGGAATGGAGTGGATTGGAATGGAATGCAATCAACCCGAATTGAATGGAATGGAATGGAATGGAATGGAATGGAATGGAATGGAATGGAGTAAACGAGAATGGAATGGAATGGAATGGAATGGAATCATCACGAATGGCATGGAATGGAATGGAATGGAATGGAATGAAATGTAATGGAAAGAAATGGAATGGAATGAACCCGAATGGAAAGGAATGGAATGGAATGGAACGGAATGGAATCAACCCAGACGGAATGGAATGGAAGGGAATGGAATGGAATGGAATGGAATGGAATGGAATCAACCCGAATGGAATGGAATGGAATGGAATGGCATGGAATAGAATGGAATGGAATGGAATGGAATCAACCCGAAAGGAATGGAATGGAATGGAATGGAATGGAATCATCCCGAATGGCATGGAATGGAATGGAATGGAATGGAATGAAATGTAATGGAATGAAATGGAATGGAATCAGCCCGAATGGAATGGAATGGAATGGAATGGAACGGAATCGAATCAACCCGAATGGAATGGAATGGAACGGAATGGAATGGAATGGAATGGAATGGAATGGAATGGAATGGAATGGAATCAACCCGAATGGAATGGAATGGAATGGCATGGAATAGAATGGAATGGAATGGAATGGAATCAACCCGAATGGAATGTAATAGAATGGAATGGAATGGAGTGGAATGGAATCATCCCGAATGGCATGGAATGGAATGGAATAGAATGGAATGGAATGGAATGAAATGGAATGGAATGAAATGGAATGGAATCAACCCGAATGAAATGGAATGGAATGGAATGGAACGGAATGGAATCAACCCGAATGGAATGGAATGGAACGGAATGGAATGGAATGGCATGGAATGGAATGGAATCAACCCGAATGGAATGGAATGCAATGGAATGGAATAGAATGGAATGGAATGGAATGGAATCAACACGAATGGAATGGAATGGAATGGAATGAAAAGGAATGGAATGGAACCAACCCGAATGGAATGGAATGGAATGAAATCGAAGGGAATATAATGGAATGGAATGGAATGGAATCCACTCGAATGGAATGGATTGGAATGGAATGGAATGGAATCATCCCGAATGGCATGGAATGGAATGGAATGGAATGAAATCTACCCGAATGGATTGGAATGGAATGGAATGAAATGGAATGGAATCAATCCGAATGGAATGGAAAGGAATGGAATCGAATGGAATGGAACGGAATGGAATCAACCGGAATGGATTGGAATGGAATGGAATGGAATGGAATCAAACGGAATGGAATGCAATGGAATGGAATGGAATGGAATCAACCCGAATGGAATGGAATGGAATGCAATGGAATGGAATGAAATGGAATGGAATCAACCCGAATGGATTGGAAAGTAATGGAATGGAATGGAATCATCCCGAATGGCATGGAATGGAATGGAACGGAATGGAATGCAATGGAGTCAACACGAAGGGAATGGAATGGAATGGAATGGAACGGAATGGAATCAACCCGAATGGAATGGAATGGAATGGAATGGAATGGAATCAAACGGAATGGAATGCAATGGAATGGAATGGAATGGAATCAACCCGAATGGAATGGAATGGAATGCAATGGAATGGAATGAAATAGAATGGAATCAACCCGAATGGAACGGAATGGAATGGAATGGAATCATCCCGAATGGCATGGAATGGAATGGAACGGAATGGAATGCAATGGAGTCAACACGAATGGAATGGAATGGAATGGAATGGAACGGAATGGAATCAACCCGAATGGAATAGAATGGAATGGAATGGAATGGAATCAACGCGAATGGAATGGAATGGAATGGAATAAACCCGAATGGAGTGGAATGGAATGGAATGGAGTCAACCCGAATGGAATACAATGCAATGTTATGGAATGGAATCAACCGGAATGGAAAGGAATGGAATGGAGTGGAGTGGAATGGAATCAACCTAAATGGAATGGAAAGGAATGGAATGGAATGGAATGGAATCAACCGGAATGAAATGGAATGGAATGGAGTCAAACGGAATGGAATTGAATGGAATGGAATCAACCCGAATGGAATGGAATGGAATGGAATGGAATGGAATGGAATGGAATGGAATGTTATCAACCCGAATGGAATGGTATGGAATGGAATGGAATGGAATGGAATGGAAGGGAATCAAACCGAATGGAATGGAATGGAAAGGAATGGAATGGAATTCAATGGAATGGAATGGAATCAACCAGAATGGAATGGAATGGAATGGAATGGAATGAAATGGAATGCAATGGAATGGAATGGAATCAACCCGAAAGGAATGGAATGGAATGGAATTGAATTGAACGGAATGGAATGGAATGGAATCATCCCGAATGAAATGGAATGGAATGGAATGATCCCGAATGGAATGGAATGGAATGGGACGGAATGGAATTAAATGGAATCAAACAGAATGGAATGGAATGGAATGGAATGGAATGGAATGGAATGGAATCAACCCGAATGGAATGGAATGGAATGGATTGGAACAGAATGGAATAGAATGGAATCAACCCGAATGGAATGCAATGGAATGGAATGGAATGGAATGCAATGGAATCAACCCGAATGGAATGGAATGGAATGGAATGGAATGGAATGGAATGGAATGGAATGGATTGGAATGGAATGCAATCAACCCAAATGGAATGGAATGGAATGCAATGGAATGGAATCAACCCGAGTGCAATGGAATGGAGTGGAATGGAATGGAATCAAACCGAATGGAACGGAATGGAATGGAATGGAATGGAATCAACCAGAATGGAATGGAATGGAATGGAATGGAATGGAATGGAATGGAATCAACCCGAATGGAATGGAATGGAATGGAATGGAATGGAATGGAATGGAACGGAATGCAATCAACACGAATGGAATGGAATGAAAGGGAATGCAATGGAATGGTATGGAATGGAACCAACCCGAGTGGAATGGAATGGAATGGAATGGAATGGAATGGAAAGGAATGGAATGGATTGGGATGGAATGGAATGGAATTAAACCAAATGGAATGGAATGGAGTGGATTGGAATGGAATGCAATCAACCCGAATGGAATGGAATGGAATGGAATGGAATGGAGTAAAGGAGAATGGAATAGAATGGAATGGAATGGAATCATCCCGAATGGCATGGAATGGAATGGAATGGAATGGAATGGAATGGAATGTAATGGAATGAAATGGAATGGAATCAACCCGAATGGAATGGAATAGAACGGAATGGAATGGAATGGAATGGAATGGAATGGAATGGAATGGAATGGAATGGAATCAACCCGAATGGAATGGAATGGAATGGCATGGAATAGAATGGAATGGAATGGAATGGAATCAACCCGAATGGAATGGAATGGAATGGAATGGAATAGAATGGAATGGAATGGAATCATCCCGAATGTCATGGAATGGAATGGAATGGAATGGAATGAAATGTAATGGAATGAAATGGAATGGAATCAGCACGAATGGAATGGAATGGAATGGAATGGAACGGAATGGAATCAACCCGAATGGAATGGAATGGAACGGAATGGAATGCAATGGAATGGAATGGAATGGAATGGAATCAACCCGAATGGAATGGAATGGAATGGCATGGAATAGAATGGAATGGAATGGAATGGAATCAACCCGAATGGAATGGAATAGAATGGAATGGAATGGAATGGAATGGAATGGAATCAAACCGAATGGCATGGAATGGAATGGAATAGAATGGAATGGAATGGAATGAAATGGAATGGAAAGAAATGGAATGGAATCAACCCGAATGAAATGGAATGGAATGGAATGCAACGGAATGGAATCAACCCAAATGGAATGGAATGGAACGGAATGGAATGGAATGACATGGAATGGAATGGAATCAATCCGAATGGAATGGAATGCAATGGAATGGAATAGAATGGAATGGAATGGAATGGAATCAACCAGAATGGAATGGAATGGAATGGATTGGAATGGAATAGAATCAACCCGAATACAATGGAAAGGAAAGAAATGGAATGGAATCAACCCGAATGGAATGGAATGGAATGGAATGGAATGGAATGGAACGGAATAGAATCAACCCGAACGGAATGGAATGGAATGGAATGGAATGTATAGGAATGGAATGGAACCAACCCGAATGGAATGGAATCGAATGGAACGGAATGGAACGATATCAGACCGACTGCAATGGAATGGAATGGAATGGAATGCAATCAACACGAATGGAATGAAACGGAATGGAATGGAATCAACAAGAAAGGAATGGAATGGTATGGAATGGAATGGAATGGAATGGAATGGAATCAACCCGAAAGGAATGGAATGGAACGGAATGGAATGGATTGGAATGGTATCATCTCGAATGGAATGGAATGGAAAGGAACGGAATCAACCCGAATGGAATGGAATGGAATGGAATGGAATGGAATCAACCCGAATGGAATAGAATGGAATGGGATGGAAGGGAATGCAAAGAAGTCAACACGAATGGAATGGAATGGAATGGAATTGAATGGAATGCAATGAAATGGAATGGCATGGAATCAACCGGAATGGAATGGAATGGAATGGAATGGAACGGAATGGTATCAACCCGATTGGAATGGAATGGAATTGAATGGAATGGAATGGAAAGGAATGGAATGGAAAAGAATCAACTCGAATGTAATGGAATGGAATGGAATGGAAAGGAATGGAATGGAAAGTATCAACTCGAATGAAATGGAATTGAATGAAATGGAATGGAATCCAAGCGAATGGAATGGAATGGAATGGGATGGAATGGAATGGCATGGAATTGAATGGAATGGAGTAAACCCGAATGGAATGGAATGGAATGGAATGGAATGGAATGGCATGGAATTGAATGGAATGGAGTCAACCCGAATGGAATGGAATGGAATGGAATGGAATGGATTGGAATGGAATTCAATCAACCCAAATGGAATGGAATGGAATGCAATGGAATGGAATCAACCCGAATGCAATGGAATGGAGTGGAATGGAATGGAATCAAACCGAATGGAACGGAATGGAATGGAATGGAATGGAATCAACCAGAATGGAATGGAATGGAATGGAATGCAATGGAATGGAATCAACCCGAATGGAATGGAATGGAATGGAATGGAATGGAACGGAATGCAATCAACACGAATGGAATGGAATGAAAGGGAATGGAATGGAATGGAATCAACACCAATGGAATGGAATGGAATGGAATGGAATGGAATGGAATGGAATGGAATGGATTGGGATGGAATGGAATGGAATAAAACCAAATGGAATGGAATGGAGTGGATTGGAATGGAATGCAATCAACCCGAATGGAATGGAATGGAATGGAATGGAATGGAATGGAGTAAAGGAGAATGGAATGGAATGGAATGGAATGGAATCATCCCGAATGGCATGGAATGGAATGGAATGGAATGGAATGAAATGTAATGGAATGAAATGGAATGGAATCAACCCGAATGGAATGGAATGGAACGGAATGGAATGGAATGGAATGGAATGGAATGGAATGGAATCAACCCGAATGGAATGGAATGGAATGGCAAGGAATAGAATGGAATGGAATGGAATGGAACGGAATCATCCCGAATGGCATGGAATGGAATGGAATGGAATGGAATGAAATGTAATGGAATGAAATGGAATGGAATCAAGCCGAATGGAATGGAATGGAATGGAATGGAATGGAATGGAATGGAATCAACCAGAATGGAATGGAATGGAATGGAATGGAATGGAATGGAATGGAATGGAATGGAATCAACCCGAATGGAATGGAATGGAATGGCATGGAATAGAATGGAATGGAATGGAATGGAATCAACCCGAATGGAATGGAATGGAATGGAATGGAATGGAATGGAATGGAATTGAATCATCCCAAATGGCAAGGAATGTAATGGAATATAATGGAATGGAATGGAATGAAATGGAATGGAATGCAATGGAATGGAATCAAAACGAATGAAATGGATTGGAATTGAATGGAAAGGAATGGAATCAACCCGAATGGAATGGAAAGGAACGGAATGGAATGGAATGGCATGGAATGGAATGGAATCAACCCGAATGGAATGGAATGCAATGGAATGGAATAGAATGGAATGGAATGGAATGGAATCAACCCGAATGGAATGGAATGGAATGAATGGAGTGGAATGGAATGGAAGAGAATCAACCCGAATACAATGGAAAGGAAAGAAATGGAATGGAATCAACCCGAATGGAATGGAATGGAATGGAATGGAATGGAATGGAATGGAATGGAACGGAAAGGAATCAACCCGAACGGAATGGAATGGAATGGAATGGAATGGAATGGAATGGAATGGAATGGATAGGAATGGAATGGAACCAACCCGAATGGAATGGAATCGAATGGAACGGAATGGAGCGATATCAGACCGATCGCAATGGAATGGAATGGAATGCAATGCAATCAACACGAATGGAATGAAACGGAATGGAATGGAATCAACAAGAAAGGAATGGAATGGAATGGAATGGAATGGAATGGAATGCAATCAACACGAATGGAATGAAACGGAATGGAATGGAATCAACAAGAAAGGAATGGAATGGAATGGAATGGAATGGAATGGAATGGAATCAACCCGAAAGGAATGGAATGGAACGGAATGGAATGGATTGGAATGGTATCATCTCGAATGGAATGGAATGGAAAGGAACAGAATCAACCCGAATGGAATGGAATGGAATAGAATCAACCCGAATGGAATGGACTGGAATGGAATGGAATGGAATGGAATCAACCCGAATGGAATAGAATGGAATGGGATGGAAGGGAATGCAAAGAAGTCAACCCGAATGGAATGGAATGGAATGGAATGGAATGGAATGCAATGAAAAAGAATGGCATGGAATCAACCGGAATGGAATGGAATGGAATGGAATGGAACGGAATGGTAACAACCCGATTGGAATGGAATGGAATGGAATGGAATAGAATGGAATGGAATGGAATGGAAAGGAATGGAATGGAAAAGAATCAACTCGAATGTAATGGAATGGAATGGAATGGAAAGGAATGGAATGGAAATTATCAACTCGAATGTAATGGAATTGAATGAAATGGAATGGAATCCAAGCGAATGGAATGGAATGGAATGGGATGGAATGGAATGACATGGAATTGAATGGAATGGAGTCAACCCGAATGGAATGGAATGGAATGGATTGACATGGAATGGAATGGAATGGAATGGAATGGAATGAAATGGCATGGAATTGAATGGAATGGAGTCAACCCGAATGGAATGGAATGGAATGGAATGGAATGGAATGGAATGGAATCAACCCGAATGGAATGGAACGGAATGGATTGAAATGGAATGGAATCAACGTGAATGGAATGGAATGGAATGGAATGCAATTTTATCAACCCGAATGGAATGGAATGGAATTTAATGGAATGAAACGGAATCAACCGGAATGGAATGGAATGGAATGGAATGGATTGGAATGGAATGCAATCAACCCAAATATAATGGAATGGAAGGGAATGGAATGGAATGGAATGGAATCAACCTAAATGGAATGGAAAGGAATGGAATGGAATGGAATGGAATCAACCAGAATAGAATGGAATTTATCGGAGTCAAACCGAATGGCATTGAATGGAATAGAATCAACCCGAATGGAATGGAATGGAATGGAATGGAATGGAATGAAATGGAATGGAACGGTACGGAATGGAATGGAATGTTATCAACCTGAATGGAATGCTATGGAATGGAATGAAATGGAATGGAGGAGAATCAACCCGAATGGAATGGAATTGAAAGGAATGGAATGGAATGGAACGGAATGGAATCAACCCGAATGGAATGGAATGGAACGGAATGCAATGGAATGGAATGGAATGGAATGGAATGGAATGGAATCAACCCGAATGGAATGGAATGGAATGGCATGGAATAGAATGGAATGGAATGGAATGGAATCAACCCGAATGGAATGGAATGGAATGGAATGGAATGGAATGGAATGGAATGGAATTGAATCATCCCAAATGGCATGGAATGTAATGGAATATAATGGAATGGAATGGAATGAAATGGAATGGAATCAACCCGAATGGAATGGAATGGAACGGAATGGAATGGAATGGCATGGAATGGAATGGAATCAACCCGAATGGAATGGAATGCAATGGAATGGAATAGAATGGAATGGAATGGAATGGAATCAACCCGAATGGAATGGAATGGAATGAATGGAGTGGAATGGAATGGAAGAGAATCAACCCGAATACAATGGAAAGGAAAGAAATGGAATGGAATCAACCCGAATGGAATGGAATGGAATGGAATGGAATGGAATGGAATGGAACGGAAAGGAATCAACCCGAACGGAATGGGATGGAATGGAATGGAATGGAATGGAATGGAATGGATAGGAATGGAATGGAACCAACCCGAATGGAATGGAATCGAATGGAACGGAATGGAGCGATATCAGACCGACTGCAATGGAATGGAATGGAATGGAATGCAATCAACACGAATGGAATGAAACGGAATGGAATGGAATCAACAAGAAAGGAATGGAATGGAATGGAATGGAATGGAATGGAATGGAATGGAATGGAATCAACCCGAAAGGAATGGAATGGAACGGAATGGAATGGATTGGAATGGTATCATCTCGAATGGAATGGAATGGAAAGGAACAGAATCAACACGAATGGAATGGAATGGAATGGAATGGAATAGAATCAACCCGAATGGAATGGACTGGAATGGAATGGAATGGAATGGAATCAACCCGAATGGAATAGAATGGAATGGGATGGAAGGGAATGCAAAGAAGTCAACCCGAATGGAATGGAATGGAATGGAATGGAATGGAATGCAATGAAAAAGAATGGCATGGAATCATCCGGAATGGAATGGAATGGAATGGAACGGAATGGTAACAACCCGATTGGAATGGAATGGAATGGAATGGAAAGGAATGGAATGGAATGGAATGGAAAGGAATGGAATGGAAAAGAATCAACTCGAATGTAATGGAATGGAATGGAATGGAAAGGAATGGAATGGAAATTATCAACTCGAATGTAATGGAATTGAATGAAATGGAATGGAATCCACGCGAATGGAATGGAATGGAATGGGATGGAATGGAATGACATGGAATTGAATGGAATGGAGTCAACCCGAATGGAATGGAATGGAATGGATTGACATGGAATGGAATGGAATGGAATGGAATGGAATGAAATGGCATGGAATTGAATGGAATGGAGTCAACCCGAATGGAATGGAATGGAATGGAATGGAATGGAATCAACCCGAATGGAATGGAACGGAATGGATTGAAATGGAATGGAATCAACGTGAATGGAATGGAATGGAATGGAATGCAATTTTATCAACCCGAATGGAATGGAATGGAATTTAATGGAATGAAATGGAATCTACCGGAATGGAATGGAATGGAATGGAATGGATTGGAATGGAATGCAATCAACCCAAATATAATGGAATGGAAGGGAATGGAATGGAATGGAATGGAATCAACCTAAATGGAATGGAAAGGAATGGAATGGAATGGAATGGAATCAACCAGAATGGAATGGAATTTATCGGAGTCAAACCGAATGGCATTGAATGGAATAGAATCAACCCGAATGGAATGGAATGGAATGGAATGGAATGAAATGGAATGGAACGGTACGGAATGGAATGGAATGTTATCAACCTGAATGGAATGCTATGGAATGGAATGAAATGGAATGGAGGAGAATCAACCCGAATGGAATGGAATTGAAAGGAATGGAATGGAATGGAACGGAATGGAATCAACCCGAATGGAATGGAATGGAACGGAATGCAATGGAATGGAATGGAATGGAATGGAATGGAATGGAATCAACCCGAATGGAATGGAATGGAATGGCATGGAATAGAATGGAATGGAATGGAATGGAATCAACCCGAATGGAATGGAATGGAATGGAATGGAATGGAATGGAATGGAATCATCCCGAATGGCATGGAATGGAATGGAATAGAATGGAATGGAATGGAATGAAATGGAATGGAATGAAATGGAATGGAATCAACCCGAATGAAATGGAATGGAATGGAATGGAACGGAATGGAATCAACGCGAATGGAATGGAATGGAACGGAATGGAATGGTATGGCATGGAATGGAATGCAATCAACCCGAATGGAATGGAATGGAATGCAATGGAATGGAATGAAATGGAATGGAATCAACCCGAATGGAACGGAATGGAATGGAATGAAATGGAATGGAATCAACCCGAATGGATTGGAAAGGAATGGAATGGAATGGAATCATCCCGAATGGCATGGAATGGAATGGAACGGAATGGAATGCAATGGAGTCAACACGAATGGAATGGAATGGAACGGAATGGAATCAACCTGAATGGAATGGAATGGAATGGAATGGAATGGAATCAAACGGAATGGAATGCAATGGAATGGAATGGAATGGAATCAACCCGAATGGAATGGAATGGAATGCAATGGAATGGAATGAAATGGAATGGAATCAACCCGAATGGAACGGAATGGAATGGAATGGAATCATCCCGAATGGCATGGAATGGAATGGAACGGAATGGAATGCAATGGAGTCAACAAGAATGGAATGGAATGGAATGGAATGGAACGGAATGGAATCAAACCGAATGGAATAGAATGGAATGGAATCAACGCGAATGGAATGGAATGGAGTGGAATGGAATGGAATGGAATGGAATAAACCCGAATGGAGTGGAATGGAATGGAATGGAGTCCACCCGAATGGAATGCAATGCAATGTAATGGAATGGAATCAACCGGAATGGAAAGGAATGGAATGGAATGGAGTGGAATGGAATCAACCTAAATGGAATGGAAAGGAATGGAATGGAATGGAATGGAATCAACCGGAATGAAATGGAATGGAATGGAGTCAAACGGAATGGAATTGAATGGAATGGAATCAACCCGAATGGAATGGAATTGAATGGAATGGAATGGAATGGAATGGAATGGAATGGAATGGAATGGAATGGAATGTTATCAACCCGAATGGAATGGTATGGAATGGAATGGAATGGAATGGAAGGGGATCAAACCGAATGGAATGGAATGGAAAGGAATGGAATGGAATTGAATGGAATGGAATGGAATCAACCAGAATGGAATGGAATGGAATGGAATGGAATGAAATGGAATGCAATGGAATGGAATGGAATCAACCCGAAAGGAATGGAATGGAATGGAATGGAATTGAACGGAATGGAATGGAATGGAATCATCCCGAATGAAATGGAATGGAATGGAATGATCCCGAATGGAATGGAATGGAATGGGACGGAATGGAATTAAATGGAATCAAACCGAATGGAATGGAATGGAATGGAATGGAATGGAATCAACCGGAATGGAATGGAATGGAATGGATTGGAACAGAATGGAATAGAATGGAATCAACCCGAATGGAATGCAATGGAATGGAATGGAATGGAATGCAATGGAAACAACCCGAATGGAATGTAATGGAATGGAATGGAATCGAATGGAATGGAATGGAATGGAATGGATTGGAATGGAATGCAATCAACCCAAATGGAATGGAATGGAATGCAATGGAATGGAATCAACCCGAATGCAATGGAATGGGGTGGAATGGAATGGAATCAAACCGAATGGAACGGAATGGAATGGAATGGAATGGAATCACCCAGAATGGAATGGAATGGAATGGAATGGAATCAACCCGAATGGAATGGAATGGAATGGAATGGAATGGAATGGAATGGAATGGAACGGAATGCAATCAACACGAATGGAATGGAATGAAAGGGAATGGAATGGAATGGAACCAACCCGAATGAAATGGAATGGAATGGAATGGAATGGAATGGAATGGAATGGAATGGATTGGGATGGAATGGAATGGAATCAAACCAAATGGAATGGAATGGAGTGGATTGGAATGGAATGCAATCAAACCGAATTGAATGGAATGGAATGGAATGGAATGGAATAAAGGAGAATGGAATGGAATGGAATGGAATGGAATCATCCCGAATGGCATGGAATGGAATGGAATGGAATGGAATGAAATGTTATGGAATGAAATGGAATGGAATGAACCCGAATGGAATGGAATGGAATGGAATGGAACGGAATGGAATCAACCCGGACGGAATGGAATGGAACGGAATGGAATGGAATGGAATGGAATGGAATGGAATCAACCCGAATGGAATGGAATGGAATGGCATGGAATAGAATGGAATGGAATGGAATGGAATCAACCCGAATGGAATGGAATGGAATGGAATGGAATGGAATGGAATGGAATGGAATGGAATCATCCCGAATGGCATGGAATGGAATGGAATGGAATGGAATGGAATGAAATGTAATGGAATGAAATGGAATGGAATCAGCCCGAATGGAATGGAATGGAGTGGAATGGAACGGAATGGAATCAACCCGAATGGAATGGAATGGAACGGAATGGAATGGAATGGCATGGAATGGAATGGAATCAACCCGAATGGAATGGAATGCAATGGAATGGAATAGAATGGAATGGAATGGAATGGAATCAACCCGAATGGAATGGAATGCAATGGAATGAAAAGGAATGGAATGGAACCAACCCGAATGGAATGGAATGGAATGAAATCGAATGGAATATAATGGAATGGAATGGAATGGAATCCACTCGAATGGAATGGATTGGAATGGAATGGAATGGAATCATCCCGAATGGCATGGAATGTAATGGAATGGAATGAAATCTACCCGAATGGATTGGAATGGAATGGAATGAAATGGAATGGAATCAATCCGAATGGAATGGAAAGGAATGGAATGGAATGGAATGGAACGGAATGGAATCAACCCGAATGGATTGGAATGGAATGGAATGGAATGGAATCAAACGGAATGGAATGCAATGGAATGGAATGGAATGGAATCAACCCGAATGGAATGGAATGGAAAGCAATGGAATGGAATGAAATGGAATGGAATCAACCCGAATGGTTTGGAAAGGAATGGAATGGAATGGAATCATCCCGAATGGCATGGAATGGAATGGAACGGAATGGAATGCAATGGAGTCAACACGAAGGGAATGGAATGGAATGGAACGGAATGGAATCAACCCGAATGGAATGGAATGGAATGGAATGGAATGGAATCAAACGGAATGGAATGCAATGGAATGGAATGGAATGGAATCAACCCGAATGGAATGGAATGGAATGCAATGGAATGGAATGAAATGGAATGGAATCAACCCGAATGGAACGGAATGGAATGGAATGGAATCATCCGGAATGGCATGGAATGGAATGGAACGGAATGGAATGCAATGGAGTCAACACGAATGGAATGGAATGGAATGGAATGGAACGGAATGGAATCAACCCGAATGGAATAGAATGGAATGGAATGGAATGGAATCAACGCGAATGGAATGGAATGGAGTGGAATGGAATGGAATGGAATGGAATAAACCCGAATGGAGTGGAATGGAATGGAATGGAGTCAACCCGAATGGAATGCAATGCAATGTAATGGAATGGAATCAACCGGAATGGAAAGGAATGGAATGGAATGGAGTGGAATGGAATCAACCTAAATGGAATGGAAAGGAATGGAATGGAATCAACCGGAATGAAATGGAATGGAATGGAGTCAAACGGAATGGAATTGAATGGAATGGAATCAACCCGAATGGAATGGAATGGAATGGAATGGAATGGAATGGAATGGAATGGAATGTTATCAACACGAATGGAATGGTATGGAATGGAATGGAATGGAAGGGAATCAAACCGAATGGAATGGAATGGAAAGGAATGGAATGGAATTGAATGGAATGGAATGGAATCAACCAGAATGGAATGGAATGGAACGGAATGCAATGGAATGGAATGGAATGGAATGGAATGGAATGGAATGGAATCAACCCGAATGGAATGGAATGGAATGGCATGGAATAGAATGGAATGGAATGGAATGGAATCAACCCGAATGGAATGGAATGGAATGGAATGGAATGGAATCATCCCGAATGGCATGGAATGGAATGGAATAGAATGGAATGGAATGGAATGAAATGGAATGGAATGAAATGGAATGGAATCAACCCGAATGAAATGGAATGGATTGGGATGGAACGGAATGGAATCAACGCGAATGGAATGGAATGGAACGGAATGGAATGGTATGGCATGGAATGGAATGCAATCAACCCGAATGGAATGGAATGGAATGCAATGGAATGGAATGAAATGGAATGGAATCAACCCGAATGGAACGGAATGGAATGGAATGAAATGGAATGGAATCAACCCGAATGGATTGGAAAGGAATGGAATGGAATGGAATCATCCCGAATGGCATGGAATGGAATGGAACGGAATGGAATGCAATGGAGTCAACACGAATGGAATGGAATGGAACGGAATGGAATCAACCTGAATGGAATGGAATGGAATGGAATGGAATGGAATCAAACGGAATGGAATGCAATGGAATGGAATGGAATGGAATCAACCCGAATGGAATGGAATGGAATGCAATGGAATGGAATGAAATGGAATGGAATCAACGCGAATGGAACGGAATGGAATGGAATGGAATCATCCCGAATGGCATGGAATGGAATGGAACGGAATGGAATGCAATGGAGTCAACAAGAATGGAATGGAATGGAATGGAATGGAACGGAATGGAATCAACCCGAATGGAATAGAATGGAATGGAATCAACGCGAATGGAATGGAATGGAGTGGAATGGAATGGAATGGAATGGAATAAACCCGAATGGAGTGGAATGGAATGGAATGGAGTCCACCCGAATGGAATGCAATGCAATGTAATGGAATGGAATCAACCGGAATGGAAAGGAATGGAATGGAATGGAGTGGAATGGAATCAACCTAAATGGAATGGAAAGGAATGGAATGGAATGGAATCAACCGGAATGAAATGGAATGGAATGGAGTCAAACGGAATGGAATTGAATGGAATGGAATCAACCCGAATGGAATGGAATGGAATGGAATGGAATGGAATGGAATGGAATGGAATGGAATGGAATGGAATGTTATCAACCCGAATGGAATGGTATGGAATGGAATGGAATGGAATGGAAGGGGATCAAACCGAATGGAATGGAATGGAAAGGAATGGAATGGAATTGAATGGAATGGAATGGAATCAACCAGAATGGAATGGAATGGAATGGAATGGAATGAAATGGAATGCAATGGAATGGAATGGAATCAACCCGAAAGGAATGGAATGGAATGGAATGGAATTGAACGGAATGGAATGGAATGGAATCATCCCGAATGAAATGGAATGGAATGGAATGATCCCGAATGGAATGGAATGGAATGGGACGGAATGGAATTAAATGGAATCAAACCGAATGGAATGGAATGGAATGGAATGGAATCAACCCGAATGGAATGGAATGGAATGGATTGGAACAGAATGGAATAGAATGGAATCAACCCGAATGGAATGCAATGGAATGGAATGGAATGGAATGCAATGGAAACAACCCGAATGGAATGTAATGGAATGGAATGGAATCGAATGGAATGGAATGGAATGGAATGGATTGGAATGGAATGCAATCAACCCAAATGGAATGGAATGGAATGCAATGGAATGGAATCAACCCGAATGCAATGGAATGGGGTGGAATGGAATGGAATCCAACCGAATGGAACGGAATGGAATGGAATGGAATGGAATCACCCAGAATGGAATGGAATGGAATGGAATGGAATCAACCCGAATGGAATGGAATGGAATGGAATGGAATGGAATGGAATGGAACGGAATGCAATCAACACGAATGGAATGGAATGAAAGGGAATGGAATGGAATGGAATGGAATGGAACCAACCCGAATGAAATGGAATGGAATGGAATGGAATGGAATGGAATGGAATGGAATGGATTGGGATGGAATGGAATGGAATCAAACCAAATGGAATGGAATGGAGTGGATTGGAATGGAATGCAATCAAACCGAATTGAATGGAATGGAATGGAATGGAATGGAATGGAGTAAAGGAGAATGGAATGGAATGGAATGGAATGGAATGGAATCATCCCGAATGGCATGGAATGGAATGGAATGGAATGGAATGAAATGTTATGGAATGAAATGGAATGGAATGAACCCGAATGGAATGGAATGGAATGGAATGGAACGGAATGGAATCAACCCGGACGGAATGGAATGGAACGGAATGGAATGGAATGGAATGGAATGGAATGGAATCAACCCGAATGGAATGGAATGGAATGGCATGGAATAGAATGGAATGGAATGGAATGGAATCAACCCGAATGGAATGGAATGGAATGGAATGGAATGGAATGGAATGGAATGGAATGGAATCATCCCGAATGGCATGGAATGGAATGGAATGGAATGGAATGGAATGAAATGTAATGGAATGAAATGGAATGGAATCAGCCCGAATGGAATGGAATGGAGTGGAATGGAACGGAATGGAATCAACCCGAATGGAATGGAATGGAACGGAATGGAATGGAATGGCATGGAATGGAATGGAATCAACCCGAATGGAATGGAATGCAATGGAATGGAATAGAATGGAATGGAATGGAATGGAATCAACCCGAATGGAATGGAATGCAATGGAATGAAAAGGAATGGAATGGAACCAACCCGAATGGAATGGAATGGAATGAAATCGAATGGAATATAATGGAATGGAATGGAATGGAATCCACTCGAATGGAATGGATTGGAATGGAATGGAATGGAATCATCCCGAATGGCATGGAATGTAATGGAATGGAATGAAATCTACCCGAATGGATTGGAATGGAATGGAATGAAATGGAATGGAATCAATCCGAATGGAATGGAAACGAATGGAATGGAATGGAATGGAACGGAATGGAATCAACCCGAATGGATTGGAATGGAATGGAATGGAATGGAATCAAACGGAATGGAATGCAATGGAATGGAATGGAATGGAATCAACCCGAATGGAATGGAATGGAAAGCAATGGAATGGAATGAAATGGAATGGAATCAACCCGAATGGTTTGGAAAGGAATGGAATGGAATGGAATCATCCCGAATGGCATGGAATGGAATGGAACGGAATGGAATGCAATGGAGTCAACACGAAGGGAATGGAATGGAATGGAACGGAATGGAATCAACCCGAATGGAATGGAATGGAATGGAATGGAATGGAATCAAACGGAATGGAATGCAATGGAATGGAATGGAATGGAATCAACCCGAATGGAATGGAATGGAATGCAATGGAATGGAATGAAATGGAATGGAATCAACCCGAATGGAACGGAATGGAATGGAATGGAATCATCCGGAATGGCATGGAATGGAATGGAACGGAATGGAATGCAATGGAGTCAACACGAATGGAATGGAATGGAATGGAATGGAACGGAATGGAATCAACCCGAATGGAATAGAATGGAATGGAATGGAATGGAATCAACGCGAATGGAATGGAATGGAGTGGAATGGAATGGAATGGAATGGAATAAACCCGAATGAAGTGGAATGGAATGGAATGGAGTCAACCCGAATGGAATGCAATGCAATGTAATGGAATGGAATCAACCGGAATGGAAAGGAATGGAATGGAATGGAGTGGAATGGAATCAACCTAAATGGAATGGAAAGGAATGGAATGGAATGGAATGGAATCAACCGGAATGAAATGGAATGGAATGGAGTCAAACGGAATGGAATTGAATGGAATGGAATCAACCCGAATGGAATGGAATGGAATGGAATGGAATGGAATGGAATGGAATGTTATCAACCCGAATGGAATGGTATGGAATGGAATGGAATGGAAGGGAATCAAACCGAATGGAATGGAATGGAAAGGAATGAAATGGAATTGAATGGAATGGAATGGAATCAACCAGAATGGAATGGAATGGAATGGAATGGAATGAAATGGAATGCAATGGAATGGAATGGAATCAACCCGAAAGGAATGGAATGGAATGGAATTGAATTGAACGGA
Organism: Pan paniscus; assembly: GCF_029289425.2. NCBI lineage: Eukaryota > Metazoa > Chordata > Mammalia > Primates > Hominidae > Pan > Pan paniscus. The sequence goes on along the minus strand of NC_073260.2, from coordinate 66,608,879 downwards.
ATGGAATGGAATGGAATCATCCCGAATGAAATGGAATGGAATGGAATGATCCCGAATGGAATGGAATGGAAAGGGACGGAATGGAATTAAATGGAATCAAACCGAATGGAATGGAATGGAATGGAATGGAATGGAATGGAATGGAATCAACCCGAATGGAATGGAATGGAATGGATTGGAACAGAATGGAATAGAATGGAATCAACCCGAATGGAATGCAATGGAATGGAATGGAATGGAATGCAATGGAATCAACCCGAATGGAATGGAATGGAATGGAATGGAATGGAATGGAATGGAATGGAATGGATTGGAATGGAATGCAATCAACCCAAATGGAATGGAATGGAATGCAATGGAACGGAATCAACCCGAATGCAATGGAATGGAGTGGAATGGAATGGAATCAAACCGAATGGAACGGAATGGAATGGAATGGAATGGAATCAACCAGAATGGAATGGAATGGAATGGAATGGAATGGAATGGAATCAACCCGAATGGAATGGAATGGAATGGAATGGAATGGAATGGAATGGAATGGAATGGAACGGAATGCAATCAACACGAATGGAATGGAATGAAAGGGAATGGAATGGAATGGAATGGAATGGAATGGAACCAACCCGAATGGAATGGAATGGAATGGAATGGAATGGAATGGAATGGAATGGATTGGGATGGAATGGAATGGCATCAAACAAAAATGGAATGGAATGGAGTGGATTGGAATGGAATGCAATCAACCCGAATGGAATGGAATGGAATGGAATGGAATGGAATGGAATGGAATGGAGTAAAGGAGAATGGAATGGAATGGAATGGAATGGAATCATCCCGAATGGCATGGAATGGAATGGAATGGAATGGAATGAAATGTAATGGAATGAAATGGAATGGAATCAACCCGAATGGAATGGAATGGAATGGAATGGAACGGAATGGAATCAACCCGAATGGAATGGAATGGAACGGAATGGAATGGAATGGAATGGAATGGAGTGGAATGGAATCAACCCGAATGGAATGGAATGGAATGGCATGGAATAGAATGGAATGGAATGGAATGGAATCAACCCGAATGGAATGGAATGGAATGGAATGGAATGGAATGGAATCATCCCGAATGGCATGGAATGGAATGGAATGGAATGGAATGAAATGTAATGGAATGAAATGGAATGGATTCAGCCCGAATGGAATGGAATGGAACGGAATCGAATCAACCCGACTGGAATGGAATGGAAAGGAATGGAATGGAATGGAATGGAATGGAATGGAATGGAATGGAATCAACCCGAATGGAATGGAATGGAATGGAATGGCATGGAATAGAATGGAATGGAATGGAATGGAATCAACACGAATGGAATGGAATAGAATGGAATGGAATGGAGTGGAATGGAATCATCCCGAATGGCATGGAATAGAATGGAATAGAGTGGAATGGAATGGAATAGAATGGAATCAACCCGAATGGAATGCAATGGAATGGAATGGAATGGAATGGAATGCAATGGAATCAACCCGAATGGAATGGAATGGAATGGAATGGAATGGAATGGAATGGAATGGAATGGATTGGAATGGAATGCAATCAACCCAAATGGAATGGAATGGAATGCAATGGAATGGAATCAACCCGAGTGCAATGGAATGGAGTGGAATGGAATGGAATCAAACCGAATGGAACGGAATGGAATGGAATGGAATGGAATGGAATCAACCAGAATGGAATGGAATGGAATGGAATGGAATGGAATGGAATGGAATCAACCCGAATGGAATGGAATGGAATGGAATGGAATGGAATGGAATGGAATGGAATGGAACGGAATGCAATCAACACGAATGGAATGGAATGAAAGGGAATGGAATGGAATGGAATGGAATGGAACCAACCCGAATGGAATGGAATGGAATGGAATGGAATGGAATGGATTGGGATGGAATGGAATGGAATCAAACCAAATGGAATGGAATGGAGTGGATTGGAATGGAATGCAATCAACCCGAATGGAATGGAATGGAATGGAATGGAATGGAATGGAATGGAATGGAGTAAAGGAGAATGGAATGGAATGGAATGGAATGGAATAATCCCGAATGGCATGGAATGGAATGGAATGGAATGTAATGGAATGTAATGGAATGAAATGGAATGGAATCAACCCGAATGGAATGGAATGGAATGGAATGGACCGGAATGGAATGAACCCGAATGGAATGGAATGGAACGGAATGGAATGGAATGGAATGGAATGGAATGGAATGGAATCAACCCGAATGGAATGGAATGGAATGGCATGGAATAGAATGGAATGGAATGGAATGGAATCAACCCGAATGGAATGGAATGGAATGGAATGGAATGGAATCATCCCGAATGTCATGGAATGGAATGGAATGGAATGGAATGGCATGGAATAGAATGGAATGTAATGGAATGGAATCAACCCGAATGGAATGGAATAGAATGGAATGGAATGGAATGGAATGGAATCATCCCGAATGGCATAGAATGGAATGGAATGGAATAGAATGGAATGGAATGGAATGAAATGGAATGGAAAGAAATGGAATGGAATCAACCCGAATGAAATGGAATGGAATGGAATGCAACGGAATGGAATCAACCCAAATGGAATGGAATGGAACGGAATGGAATGGAATGGCATGGAATGGAATGGAATCAACCCGAATGGAATGGAATGCAATGGAATGGAATAGAATGGAATGGAATGGGATGGAATCAACCCGAATGGAATGGAATGGAATGGAATGGAATGGTAGAGAATCAACCCGAATACAATGGAAAGGAAAGAAATGGAATGGAATCAACCCGAATGGAATTGAATGGAATGGAATGGAATGGAACGGAATGGAATCAACCCGAACGGAATGGAATGGAATGGAATGGAATGGAATGGAATGGAATGGAATGGAATGGATAGGAATGGAATGGAACCAACCCGAATGGAATGGAATCGAATGGAACGGAATGGAACGATATCACACCACTGCAATGGAATGGAATGGAATGGAATGCAATCAACACGAATGGAATGAAACGGAATGGAATGGAATCAACAAGAAAGGAATGGAATGGTATGGAATGGAATGGAATGGAATGGAATGGAATCAACCCGAAAGGAATGGAATGGAACGGAATGGAATGGATTGGAATGGTATAATCTCGAATGGAATGGAATGGAAAGGAACAGAATCAACCCGAATGGAATGGAATGGAATGGATTGGAATGGAATCAACCCGAATGGAATAGAATGGAATGGGATGGAAGGGAATGCAAAGAAGTCAACCCGAATGGAATGGAATGGAATGGAATGGAATGGAATGCAATGAAATGGAATTGCATGGAATCAACCGGAATGGAATGGAATGGAATGGAATGGAACGGAATGGTATCAACCCGATTGGAATGGAATGGAATTGAATGGAATGGAATGGAAAGGAATGGAATGGAAAAGAATCAACTCGAATGTAATGGAATGGAATGGAATGGAAAGGAATGGAATGGAAAGTATCAACTCGAATGAAATGGAATTGAATGAAATGGAATGGAATCCAAGCGAATGGAATGGAATGGAATGGGATGGAATGGAATGGCATGGAATTGAATGGAATGGAGTAAACCCGAATGGAATGGAATGGAATGGAATGGAATGGAATGGAATGGAATGGAATGGCATGGAATTGAATGGAATGGAGTCAACCCGAATGGAATGGAATGGAATGGAATGGAATGGATTGGAATGGAATTCAATCAACCCAAATGGAATGGAATGGAATGCAATGGAATGGAATCAACCCGAATGCAATGGAATGGAGTGGAATGGAATGGAATCAAACCGAATGGAACGGAATGGAATGGAATGGAATGGAATCAACCAGAATGGAATGGAATGGAATGGAATGCAATGGAATGGAATCAACCCGAATGGAATGGAATGGAATGGAATGGAATGGAATGGAACGGAATGCAATCAACATGAATGGAATGGAATGAAAGGGAATGGAATGGAATGGAATCAACCCCAATGGAAAGGAATGGAATGGAATGGAATGGAATGCAATGGAATGGATTGGGATGGAATGGAATGGAATCAAACCAAATGGAATGCAATGGAGTGGATTGGAATGGAATGCAATCAACCCGAATGGAATGGAATGGAATGGAATGGAATGGAATGGAATGGAGTAAAGGAGAATGGAATGGAATGGAATGGAATGGAATCATCCCGAATGGCATGGAATGGAATGGAATGGAATGGAATGAAATGTAATGGAATGAAATGGAATGGAATCAACCCGAATGGAATGGAATGGAACGGAATGGAATGGAATGGAATGGAATGGAATGGAATCAACCCGAATGGAATGGAATGGAATGGCATGGAATAGAATGGAATGGAATGGAATGGAACGGAATCATCCCGAATGGCATGGAATGGAATGGAATGGAATGGAATGAAATGTAATGGAATGAAATGGAATGGAATCAAGCCGAATGGAATGGAATGGAATGGAATGGAATGGAATGGAATGGAATGGAATCAACCCGAATGGAATGGAATGGAATGGAATGGAATGGAATGGAATGGAATGGAATGGAATCAGCCCGAATGGAATGGAATGGAATGGCATGGAATAGAATGGAATGGAATGGAATGGAATGGAATCAACCCGAATGGAATGGAATGGAATGGAATGGAATGGAATGGAATTGAATCATCCCAAATGGCATGGAATGTAATGGAATATAATGGAATGGAATGGAATGAAATTGAATGGAATGAAATGGAATGGAATCAAAACGAATGAAATGGATTGGAATGGAATGGAAAGGAATGGAATCAACCCGAATGGAATGGAATGGAACGGAATGGAATGGAATGGCATGGAATGGAATGGAATCAACCCGAATGGAATGGAATGCAATGGCATGGAATAGAATGGAATGGAATGGAATGGAATCAACCCGAATGGAATGGAATGGAATGAATGGAGTGGAATGGAATGGAAGAGAATCAACCCGAATACAATGGAAAGGAAAGAAATGGAATGGAATCAACCCGAATGGAATGGAATGGAATGGAATGGAATGGAATGGAACGGAATGGTATCAACCCGATTGGAATGGAATGGAATGGAATGGAATGGAAAGGAATGGAATGGAAAAGAATGAACTCGAATGTAATGGAATGGAATGGAATGGAATGGAAATTATCAACTCGAATGTAATGGAATTGAATGAAATGGAATGGAACCCAAGCGAATGGAATGGAATGGAATGGGATGGAATGGAATGACATGGAATTGAATGGAATGGAGTCAACCCGAATGGAATGGAATGGAATGGAATGGAATGGAATGGAATCAACCCGAATGGAATGGAACGGAATGGATTGAAATGGAATGGAATCAACGTGAATGGAATGGAATGGAATGGAATGCAATTTAATCAAGCCGAATGGAATGGAATGGAATTTAATGGAATGAAATGGAATCAACCGGAATGGAATGGAATGGAATGGAATGGATTGGAATGGAATGCAATCAACCCAAATATAATGGAATGGAATGGAATGGAATGGAATGGAATGGAATGGAATCAACCTAAATGGAATGGAAAGGAATGGAATGGAATGGAATGGAATCAACCAGAATGGAATGGAATTTATTGGAGTCAAACCGAATGGCATTGAATGGAATAGAATCAACCCGAATGGAATGGAATTGAAAGGAATGGAATGGAATGGAACGGAATGGAATCAACCCGAATGGAATGGAATGGAACGGAATGCAATGGAATGGAATGGAATGGAATGGAATGGAATGGAATCAACCCGAATGGAATGGAATGGAATGGCATGGAATAGAATGGAATGGAATGGAATGGAATCAACCCGAATGGAATGGAATGGAATGGAATGGAATGGAATGGAATGGAATGGAATCATCCCGAATGGCATGGAATGGAATGGAATAGAATGGAATGGAATGGAATGAAATGGAATGGAATGAAATGGAATGGAATCAACCCGAATGAAATGGAATGGAATGGAATGGAACGGAATGGAATCAACGCGAATGGAATGGAATGGAACGGAATGGAATGGTATGGCATGGAATGGAATGCAATCAACCCGAATGGAATGGAATGGAATGCAATGGAATGGAATGAAATGGAATGGAATCAACCCGAATGGAACGGAATGGAATGGAATGAAATGGAATGGAATCAACCCGAATGGATTGGAAAGGAATGGAATGGAATGGAATCATCCCGAATGGCATGGAATGGAATGGAACGGAATGGAATGCAATGGAGTCAACACGAATGGAATGGAATGGAACGGAATGGAATCAACCTGAATGGAATGGAATGGAATGGAATGGAATGGAATCAAACGGAATGGAATGCAATGGAATGGAATGGAATGGAATCAACCCGAATGGAATGGAATGGAATGCAATGGAATGGAATGAAATGGAATGGAATCAACCCGAATGGAACGGAATGGAATGGAATGGAATCATCCCGAATGGCATGGAATGGAATGGAACGGAATGGAATGCAATGGAGTCAACAAGAATGGAATGGAATGGAATGGAATGGAACGGAATGGAATCAAACCGAATGGAATAGAATGGAATGGAATCAACGCGAATGGAATGGAATGGAGTGGAATGGAATGGAATGGAATGGAATAAACCCGAATGGAGTGGAATGGAATGGAATGGAGTCCACCCGAATGGAATGCAATGCAATGTAATGGAATGGAATCAACCGGAATGGAAAGGAATGGAATGGAATGGAGTGGAATGGAATCAACCTAAATGGAATGGAAAGGAATGGAATGGAATGGAATGGAATCAACCGGAATGAAATGGAATGGAATGGAGTCAAACGGAATGGAATTGAATGGAATGGAATCAACCCGAATGGAATGGAATTGAATGGAATGGAATGGAATGGAATGGAATGGAATGGAATGGAATGGAATGGAATGTTATCAACCCGAATGGAATGGTATGGAATGGAATGGAATGGAATGGAAGGGGATCAAACCGAATGGAATGGAATGGAAAGGAATGGAATGGAATTGAATGGAATGGAATGGAATCAACCAGAATGGAATGGAATGGAATGGAATGGAATGAAATGGAATGCAATGGAATGGAATGGAATCAACCCGAAAGGAATGGAATGGAATGGAATGGAATTGAACGGAATGGAATGGAATGGAATCATCCCGAATGAAATGGAATGGAATGGAATGATCCCGAATGGAATGGAATGGAATGGGACGGAATGGAATTAAATGGAATCAAACCGAATGGAATGGAATGGAATGGAATGGAATGGAATCAACCGGAATGGAATGGAATGGAATGGATTGGAACAGAATGGAATAGAATGGAATCAACCCGAATGGAATGCAATGGAATGGAATGGAATGGAATGCAATGGAAACAACCCGAATGGAATGTAATGGAATGGAATGGAATCGAATGGAATGGAATGGAATGGAATGGATTGGAATGGAATGCAATCAACCCAAATGGAATGGAATGGAATGCAATGGAATGGAATCAACCCGAATGCAATGGAATGGGGTGGAATGGAATGGAATCAAACCGAATGGAACGGAATGGAATGGAATGGAATGGAATCACCCAGAATGGAATGGAATGGAATGGAATGGAATCAACCCGAATGGAATGGAATGGAATGGAATGGAATGGAATGGAATGGAATGGAACGGAATGCAATCAACACGAATGGAATGGAATGAAAGGGAATGGAATGGAATGGAACCAACCCGAATGAAATGGAATGGAATGGAATGGAATGGAATGGAATGGAATGGACTGGGATGGAATGGAATGGAATCAAACCAAATGGAATGGAATGGAGTGGATTGGAATGGAATGCAATCAAACCGAATTGAATGGAATGGAATGGAATGGAATGGAATAAAGGAGAATGGAATGGAATGGAATGGAATGGAATCATCCCGAATGGCATGGAATGGAATGGAATGGAATGGAATGAAATGTTATGGAATGAAATGGAATGGAATGAACCCGAATGGAATGGAATGGAATGGAATGGAACGGAATGGAATCAACCCGGACGGAATGGAATGGAACGGAATGGAATGGAATGGAATGGAATGGAATGGAATCAACCCGAATGGAATGGAATGGAATGGCATGGAATAGAATGGAATGGAATGGAATGGAATCAACCCGAATGGAATGGAATGGAATGGAATGGAATGGAATGGAATGGAATGGAATCATCCCGAATGGCATGGAATGGAATGGAATGGAATGGAATGGAATGAAATGTAATGGAATGAAATGGAATGGAATCAGCCCGAATGGAATGGAATGGAGTGGAATGGAACGGAATGGAATCAACCCGAATGGAATGGAATGGAACGGAATGGAATGGAATGGCATGGAATGGAATGGAATCAACCCGAATGGAATGGAATGCAATGGAATGGAATAGAATGGAATGGAATGGAATGGAATCAACCCGAATGGAATGGAATGCAATGGAATGAAAAGGAATGGAATGGAACCAACCCGAATGGAATGGAATGGAATGAAATCGAATGGAATATAATGGAATGGAATGGAATGGAATCCACTCGAATGGAATGGATTGGAATGGAATGGAATGGAATCATCCCGAATGGCATGGAATGTAATGGAATGGAATGAAATCTACCCGAATGGATTGGAATGGAATGGAATGAAATGGAATGGAATCAATCCGAATGGAATGGAAAGGAATGGAGTGGAATGGAACGGAATGGAATCAACCCGAATGGATTGGAATGGAATGGAATGGAATGGAATCAAACGGAATGGAATGCAATGGAATGGAATGGAATGGAATCAACCCGAATGGAATGGAATGGAAAGCAATGGAATGGAATGAAATGGAATGGAATCAACCCGAATGGTTTGGAAAGGAATGGAATGGAATGGAATCATCCCGAATGGCATGGAATGGAATGGAACGGAATGGAATGCAATGGAGTCAACACGAAGGGAATGGAATGGAATGGAACGGAATGGAATCAACCCGAATGGAATGGAATGGAATGGAATGGAATGGAATCAAACGGAATGGAATGCAATGGAATGGAATGGAATGGAATCAACCCGAATGGAATGGAATGGAATGCAATGGAATGGAATGAAATGGAATGGAATCAACCCGAATGGAACGGAATGGAATGGAATGGAATCATCCGGAATGGCATGGAATGGAATGGAACGGAATGGAATGCAATGGAGTCAACACGAATGGAATGGAATGGAATGGAATGGAACGGAATGGAATCAACCCGAATGGAATAGAATGGAATGGAATGGAATGGAATCAACGCGAATGGAATGGAATGGAGTGGAATGGAATGGAATGGAATGGAATAAACCCGAATGGAGTGGAATGGAATGGAATGGAGTCAACCCGAATGGAATGCAATGCAATGTAATGGAATGGAATCAACCGGAATGGAAAGGAATGGAATGGAATGGAGTGGAATGGAATCAACCTAAATGGAATGGAAAGGAATGGAATGGAATGGAATGGAATCAACCGGAATGAAATGGAATGGAATGGAGTCAAACGGAATGGAATTGAATGGAATGGAATCAACCCGAATGGAATGGAATGGAATGGAATGGAATGGAATGGAATGGAATGGAATGTTATCAACACGAATGGAATGGTATGGAATGGAATGGAATGGAAGGGAATCAAACCGAATGGAATGGAATGGAAAGGAATGGAATGGAATTGAATGGAATGGAATGGAATCAACCAGAATGGAATGGATAGGAACGGAATGCAATGGAATGGAATGGAATGGAATGGAATGGAATGGAATCAACCCGAATGGAATGGAATGGAATGGCATGGAATAGAATGGAATGGAATGGAATGGAATCAACCCGAATGGAATGGAATGGAATGGAATGGAATGGAATCATCCCGAATGGCATGGAATGGAATGGAATAGAATGGAATGGAATGGAATGAAATGGAATGGAATGAAATGGAATGGAATCAACCCGAATGAAATGGAATGGATTGGGATGGAACGGAATGGAATCAACGCGAATGGAATGGAATGGAACGGAATGGAATGGTATGGCATGGAATGGAATGCAATCAACCCGAATGGAATGGAATGGAATGCAATGGAATGGAATGAAATGGAATGGAATCAACCCGAATGGAACGGAATGGAATGGAATGAAATGGAATGGAATCAACCCGAATGGATTGGAAAGGAATGGAATGGAATGGAATCATCCCGAATGGCATGGAATGGAATGGAACGGAATGGAATGCAATGGAGTCAACACGAATGGAATGGAATGGAACGGAATGGAATCAACCTGAATGGAATGGAATGGAATGGAATGGAATGGAATCAAACGGAATGGAATGCAATGGAATGGAATGGAATGGAATCAACCCGAATGGAATGGAATGGAATGCAATGGAATGGAATGAAATGGAATGGAATCAACCCGAATGGAACGGAATGGAATGGAATGGAATCATCCCGAATGGCATGGAATGGAATGGAACGGAATGGAATGCAATGGAGTCAACAAGAATGGAATGGAATGGAATGGAATGGAACGGAATGGAATCAACCCGAATGGAATAGAATGGAATGGAATCAACGCGAATGGAATGGAATGGAGTGGAATGGAATGGAATGGAATGGAATAAACCCGAATGGAGTGGAATGGAATGGAATGGAGTCCACCCGAATGGAATGCAATGCAATGTAATGTAATGGAATCAACCGGAATGGAAAGGAATGGAATGGAATGGAGTGGAATGGAATCAACCTAAATGGAATGGAAAGGAATGGAATGGAATGGAATCAACCGGAATGAAATGGAATGGAATGGAGTCAAACGGAATGGAATTGAATGGAATGGAATCAACCCGAATGGAATGGAATGGAATGGAATGGAATGGAATGGAATGGAATGGAATGGAATGGAATGGAATGGAATGTTATCAACCCGAATGGAATGGTATGGAATGGAATGGAATGGAATGGAAGGGGATCAAACCGAATGGAATGGAATGGAAAGGAATGGAATGGAATTGAATGGAATGGAATGGAATCAACCAGAATGGAATGGAATGGAATGGAATGGAATGAAATGGAATGCAATGGAATGGAATGGAATCAACCCGAAAGGAATGGAATGGAATGGAATGGAATTGAACGGAATGGAATGGAATGGAATCATCCCGAATGAAATGGAATGGAATGGAATGATCCCGAATGGAATGGAATGGAATGGGACGGAATGGAATTAAATGGAATCAAACCGAATGGAATGGAATGGAATGGAATGGAATGGAATGGAATCAACCCGAATGGAATGGAATGGAATGGATTGGAACAGAATGGAATAGAATGGAATCAACCCGAATGGAATGCAATGGAATGGAATGGAATGGAATGCAATGGAAACAACCCGAATGGAATGTAATGGAATGGAATGGAATCGAATGGAATGGAATGGAATGGAATGGATTGGAATGGAATGCAATCAACCCAAATGGAATGGAATGGAATGCAATGGAATGGAATCAACCCGAATGCAATGGAATGGGGTGGAATGGAATGGAATCCAACCGAATGGAACGGAATGGAATGGAATGGAATGGAATCACCCAGAATGGAATGGAATGGAATGGAATGGAATCAACCCGAATGGAATGGAATGGAATGGAATGGAATGGAATGGAATGGAACGGAATGCAATCAACACGAATGGAATGGAATGAAAGGGAATGGAATGGAATGGAATGGAATGGAACCAACCCGAATGAAATGGAATGGAATGGAATGGAATGGAATGGAATGGAATGGAATGGATTGGGATGGAATGGAATGGAATCAAACCAAATGGAATGGAATGGAGTGGATTGGAATGGAATGCAATCAAACCGAATTGAATGGAATGGAATGGAATGGAATGGAATGGAGTAAAGGAGAATGGAATGGAATGGAATGGAATGGAATGGAATCATCCCGAATGGCATGGAATGGAATGGAATGGAATGGAATGAAATGTTATGGAATGAAATGGAATGGAATGAACCCGAATGGAATGGAATGGAATGGAATGGAACGGAATGGAATCAACCCGGACGGAATGGAATGGAACGGAATGGAATGGAATGGAATGGAATGGAATGGAATCAACCCGAATGGAATGGAATGGAATGGCATGGAATAGAATGGAATGGAATGGAATGGAATCAACCCGAATGGAATGGAATGGAATGGAATGGAATGGAATGGAATGGAATGGAATGGAATCATCCCGAACGGCATGGAATGGAATGGAATGGAATGGAATGGAATGAAATGTAATGGAATGAAATGGAATGGAATCAGCCCGAATGGAATGGAATGGAGTGGAATGGAACGGAATGGAATCAACCCGAATGGAATGGAATGGAACGGAATGGAATGGAATGGCATGGAATGGAATGGAATCAACCCGAATGGAATGGAATGCAATGGAATGGAATAGAATGGAATGGAATGGAATGGAATCAACCCGAATGGAATGGAATGCAATGGAATGAAAAGGAATGGAATGGAACCAACCCGAATGGAATGGAATGGAATGAAATCGAATGGAATATAATGGAATGGAATGGAATGGAATCCACTCGAATGGAATGGATTGGAATGGAATGGAATGGAATCATCCCGAATGGCATGGAATGGAATGGAATGGAATGAAATCTACCCGAATGGATTGGAATGGAATGGAATGAAATGGAATGGAATCAATCCGAATGGAATGGAAACGAATGGAATGGAATGGAATGGAACGGAATGGAATCAACCCGAATGGATTGGAATGGAATGGAATGGAATGGAATCAAACGGAATGGAATGCAATGGAATGGAATGGAATGGAATCAACCCGAATGGAATGGAATGGAAAGCAATGGAATGGAATGAAATGGAATGGAATCAACCCGAATGGTTTGGAAAGGAATGGAATGGAATGGAATCATCCCGAATGGCATGGAATGGAATGGAACGGAATGGAATGCAATGGAGTCAACACGAAGGGAATGGAATGGAATGGAACGGAATGGAATCAACCCGAATGGAATGGAATGGAATGGAATGGAATGGAATCAAACGGAATGGAATGCAATGGAATGGAATGGAATGGAATCAACCCGAATGGAATGGAATGGAATGCAATGGAATGGAATGAAATGGAATGGAATCAACCCGAATGGAACGGAATGGAATGGAATGGAATCATCCGGAATGGCATGGAATGGAATGGAACGGAATGGAATGCAATGGAGTCAACACGAATGGAATGGAATGGAATGGAATGGAACGGAATGGAATCAACCCGAATGGAATAGAATGGAATGGAATGGAATGGAATCAACGCGAATGGAATGGAATGGAGTGGAATGGAATGGAATGGAATGGAATAAACCCGAATGGAGTGGAATGGAATGGAATGGAGTCAACCCGAATGGAATGCAATGCAATGTAATGGAATGGAATCAACCGGAATGGAAAGGAATGGAATGGAATGGAGTGGAATGGAATCAACCTAAATGGAATGGAAAGGAATGGAATGGAATGGAATGGAATCAACCGGAATGAAATGGAATGGAATGGAGTCAAACGGAATGGAATTGAATGGAATGGAATCAACCCGAATGGAATGGAATGGAATGGAATGGAATGGAATGGAATGGAATGTTATCAACACGAATGGAATGGTATGGAATGGAATGGAATGGAAGGGAATCAAACCGAATGGAATGGAATGGAAAGGAATGGAATGGAATTGAATGGAATGGAATGGAATCAACCAGAATGGAATGGATAGGAACGGAATGCAATGGAATGGAATGGAATGGAATGGAATGGAATGGAATCAACCCGAATGGAATGGAATGGAATGGCATGGAATAGAATGGAATGGAATGGAATGGAATCAACCCGAATGGAATGGAATGGAATGGAATGGAATGGAATCATCCCGAATGGCATGGAATGGAATGGAATAGAATGGAATGGAATGGAATGAAATGGAATGGAATGAAATGGAATGGAATCAACCCGAATGAAATGGAATGGATTGGGATGGAACGGAATGGAATCAACGCGAATGGAATGGAATGGAACGGAATGGAATGGTATGGCATGGAATGGAATGCAATCAACCCGAATGGAATGGAATGGAATGCAATGGAATGGAATGAAATGGAATGGAATCAACCCGAATGGAACGGAATGGAATGGAATGAAATGGAATGGAATCAACCCGAATGGATTGGAAAGGAATGGAATGGAATGGAATCATCCCGAATGGCATGGAATGGAATGGAACGGAATGGAATGCAATGGAGTCAACACGAATGGAATGGAATGGAACGGAATGGAATCAACCTGAATGGAATGGAATGGAATGGAATGGAATGGAATCAAACGGAATGGAATGCAATGGAATGGAATGGAATGGAATCAACCCGAATGGAATGGAATGGAATGCAATGGAATGGAATGAAATGGAATGGAATCAACCCGAATGGAACGGAATGGAATGGAATGGAATCATCCCGAATGGCATGGAATGGAATGGAACGGAATGGAATGCAATGGAGTCAACAAGAATGGAATGGAATGGAATGGAATGGAACGGAATGGAATCAACCCGAATGGAATAGAATGGAATGGAATCAACGCGAATGGAATGGAATGGAGTGGAATGGAATGGAATGGAATGGAATAAACCCGAATGGAGTGGAATGGAATGGAATGGAGTCCACCCGAATGGAATGCAATGCAATGTAATGGAATGGAATCAACCGGAATGGAAAGGAATGGAATGGAATGGAGTGGAATGGAATCAACCTAAATGGAATGGAAAGGAATGGAATGGAATGGAATCAACCGGAATGAAATGGAATGGAATGGAGTCAAACGGAATGGAATTGAATGGAATGGAATCAACCCGAATGGAATGGAATGGAATGGAATGGAATGGAATGGAATGGAATGGAATGGAATGGAATGGAATGTTATCAACCCGAATGGAATGGTATGGAATGGAATGGAATGGAATGGAAGGGGATCAAACCGAATGGAATGGAATGGAAAGGAATGGAATGGAATTGAATGGAATGGAATGGAATCAACCAGAATGGAATGGAATGGAATGGAATGGAATGAAATGGAATGCAATGGAATGGAATGGAATCAACCCGAAAGGAATGGAATGGAATGGAATGGAATTGAACGGAATGGAATGGAATGGAATCATCCCGAATGAAATGGAATGGAATGGAATGATCCCGAATGGAATGGAATGGAATGGGACGGAATGGAATTAAATGGAATCAAACCGAATGGAATGGAATGGAATGGAATGGAATGGAATGGAATCAACCCGAATGGAATGGAATGGAATGGATTGGAACAGAATGGAATAGAATGGAATCAACCCGAATGGAATGCAATGGAATGGAATGGAATGGAATGCAATGGAAACAACCCGAATGGAATGTAATGGAATGGAATGGAATCGAATGGAATGGAATGGAATGGAATGGATTGGAATGGAATGCAATCAACCCAAATGGAATGGAATGGAATGCAATGGAATGGAATCAACCCGAATGCAATGGAATGGGGTGGAATGGAATGGAATCCAACCGAATGGAACGGAATGGAATGGAATGGAATGGAATCACCCAGAATGGAATGGAATGGAATGGAATGGAATCAACCCGAATGGAATGGAATGGAATGGAATGGAATGGAATGGAATGGAACGGAATGCAATCAACACGAATGGAATGGAATGAAAGGGAATGGAATGGAATGGAATGGAATGGAACCAACCCGAATGAAATGGAATGGAATGGAATGGAATGGAATGGAATGGAATGGAATGGATTGGGATGGAATGGAATGGAATCAAACCAAATGGAATGGAATGGAGTGGATTGGAATGGAATGCAATCAAACCGAATTGAATGGAATGGAATGGAATGGAATGGAATGGAGTAAAGGAGAATGGAATGGAATGGAATGGAATGGAATGGAATCATCCCGAATGGCATGGAATGGAATGGAATGGAATGGAATGAAATGTTATGGAATGAAATGGAATGGAATGAACCCGAATGGAATGGAATGGAATGGAATGGAACGGAATGGAATCAACCCGGACGGAATGGAATGGAACGGAATGGAATGGAATGGAATGGAATGGAATGGAATCAACCCGAATGGAATGGAATGGAATGGCATGGAATAGAATGGAATGGAATGGAATGGAATCAACCCGAATGGAATGGAATGGAATGGAATGGAATGGAATGGAATGGAATGGAATGGAATCATCCCGAACGGCATGGAATGGAATGGAATGGAATGGAATGGAATGAAATGTAATGGAATGAAATGGAATGGAATCAGCCCGAATGGAATGGAATGGAGTGGAATGGAACGGAATGGAATCAACCCGAATGGAATGGAATGGAACGGAATGGAATGGAATGGCATGGAATGGAATGGAATCAACCCGAATGGAATGGAATGCAATGGAATGGAATAGAATGGAATGGAATGGAATGGAATCAACCCGAATGGAATGGAATGCAATGGAATGAAAAGGAATGGAATGGAACCAACCCGAATGGAATGGAATGGAATGAAATCGAATGGAATATAATGGAATGGAATGGAATGGAATCCACTCGAATGGAATGGATTGGAATGGAATGGAATGGAATCATCCCGAATGGCATGGAATGTAATGGAATGGAATGAAATCTACCCGAATGGATTGGAATGGAATGGAATGAAATGGAATGGAATCAATCCGAATGGAATGGAAACGAATGGAATGGAATGGAATGGAACGGAATGGAATCAACCCGAATGGATTGGAATGGAATGGAATGGAATGGAATCAAACGGAATGGAATGCAATGGAATGGAATGGAATGGAATCAACCCGAATGGAATGGAATGGAAAGCAATGGAATGGAATGAAATGGAATGGAATCAACCCGAATGGTTTGGAAAGGAATGGAATGGAATGGAATCATCCCGAATGGCATGGAATGGAATGGAACGGAATGGAATGCAATGGAGTCAACACGAAGGGAATGGAATGGAATGGAACGGAATGGAATCAACCCGAATGGAATGGAATGGAATGGAATGGAATGGAATCAAACGGAATGGAATGCAATGGAATGGAATGGAATGGAATCAACCCGAATGGAATGGAATGGAATGCAATGGAATGGAATGAAATGGAATGGAATCAACCCGAATGGAACGGAATGGAATGGAATGGAATCATCCGGAATGGCATGGAATGGAATGGAACGGAATGGAATGCAATGGAGTCAACACGAATGGAATGGAATGGAATGGAATGGAACGGAATGGAATCAACCCGAATGGAATAGAATGGAATGGAATGGAATGGAATCAACGCGAATGGAATGGAATGGAGTGGAATGGAATGGAATGGAATGGAATAAACCCGAATGAAGTGGAATGGAATGGAATGGAGTCAACCCGAATGGAATGCAATGCAATGTAATGGAATGGAATCAACCGGAATGGAAAGGAATGGAATGGAATGGAGTGGAATGGAATCAACCTAAATGGAATGGAAAGGAATGGAATGGAATGGAATGGAATCAACCGGAATGAAATGGAATGGAATGGAGTCAAACGGAATGGAATTGAATGGAATGGAATCAACCCGAATGGAATGGAATGGAATGGAATGGAATGGAATGGAATGGAATGTTATCAACCCGAATGGAATGGTATGGAATGGAATGGAATGGAAGGGAATCAAACCGAATGGAATGGAATGGAAAGGAATGAAATGGAATTGAATGGAATGGAATGGAATCAACCAGAATGGAATGGAATGGAATGGAATGGAATGAAATGGAATGCAATGGAATGGAATGGAATCAACCCGAAAGGAATGGAATGGAATGGAATTGAATTGAACGGAATGGAATGGAATGGAATCATCCCGAATCAAATGGAATGGAATGGAATGATCCCGAATGGAATGGAATGGAAAGGGACGGAATGGAATTAAATGGAATCAAACCGAATGGAATGGAATGGAATGGAATGGAATGGAATGGAATGGAATCAACCCGAATGGAATGGAATGGAATGGATTGGAACAGAATGGAATAGAATGGAATCAACCCGAATGGAATGCAATGGAATGGAATGGAATGGAATGCAATGGAATCAACCCGAATGGAATGGAATGGAATGGAATGGAATGGAATGGAATGGAATGGAATGGAATGGATTGGAATGGAATGCAATCAACCCAAATGGAATGGAATGGAATGCAATGGAACGGAATCAACCCGAATGCAATGGAATGGAGTGGAATGGAATGGAATCAAACCGAATGGAACGGAATGGAATGGAATGGAATGGAATCAACCAGAATGGAATGGAATGGAATGGAATGGAATGGAATGGAATCAACCCGAATGGAATGGAATGGAATGGAATGGAATGGAATGGAATGGAATGGAATGGAACGGAATGCAATCAACACGAATGGAATGGAATGAAAGGGAATGGAATGGAATGGAATGGAATGGAATGGAACCAACCCGAATGGAATGGAATGGAATGGAATGGAATGGAATGGAATGGAATGGATTGGGATGGAATGGAATGGCATCAAACAAAAATGGAATGGAATGGAGTGGATTGGAATGGAATGCAATCAACCCGAATGGAATGGAATGGAATGGAATGGAATGGAATGGAATGGAATGGAGTAAAGGAGAATGGAATGGAATGGAATGGAATGGTCTCATCCCGAATGGCATGGAATGGAATGGAATGGAATGGAATGAAATGGAATGGAATGAAATGGAATGGAATCAACCCGAATGGAATGGAATGGAATGGAATGGAACGGAATGGAATCAACCCGAATGGAATGGAATGGAACGGAATGGAATGGAATGGAATGGAATGGAGTGGAATGGAATCAACCCGAATGGAATGGAATGGAATGGCATGGAATAGAATGGAATGGAATGGAATGGAATCAACCCGAATGGAATGGAATGGAATGGAATGGAATGGAATGGAATCATCCCGAATGGCATGGAATGGAATGGAATGGAATGGAATGAAATGTAATGGAATGAAATGGAATGGATTCAGCCCGAATGGAATGGAATGGAACGGAATCGAATCAACCCGACTGGAATGGAATGGAAAGGAATGGAATGGAATGGAATGGAATGGAATGGAATGGAATGGAATCAACCCGAATGGAATGGAATGGAATGGAATGGCATGGAATAGAATGGAATGGAATGGAATGGAATCAACACGAATGGAATGGAATAGAATGGAATGGAATGGAGTGGAATGGAATCATCCCGAATGGCATGGAATAGAATGGAATAGAGTGGAATGGAATGGAATAGAATGGAATCAACCCGAATGGAATGCAATGGAATGGAATGGAATGGAATGCAATGGAATCAACCCGAATGGAATGGAATGGAATGGAATGGAATGGAATGGAATGGAATGGAATGGATTGGAATGGAATGCAATCAACCCAAATGGAATGGAATGGAATGCAATGGAATGGAATCAACCCGAGTGCAATGGAATGGAGTGGAATGGAATGGAATCAAACCGAATGGAACGGAATGGAATGGAATGGAATGGAATGGAATCAACCAGAATGGAATGGAATGGAATGGAATGGAATGGAATGGAATCAACCCGAATGGAATGGAATGGAATGGAATGGAATGGAATGGAATGGAATGGAATGGAACGGAATGCAATCAACACGAATGGAATGGAATGAAAGGGAATGGAATGGAATGGAATGGAATGGAACCAACCCGAATGGAATGGAATGGAATGGAATGGAATGGAATGGATTGGGATGGAATGGAATGGAATCAAACCAAATGGAATGGAATGGAGTGGATTGGAATGGAATGCAATCAACCCGAATGGAATGGAATGGAATGGAATGGAATGGAATGGAATGGAATGGAGTAAAGGAGAATGGAATGGAATGGAATGGAATGGAATAATCCCGAATGGCATGGAATGGAATGGAATGGAATGTAATGGAATGTAATGGAATGAAATGGAATGGAATCAACCCGAATGGAATGGAATGGAATGGAATGGACCGGAATGGAATGAACCCGAATGGAATGGAATGGAACGGAATGGAATGGAATGGAATGGAATGGAATGGAATGGAATCAACCCGAATGGAATGGAATGGAATGGCATGGAATAGAATGGAATGGAATGGAATGGAATCAACCCGAATGGAATGGAATGGAATGGAATGGAATGGAATCATCCCGAATGTCATGGAATGGAATGGAATGGAATGGAATGGCATGGAATAGAATGGAATGTAATGGAATGGAATCAACCCGAATGGAATGGAATAGAATGGAATGGAATGGAATGGAATGGAATCATCCCGAATGGCATAGAATGGAATGGAATGGAATAGAATGGAATGGAATGGAATGAAATGGAATGGAAAGAAATGGAATGGAATCAACCCGAATGAAATGGAATGGAATGGAATGCAACGGAATGGAATCAACCCAAATGGAATGGAATGGAACGGAATGGAATGGAATGGCATGGAATGGAATGGAATCAACCCGAATGGAATGGAATGCAATGGAATGGAATAGAATGGAATGGAATGGGATGGAATCAACCCGAATGGAATGGAATGGAATGGAATGGAATGGAATGGAATGGTAGAGAATCAACCCGAATACAATGGAAAGGAAAGAAATGGAATGGAATCAACCCGAATGGAATTGAATGGAATGGAATGGAATGGAACGGAATGGAATCAACCCGAACGGAATGGAATGGAATGGAATGGAATGGAATGGAATGGAATGGAATGGAATGGATAGGAATGGAATGGAACCAACCCGAATGGAATGGAATCGAATGGAACGGAATGGAACGATATCACACCACTGCAATGGAATGGAATGGAATGGAATGCAATCAACACGAATGGAATGAAACGGAATGGAATGGAATCAACAAGAAAGGAATGGAATGGTATGGAATGGAATGGAATGGAATGGAATGGAATCAACCCGAAAGGAATGGAATGGAACGGAATGGAATGGATTGGAATGGTATAATCTCGAATGGAATGGAATGGAAAGGAACAGAATCAACCCGAATGGAATGGAATGGAATGGATTGGAATGGAATCAACCCGAATGGAATAGAATGGAATGGGATGGAAGGGAATGCAAAGAAGTCAACCCGAATGGAATGGAATGGAATGGAATGGAATGGAATGCAATGAAATGGAATGGCATGGAATCAACCGGAATGGAATGGAATGGAATGGAATGGAACGGAATGGTATCAACCCGATTGGAATGGAATGGAATTGAATGGAATGGAATGGAAAGGAATGGAATGGAAAAGAATCAACTCGAATGTAATGGAATGGAATGGAATGGAAAGGAATGGAATGGAAAGTATCAACTCGAATGAAATGGAATTGAATGAAATGGAATGGAATCCAAGCGAATGGAATGGAATGGAATGGGATGGAATGGAATGGCATGGAATTGAATGGAATGGAGTAAACCCGAATGGAATGGAATGGAATGGAATGGAATGGAATGGAATGGAATGGCATGGAATTGAATGGAATGGAGTCAACCCGAATGGAATGGAATGGAATGGAATGGAATGGATTGGAATGGAATTCAATCAACCCAAATGGAATGGAATGGAATGCAATGGAATGGAATCAACCCGAATGCAATGGAATGGAGTGGAATGGAATGGAATCAAACCGAATGGAACGGAATGGAATGGAATGGAATGGAATCAACCAGAATGGAATGGAATGGAATGGAATGCAATGGAATGGAATCAACCCGAATGGAATGGAATGGAATGGAATGGAATGGAATGGAACGGAATGCAATCAACATGAATGGAATGGAATGAAAGGGAATGGAATGGAATGGAATCAACCCCAATGGAAAGGAATGGAATGGAATGGAATGGAATGCAATGGAATGGATTGGGATGGAATGGAATGGAATCAAACCAAATGGAATGCAATGGAGTGGATTGGAATGGAATGCAATCAACCCGAATGGAATGGAATGGAATGGAATGGAATGGAATGGAATGGAGTAAAGGAGAATGGAATGGAATGGAATGGAATGGAATCATCCCGAATGGCATGGAATGGAATGGAATGGAATGGAATGAAATGTAATGGAATGAAATGGAATGGAATCAACCCGAATGGAATGGAATGGAACGGAATGGAATGGAATGGAATGGAATGGAATGGAATCAACCCGAATGGAATGGAATGGAATGGCATGGAATAGAATGGAATGGAATGGAATGGAACGGAATCATCCCGAATGGCATGGAATGGAATGGAATGGAATGGAATGAAATGTAATGGAATGAAATGGAATGGAATCAAGCCGAATGGAATGGAATGGAATGGAATGGAATGGAATGGAATGGAATGGAATCAACCCGAATGGAATGGAATGGAATGGAATGGAATGGAATGGAATGGAATGGAATGGAATCAGCCCGAATGGAATGGAATGGAATGGCATGGAATAGAATGGAATGGAATGGAATGGAATGGAATCAACCCGAATGGAATGGAATGGAATGGAATGGAATGGAATGGAATTGAATCATCCCAAATGGCATGGAATGTAATGGAATATAATGGAATGGAATGGAATGAAATTGAATGGAATGAAATGGAATGGAATCAAAACGAATGAAATGGATTGGAATGGAATGGAAAGGAATGGAATCAACCCGAATGGAATGGAATGGAACGGAATGGAATGGAATGGCATGGAATGGAATGGAATCAACCCGAATGGAATGGAATGCAATGGCATGGAATAGAATGGAATGGAATGGAATGGAATCAACCCGAATGGAATGGAATGGAATGAATGGAGTGGAATGGAATGGAAGAGAATCAACCCGAATACAATGGAAAGGAAAGAAATGGAATGGAATCAACCCGAATGGAATGGAATGGAATGGAATGGAATGGAATGGAACGGAATGGTATCAACCCGATTGGAATGGAATGGAATGGAATGGAATGGAAAGGAATGGAATGGAAAAGAATGAACTCGAATGTAATGGAATGGAATGGAATGGAATGGAAATTATCAACTCGAATGTAATGGAATTGAATGAAATGGAATGGAACCCAAGCGAATGGAATGGAATGGAATGGGATGGAATGGAATGACATGGAATTGAATGGAATGGAGTCAACCCGAATGGAATGGAATGGAATGGAATGGAATGGAATGGAATCAACCCGAATGGAATGGAACGGAATGGATTGAAATGGAATGGAATCAACGTGAATGGAATGGAATGGAATGGAATGCAATTTAATCAAGCCGAATGGAATGGAATGGAATTTAATGGAATGAAATGGAATCAACCGGAATGGAATGGAATGGAATGGAATGGATTGGAATGGAATGCAATCAACCCAAATATAATGGAATGGAATGGAATGGAATGGAATGGAATGGAATCAACCTAAATGGAATGGAAAGGAATGGAATGGAATGGAATGGAATCAACCAGAATGGAATGGAATTTATTGGAGTCAAACCGAATGGCATTGAATGGAATAGAATCAACCCGAATGGAATGGAATGGAATGGAATGGAATGGAATGAAATGGAATGGAACGGTACGGAATGGAATGGAATGTTATCAACCTGAATGGAATGCTATGGAATGGAATGAAATGGAATGGAGGAGAATCAACCCGAATGGAATGGAATTGAAAGGAATGGAATGGAATGGAACGGAATGGAATCAACCCGAATGGAATGGAATGGAACGGAATGCAATGGAATGGAATGGAATGGAATCAACCCGAATGGAATGGAATGGAATGGCATGGAATAGAATGGAATGGAATGGAATGGAATCAACCCGAATGGAATGGAATGGAATGGAATGGAATGGAATGGAATCATCCCGAATGGCATGGAATGGAATGGAATAGAATGGAATGGAATGGAATGAAATGGAATGGAATGAAGTGGAATGGAATCAACCCGAATGAAATGGAATGGAATGGAATGGAACGGAATGGAATCAACGCGAATGGAATGGAATGGAACGGAATGGAATGGTATGGCATGGAATGGAATGGAATCAACCCGAATGGAATGGAATGGAATGCAATGGAATGGAATGAAATGGAATGGAATCAACCCGAATGGAACGGAATGGAATGGAATGAAATGGAATGGAATCAACCCGAATGGATTGGAAAGGAATGTAATGGAATGGAATCATCCCGAATGGCATGGAATGGAATGGAACGGAATGGAATACAATGGAGTCAACACGAATGGAATGGAATGGAATGGAATGGAACGGAATGGAATCAACCCGAATGGAATGGAATGGAATGGAATGGAATGGAATGGAATCAAACGGAATGGAATGCAATGGAATGGAATGGAATGGAATCAACCCGAATGGAATGGAATGGAATGCAATGGAATGGAATGAAATGGAATGGAATCAACCCGAATGGAACGGAATGGAATGGAATGGAATCATCCCGAATGGCATGGAATGGAATGGAACGGAATGGAATGCAATGGAGTCAACACGAATGGAATGGAATGGAATGGAATGCAACGGAATGGAATCAACCCGAATGGAATAGAATGGAATGGAATGGAATGGAATCAACGCGAATGGAATGGAATGGATTGGAATGGAATGGAATGGAATGGAATAAACCCGAATGGAGTGGAATGGAATGGAATGGAGTCAACCCGAATGGAATGCAATGCAATGTAATGGAATGGAATCAACCGGAATGGAAAGGAATGGAATGGAATGGAGTGGAATGGAATCAACCTAAATGGAATGGAAAGGAATGGAATGGAATGGAATGGAATCAACCGGAATGAAATGGAATGGAATGGAGTCAAACGGAATGGAATTGAATGGAATGGAATCAACCCGAATGGAATGGAATGGAATGGAATGGAATGGAATGGAATGGAATGGAATGGAATGGAATGGAATGTTATCAACCCGAATGGAATGGTATGGAATGGAATGGAATGGAATGGAAGGGAATCAAACCGAATGGAATGGAATGGAAAGGAATGGAATGGAATTGAATGGAATGGAATGGAATCAACCAGAATGGAATGGAATGGAATGGAATGGAATGAAATGGAATGCAATGGAATGCAATGGAATCAACCCGAAAGGAATGGAATGGAATGGAATTGAATTGAACGGAATGGAATGGAATGGAATCATCCCGAATGAAATGGAATGGAATGGAATGATCCCGAATGGAATGGAATGGAATGGGACGGAATGGAATTAAATGGAATCATACCGAATGGAATGGAATGGAATGGAATGGAATGGAATGGAATGGAATGGAATCAACCCGAATGGAATGGAATGGAATGGATTGGAACAGAATGGAATAGAATGGAATCAACCCGAATGGAATGCAATGGAATGGAATGGAATGGAATGCAATGGAATCAACCCGAATGGAATGGAATGGAATGGAATGGAATGGAATGGAATGGAATGGAATGGAATGGATTGGAATGGAATGCAATCAACCCAAATGGAATGGAATGGAATGCAATGGAATGGAATCAACCCGAATGCAATGGAATGGAGTGG
Source organism: Pan paniscus (assembly GCF_029289425.2). Lineage (NCBI taxonomy): Eukaryota > Metazoa > Chordata > Mammalia > Primates > Hominidae > Pan > Pan paniscus. The sequence continues at coordinate 66,582,956 of NC_073260.2, read as the reverse complement.
AATGGAATGGAATCAAACCGAATGGAACGGAATGGAATGGAATGGAATGGAATCACCCAGAATGGAATGGAATGGAATGGAATGGAATGGAATGGAATCAACCCGAATGGTATAGAATGGAATGGAATGGAATGGAATGGAACGGAATGCAATCAACACGAATGGAATGGAATGAAAGGGAATGGAATGGAATGGAATGGAATGGAACCAACCCGAATGGAATGGAATGGAATGGAATGGAATGGAATGGAATGGAATGGAATGGATTGGGATGGAATGGAATGGAATCAAACCAAATGGAATGGAATGGAGTGGATTGGAATGGAATGCAATCAACCCGAATTGAATGGAATGGAATGGAATGGAATGGAATGGAATGGAGTAAAGGAGAATGGAATGGAATGGAATGGAATGGAATCATCCCGAATGGCATGGAATGGAATGGAATGGAATGGAATGAAATGTAATGGAATGAAATGGAATGGAATGAACCCGAATGGAATGGAATGGAATGGAATGGAACGGAATGGAATCAACCCGGACGAAATGGAATGGAACGCAATGGAATGGAATGGAATGGAATGGAATGGAATCAACCCGAATGGAATGGAATGGAATGGCATGGAATAGAATGGAATGGAATGGAATGGAATCAACCCGAATGGAATGGAATGGAATGGAATGGAATGGAATGGAATGGAATCATCCCGAATGGCATGGAATGGAATGGAATGGAATGGAATGAAATGTAATGGAATGAAATGGAATGGAATCAGCCCGAATGGAATGGAATGGAATGGAATGGAACGGAATCGAATCAACCCGAATGGAATGGAATGGAACGGAATGGAATGGAATGGAATGGAATGGAATGGAATGGAATCAACCCGAATGGAATGGAATGGAATGGCATGGAATAGAATGGAATGGAATGTAATGGAATCAACCCGAATGGAATGGAATAGAATGGAATGGAATGGAGTGGAATGGAATCATCCCGAATGGCATGGAATGGAATGGAATAGAATGGAATGGAATGGGATGAAATGGAATGGAATGAAATGGAATGGAATCAACCCGAATGAAATGGAATGGAATGGAATGGAACGGAATGGAATCAACCCGAATGGAATGGAATGGAACGGAATGGAATGGAATGGCATGGAATGGCATGGAATCAACACGAATGGAATGGAATGGAATGGAATGAAAAGGAATGGAATGGAACCAACCCGAATGGAATGGAATGGAATGAAATCGAATGGAATATAATGGAATGGAATGGAATCCACTCGAATGGAATGGATTGGAATGGAATGGAATGGAATCATCCCGAATGGCATGGAATGTAATGGAATGGAATGAAATCTACCCGAATGGATTGGAATGGAATGGAATGAAATGGAATGGAATCAATCCGAATGGAATGGAAAGGAATGGAATGGAATGGAATCAAACGGAATGGAATCAACCCGAATGGATTGGAATGGAATGGAATGGAATGGAATCAAAAGGAATGGAATGCAATGGAATGGAATGGAATGGAATCAACCCGAATGGAATGGCATGGAATGCAATGGAATGGAATGAAATGGAATGGAATCAACCCGAATGGATTGGAAAGGAATGGAATGGAATGGAATCATCCCGAATGGCATGGAATGGAATGGAACGGAATGGAATGCAATGGAGTAAACACGAAGGGAATGGAATGGAATTTAATGAAACGGAATGGAATCAACCCGAATGGAATGGAATGGAATGGAATGGAATGGAATCAAACGGAATGGAATGCAATGGAATGGAATGGAATGGAATCAACCCGAATGGAAAGGAATGGAATGCAATGGAATGGAATGAAATGGAATGGAATCAACCTGAATGGAACGGAATGGAATGGAATGGAATCATCCCGAATGGCATGGAATGGAATGGAACGGAATGGAATGCAATGGAGTCAACACGAATGGAATGGAATGGAAAGGAATGGAACGGAATGGAATCAACCCGAATGGAATAGAATGCAATGGAATGGAATGGAATCAACGCGAATGGAATGGAATGGAGTGGAATGGAATGGAATGGAATGGAATGGAATAAACCCGAATGGAGTGGAATGGAATGGAATGGAGTCAACCCGAATGGAATGCAATGCAATGTAATGGAATGGAATCAACCGGAATGGAAAGGAATGGAATGGAATGGAGTGGAATGGAATCAACCTAAATGGAATGGAAAGGAATGGAATGGAATGGAATGGAATGGAATCAACCGGAATGAAATGGAATGGAATGGAGTCAAACGGAATGGAATTGAATGGAATGGAATCAACCCGAATGGAATGGAATGGAATGGAATGGAATGGAATGGAATGTTATCAACGCGAATGGAATGGTATGGAATGGAATGGAATGGAATGGAATGGAAGGGAATCAAACCGAATGGAATGGAATGGAAAGGAATGGAATGGAATGGAATCAACCAGAATGGAATGGAATGGAATGGAATGGAATGAAATGGAATGCAATGGAATGGAATGGAATCAACCCGAAAGGAATGGAATGGAATGGAATTGAATTGAACGGAATGGAATGGAATGGAATCATCCCGAATGAAATGGAATGGAATGGAATGATCCCGAATGGAATGGAATGGAATGGGACGGAATGGAATTAAATGGAATCAAACCGAATGGAATGGAATGGAATGGAATGGAATGGAATGGAATGGAATGGAATCAACCCGAATGGAATGGAATGGAATGGATTGGAACAGAATGGAATAGAATGGAATCAACCCGAATGGAATGCAATGGAATGGAATGGAATGGAATGCAATGGAATCAACTCGAATGGAATGGAATGGAATGGAATGGAATGGAATGGAATGGAATGGATTGGAATGGAATGCAATCAACCCAAATGGAATGGAATGGAATGCAATGGAATGGAATCAACCCGAGTGCAATGGAATGGAGTGGAATGGAATGGATTCAAACCGAATGGAACGGAATGGAATGGAATGGAATGGAATCAACCAGAATGGAATGGAATGGAATGGAATGGAATGGAATGGAATGGAAGGGAATGGAATCAACCCGAATGGAATGGAATGGAATGGAATGGAATGGAATGGAATGGAACGGAATGCAATCAACACGAATGGAATGGAATGAAAGGGAATGGAATGGAATGGAATGGAATGGAACCAACCCGAATGGAATGGAATGGAATGGAATGGAATGGAATGGAATGGAATGGATTGGGATGGAATGGAATGGAATCAAACCAAATGGAATGGAATGGAGTGGATTGGAATGGAATGCAATCAACCCGAATGGAATGGAATGGAATGGAATGGAATGGAGTAAAGGAGAATTGAATGGAATGGAATGGAATGGAATCATCCCGAATGGCATGGAATGGAATGCAATGGAATGGAATGGAATGTAATGGAATGAAATGGAATGGAATCAACCCGAATGGAATGGAATGGAATGGAATGGACCGGAATGGAATCAACCCGAATGGAATGGAATGGAACGGAATGGAATGGAATGGAATGGAATGGAATGGAATGGAATGGAATGGAATCAACCCGAATGGAATGGAATGGAATGGCATGGAATAGAATGGAATGGAATGGAATGGAATCAACCCGAATGGAATGGAATGGAATGGAATGGAATGGAATGGAATGGAATCATCACGAATGTCATGGAATGGTATGGAATGGAATGGAATGAAATGTAATGGAATGAAATGGAGTGGAATCAGCCCGAATGGAATGGAATGGAATGGAATGGAACGGAATGGAATCAACCCGAATGGAATGGAATGGAACGGAATGGAATGCAATGGAATGGAATGGAATGGAATGGAATCAACCCGAATGGAATGGAATGGAATGGCATGGAATAGAATGGAATGGAATGGAATGGAATCAACCCGAATGGAATGGAATAGAATGGAATGGAATGGAATGGAATGGAATCATCCCGAATGGCATGGAATGGAATGGAATATAACGGAATGGAATGGAACGAAATGGAATGGAAAGAAATGGAATGGAATCAACGCGAATGAAATGGAATGGCATGGAATGCAACGGAATGGAATCAACCCAAATGGAATGGAATGGAACGGAATGGAATGGAATGGCATGGAATGGAATGGAATCAACCCGAATGGAATGGAATGCAATGGAATGGAATAGAATGGAATGGAATGGAATGGAATCAACCCGAATGGAATGGAATGGAATGGAATGGAATGGTAGAGAATCAACCCGAATACAATGGAAAGGAAAGAAATGGAATGGAATCAACCCGAATGGAATTGAATGGAATGGAATGGAATGGAATGGAATGGAACGGAATGGAATCAACCCGAACGGAATGGAATGGAATGGAATGTAATGGATAGGAATGGAATGGAACCAACCCGAATGGAATGGAATCGAATGGAACGGAATGGAACGATATCAGACCGACTGCAATGGAATGGAATGGAATGGAATGCAATCAACACGAATGGAATGAAACGGAATGGAATGGAATCAACAAGAAAGGAATGGAATGGTATGGAATTTAATGGAATGGAATGGAATGGAATCAACCCGAAAGGAATGGAATGGAACGGAATGGAATGGATTGGAGTGGTATCATCTCGAATGGAATGGAATGGAAAGGAACAGAATCAACCCGAATGGAATGGAATGGAATGGAATGGAATGGAATGGAATGGAATCAACACGAATGGAATAGAATGGAATGGGATGGAAGGGAATGCAAAGAAGTCAACCCGAATGGAATGGAATGGAATGGAATGCAATGAAATGGAATGGCATGGAATCAACCGGAATGGAATGGAATGGAATGGAATGGAACGGAATGGTATCAACCCGATTGGAATGGAATGGAATTGAATGGAATGGAATGGAAAGGAATGGAATGGAAAAGAATCAACTCGAATGTAATGGAATGGAATGGAATGGAAAGGAATGGAATGGAAAGTATCAACTCGAATGAAATGGAATTGAATGAAATGGAATGGAATCCAAGCGAATGGAATGGAATGGAATGGGATGGAATGGAATGGCATGGAATTGAATGGAATGGAGTAAACCCGAATGGAATGGAATGGAATGGAATGGAATGGAATGGAATGGAATGGAATGGAATGGCATGGAATTGAATGGAATGGAGTCAACCCGAATGGAATGGAATGGAATGGAATGGAATGGATTGGAATGGAATTCAATCAACCCAAATGGAATGGAATGGAATGCAATGGAATGGAATCAACCCGAATGCAATGGAATGGAGTGGAATGGAATGGAATCAAACCGAATGGAACGGAATGGAATGGAATGGAATGGAATGGAATCAACCAGAATGGAATGGAATGGAATGGAATGCAATGGAATGGAATCAACCCGAATGGAATGGAATGGAATGGAATGGAATGGAACGGAATGCAATCGACACGAATGGAATGGAATGAAAGGGAATGGAATGGAATGGAATCAACCCCAATGGAATGGAATGGAATGGAATGGAATGGAATGGAATGGAATGGAATGGATTGGGATGGAATGGAATGGAATCAAACCAAATGGAATGGAATGGAGGGGATTGGAATGGAATGCAATCAACCCGAATGGAATGGAATGGAATGGAATGGAAAGGAATGGAGTAAAGGAGAATGGAATGGAATGGAATGGAATGGAATCATCCCGAATGGCATGGAATGGAATGGAATGGAATGGAATGAAATGTAATGGAATGAAATGGAATGGAATCAACCCGAATGGAATGGAATGGAACGGAATGGAATGGAATGGAATGGAATGGAATGGAATGGAATCAACCCGTATGGAATGGAATGGAATGGCAAGGAATAGAATGGAATGGAATGGAATGGAACGGAATCATCCCGAATGGCATGGAATGGAATGGAATGGAATGGAATGGAAAGTAATGGAATGAAATGGAATGGAATCAAGCCGAATGGAATGGAATGGAATGGAATGGAATGGAATGGAATCAACCCGAATGGAATGGAATGGAATGGAATGGAATGGAATGGAATGGAATGGAATGGAATGGAATGGAATGGATTGGAATGGAATCAACCCGAATGGAATGGAATGGAATGGCATGGAATTGAATGGAATGGAATGGAATGGAATCAACCCGAATGGGATGGAATGGAATGGAATGGAATGGAATTGAATCATCCCAAATGGCATGGAATGTAATGGAATATAATGGAATGGAATGGAATGAAATGGAATGGAATGAAATGGAATGGAATCAAAATGAATGAAATGGATTGGAATGGAATGGAAAGGAATGGAATCAACCCGAATGGAATGGAATGGAACGGAATGGAATGGAATGGCATGGAATGGAATGGAATCAACCCGAATGGAATGGAATGCAATGGAATGGAATAGAATGGAATGGAATGGAATAGAATCAACCCGAATGGAATGGAATGGAATGAATGGAGTGGAATGGAATGGAAGAGGATCAACCCGTATACAAAGGAAAGGAAAGAAATGGAATGGAATCAACCCGAATGGAATGGAATGGAATGGAATGGAATGGAATGGAATGGAATGGAACGGAATGGAATCAACCCGAACGGAATGGAATGGAATGGAATGGAATGGAATGGAATGGATAGGAATGGAATGGAAACAACCCGAATGGAATGGAATCGAATGGAACGGAATGGAGCGATATCAGACCGACTGCAATGGAATGGAATGGAATGGAATGCAATCAACACGAATGGAATGAAACGGAATGGAATGGAATCAACAAGAAAGGAATGGAATGGAATGGAATGGAATGGAATGGAATGGAATCAACCCGAAAGGAATGGAATGGAATGGCATGGAATGGATTGGAATGGTATCATCTCGAATGGAATGGAATGGAAAGGAACAGAATCAACCCGAATGGAATGCAATGGAATGGAATGGAATAGAATCAACCCGAATGGAATGGACTGGAATGGAATGGAATGGAATGGAATCAACCCGAATGGAATAGAATGGAATGGGAAGGAAGGGAATGCAAAGAAGTCAACCCGAATGGAATGGAATGGAATGGAATGGAATGGAATGGAATGCAATGAAATGGAATGGCATGGAATCAACCGGAATGGAATGGAATGGAATGGAATGGAATGGAATGGAACGGAATGGTATCAACCCGATTGGAATGGAATGGAATGGAATGGAATGGAAAGGAATGGAATGGAAAAGAGTCAACTCGAATGTAATGGAATGGAATGGAATGGAAAGGAATGGAATGGAAATTATCAACTCGAATGTAATGGAATTGAATGAAATGGAATGGAATCCAAGCGAATGGAACGGAATGGAATGGGATGGAATGGAATGACATGGAATTGAATGGAATGGAGTCAACCCGAATGGAATGGAATGGAATGGAATGACATGGAATGGAATGGAATGGAATGGAATGGAATGGCATGGAATTGAATGGAATGGAGTCAACCCGAATGGAATGGAATGGAATGGAATGGAATGGAATGGAATGGAATCAACCCGAATGGAATGGAACGGAATGGATTGAAATGGAATGGGATCAACGTGAATGGAATGGAATGGAATGGAATGCAATTTAATCAAGCCGAATGGAATGGAATGGAATTTAATGGAATGAAATGGAATCAACCGGAATGGAATGGAATGGAATGGAATGGATTGGAATGGAATGCAATCAACCCAAATATAATGGAATGGAAGGGAATGGAATGGAATGGAATGGAATCAACCTAAATGGAATGGAAAGGAATGGAATGGAATGGAATGGAATCAACCAGAATGGAATGGAATTTATTGGAGTCAAACCGAATGGCATTGAATGGAATAGAATCAACCCGAATGGAATGGAATGGAATGGAATGGAATGGAATGAAATGGAATGGAACAGTACGGAATGGAATGGAATGTTATCAACCTGAATGGAATGCAATGGAATGGAATGAAATGGAATGGAGGAGAATCAACCCGAATGGAATGGAATTGAAAGGAATGGAATGGAATGGAACGGAATGGAATCAACCCGAATGGAATGGAATGGAACGGAATGGAATGGAATGGAATGGAATCAACCAGAATGGAATGGAATTTATTGGAGTCAAACCGAATGGCATTGAATGGAATAGAATCAACCCGAATGGAAAGGAATGGAATGGAATGGAATGGAATGAAATGGAATGGAACGGTACGGAATGGAATGGAATGTTATCAACCTGAATGGAATGCAATGGAATGGAATGAAATGGATTGGAGGAGAATCAACCCGAATGGAATGGAATTGAAAGGAATGGAATGGAATGGAACGGAATGGAATCAACCCGAATGGAATGGAATGGAACGGAATGGAATGGAATGGAATGGAATGGAATGGAATGGAATGGAATCAACCCGAATGGAATGGAATGGAATGACATGGAATAGAATGGAATGTAATGGAATGGAATCAACCCGAATGGAATGGAATGGAATGGAATGGAATGGAATGGAATGGAATCATCCCGAATGGCATGGAATGGAATGGAATAGAATGGAATGGAATGGAATGAAATGGAATGGAATGAAATGGAATGGAATCAACCCGAATGAAATGGAATGGAATGGAATGGAACGGAATGGAATCAACGCGAATGGAATGGAATGGAACGGAATGGAATGGTATGGCATGGAATGGAATGGAATCAACCCGAATGGAATGGAATGCAATGGAATGGAATAGAATGGAATGGAATGGAATGGAATCAACCCGAATGGAATGGAATGGAATGGAATGGAATGGAATGGAAGAGAATCAACCCGAATACAATGGAAAGGAAAGAAATGGAATGGAATCAACCCGAGTGGAATGGAATGGAATGGAATGGAATGGAATGGAACGCAATGGAATCAACCCGAACGGAATGGAATGGAATGGAATGGAATGGAATGGAATGGATAGGAATGGAATGGAACCAACCCGAATGGAATGGAATCGAATGGAACGGAATGGAACGATATCAGACCAACTGCAATGGAATGGAATGGAATGGAATGCAATCAACACGAATGGAATGAAACGGAATGGAATGGAATCAACAAGAAAGGAATGGAATGGTATGGAATGGAATGGAATGGAATGGAATGGAATCAACCTGAAAGGAATGGAATGGAACGGAATGGAATGGATTGGAATGGTATCATCTCGAATGGAATGGAATGGAAAGGAACAGAATCAACCCGAATGGAATGGAATGGAATGGAATGGAATGGAATCAACCCGAATGGAATAGAATGGAATGGGATGGAAGGGAATGCAAAGAAGTCAACCCGAATGGAATGGAATGGAATGGAATGGAATGGAATGCAATGAAATGGAATGGCATGGAATCAACCGGAATGGAATGGAATGGAATGGAATGGAATGGAACGGAATGGTATCAACCCGATTGGAATGGAATGGAATGGAATGGAATGGAATGGAAAGGAATGGAATGGAAAAGAATCAACTCGAATGTAATGGAATGGAATGGAATGGAAAGGAATGGAATGGAAAGTATCAACTCGAATGAAATGGAATTGAATGAAATGGAATGGAATCCAAGCGAATGGAATGGAATGGAATGGGATGGAATGGAATGGCATGGAATTCAATGGAATGGAGTAAACCCGAATGGAATGGAATGGAATGGAATGGAATGGAATGGAATGGAATGGAATGGAATGGAATGGCATGGAATTGAATGGAATGGAGTCAACCCGAATGGAATGGAATGGAATGGAATGGAATGGATTGGAATGGAATTCAATCAACCCAAGTGGAATGGAATGGAATGCAATGGAATGGAATCAACCCGAATGCAATGGAATGGAGTGGAATGGAATGGAATCAAACCGAATGGAACGGAATGGAATGGAATGGAATGGAATCAACCAGAATGGAATGGAATGGAATGGAATGCAATGGAATGGAATCAACCCGAATGGAATGGAATGGAATGGAATGGAATGGAACGGAATGCAATCAACACGAATGGAATGGAATGAAAGGGAATGGAATGGAATGGAATCAACCCCAATGGAATGGAATGGAATGGAATGGAATGGAATGGAATGGAATGGAATGGATTGGGATGGAATGGAATGGAATCAAACCAAATGGAATGGAATGGAGTGGATTGGAATGGAATGCAATCAACCCGAATGGAATGGAATGGAATGGAATGGAATGGAATGGAATGGAATGGAGTAAAGGAGAATGGAGTGGAATGGAATGGAATGGAATCATCCCGAATGGCATGGAATGGAACGGAATGGAATGGAATGGAATGAAATGTAATGGAATGAAATGGAATGGAATCAACCCGAATGGAATGGAATGGAACGGAATGGAATGGAATGGCATGGAATGGAATGGAATCAACCCGTATGGAAAGGAATGGAATGGCAAGGAATAGAATGGAATGGAATGGAATGGAACGGAATCATCCCGAATGGCATGGAATGGAATGGAATGGAATGGAATGAAATGGAATGGAATGAAATGGAATGGAATCAAGCCGAATGGAATGGAATGGAATGGAATGGAATGGAAGCAACCCGAATGGAATGGAATGGAATGGAATGGAATGGAATGGAATGGAATGGAATCAACCCGAATGGAATGGAATGGAATGGCATGGAATAGAATGGAATGGAATGGAATGGAATCAACCCGAATGGAATGGAATGGAATGGAATGGAATGGAATGGAATGGAATTGAATCATCCCAAATGGCATGGAATGTAATGGAATATAATGGAATGGAATGGAATGAAATGGAATGGAATGGAATGGAATGGAATCAAAACGAATGAAATGGATTGGAATGGAATGGAAAGGAATGGAATCAACCCGAATGGAATGGAATGGAATGGAATGGAATGGAATGGCATGGAATGGAATGGAATCAACCCGAATGGAATGGAATGCAATGGAATGGAATAGAATGGAATGGAATGGAATGGAATCAACCCGAATGGAATGGAATGGAATGAATGGAGTGGAATGGAATGGAAGAGAATCAACCCGAATACAATGGAAAGGAAAGAAATGGAATGGAATCAACCCGAATGGAATGGAATGGAATGGAATGGAATGGAATGGAATGGAATGGAATGGAACGGAATGGAATCAACCCGAACGGAATGGAATGGAATGGAATGGAATGGAATGGAATGGAATGGATAGGAATGGAATGGAACAAACCCGAATGGAATGGAATCGAATGGAACGGAATGGAGCGATATCAGACCGACTGAAATGGAATGGAATGGAATGGAATGCAATCAACACGAATGGAATGAAACGGAATGGAATGGAATCAACAAGAAAGGAATGGAATGGAATGGAATGGAATGGAATCAACCCGAAAGGAATGGAATGGAACGGAATGGAATGGATTGGAATGGTATCATCTCGAATGGAATGGAATGGAAAGGAACAGAATCAACCCGAATGGAATGGAATGGAATGGAATGGAATAGAATCAACCCGAATGGAATGGACTGGAATGGAATGGAATGGAATGGAATCAACCCGAATGGAATAGAATGGAATGGGATGGAAGGGAATGCAAAGAAGTCAACCCGAATGGAATGGAATGGAATGGAATGGAATGGAATGGAATGCAATGAAATGGAATGGCATGGAATCAACCGGAATGGAATGGAATGGAATGGAATGGAACGGAATGGTATCAACCCGATTGGAATGGAATGGAATGGAATGGAGTGGAATGGAATGGAATGGAAAGGAATGGAATGGAAAAGAATCAACTCGAATGTAATGGAATGGAATGGAAAGGAATGGAATGGAAAGTATCAACTCGAATGAAATGGAATTGAATGAAATGGAATGGAATCCAAGCGAATGGAATGGAATGGAATGGGATGGAATGGAATGGCATGGAATTCAATGGAATGGAGTAAACCCGAATGGAATGGAATGGAATGGAATGGAATGGAATGGCATGGAATTGAATGGAATGGAGTCAACCCGAATGGAATGGAATGGAATGGAATGGAATGGATTGGAATGGAATTCAATCAACCCAAGTGGAATGGAATGGAATGCAATGGAATGGAATAAACCCGAATGCAATGGAATGGAGTGGAATGGAATGGAATCAGACCGAATGGAACGGAATGGAATGGAATGGAATGGAATCAACCAGAATGGAATGGAATGGAATGGAATGCAATGGAATGGAATCAACCCGAATGGAATGGAATGGAATGGAATGGAATGGAATGGAACGGAATGCAATCAACACGAATGGAATGGAATGAAAGGGAATGGAATGGAATGGAATCAACCCCAATGGAATGGAATGGAATGGAATGGAATGGAATGGAATGGAATGGAATGGAATGGAATGGAATGGATTGGGATGGAATGGAATGGAATCAAACCAAATGGAATGGAATGGAGTGGATTGGAATGGAATGCAATCAACCCGAATGGAATGGAATGGAATGGAATGGAATGGAATGGAATGGAATGGAACGGAATGGAGAAAAGGAGAATGGAGTGGCATGGAATGGAATGGAATCATCCCGAATGGCATGGAATGGAATGGAATGGAATGGAATGGAATGAAATGTAATGGAATGAAATGGAATGGAATCAACCCGAATGGAATGGAATGGAACGGAATGGAATGGAATGGAATGGAATGGAATGGAATCAACCCGTATGGAATGGAATGGAATGGCAAGGAATAGAATGGAATGGAATGGAATGGAACGGAATCATACCGAATGGCATGGATTGGAATGGAATGGAATGGAATGAAATGTAATGGAATGAAATGGAATGGAATCAAGCCGAATGGAATGGAATGGAATGGAATGGAATGGAATCAACCCGAATGGAATGGAATGGAATGGAATGGAATGGAATGGAATGGAATGGAATCAACCCGAATGGAATGGAATGGAATGGCATGGAATAGAATGGAATGGAATGGAATGGAATCAACCCGAATGGAATGGAATGGAATGGAATGGAATGGAATGGAATGGAATCATCCCAAATGGCATGGAATGTAATGGAATATAATGGAATGGAATGGAATGAAATGGAATGGAATGAAATGGAATGGAATCAAAACGAATGAAATGGATTGGAATGGAATGGAAAGGAATGGAATCAACCCGAATGGAATGGAATGGAACGGAATGGAATGGAATGGCATGGAATGGAATGGAATCAACCCGAATGGAATGGAATGCAATGGAATGGAATAGAATGGAATGGAATGGAATGGAATCAACCCGAATGGAATGGAATGGAATGAATGGAGTGGAATGGAATGGAAGAGAATCAACCCGAATACAATGGAAAGGAAAGAAATGGAATGGAATCAACCCGAATGGAATGGAATGGAATGGAATGGAATGGAATGGAACGGAACGGAATGGAATCAACCCGAACGGAATGGAATGGAATGGAATGGAATGGAATGGAATGGAATGGATAGGAATGGAATGGAACAAACCCGAATGGAATCGAATCGAATGGAACGGAATGGAGCGATATCAGACCGACTGCAATGGAATGGAATGGAATGGAATGCAATCAACACGAATGGAATGAAACGGAATGGAATGGAATCAACAAGAAAGGAATGGAATGGAATGGAATGGAATGGAATGGAATGGAATGGAATGGAATCAACCCGAAAGGAATGGAATGGAACGGAATGGAATGGATTGGAATGGTATCATCTCGAATGGAATGGAATGGAAAGGAACATAATCAACCCGAATGGAATGGAATGGAATGGAATGGAATAGAATCAACCCGAATGGAATGGACTGGAATGGAATGGAATGGAATGGAATCAACCCGAATGGAATAGAATGGAATGGGATGGAAGGGAATGCAAAGAAGTCAACCCGAATGGAATGGAATGGAATGGAATGGAATGGAATGCAATGAAATGGAATGGCTTGGAATCAACCGGAATGGAATGGAATGGAATGGAATGGAACGGAATGGTATCAACCCGATTGGAATGGAATGGAATGGAATGGAGTGGAATGGAATGGAATGGAAAGGAATGGAATGGAAAAGAATCAACTCGAATGTAATGGAATGGAATGGAATGGAAAGGAATGGAATGGAAATTATCAACTCGAATGTAATGGAATTGAATGAAATAGAATGGAATCCAAGCGAATGGAATGGAATGGAATGGGATGGAATGGAATGACATGGAATTGAATGGAATGGAGTCAACCCGAATGGAATGGAATGGAATGGAATGGAATGGAATGGAATGGAATGGAATGCAATGAAATGGAATGGCATGGAATCAACCGGAATGGAATGGAATGGAATGGAATGGAACGGAATGGTATCAACCCGATTGGAATGGAATGGAATGGAATGGAAAGGAATGGAATGGAAAAGAATCAACTCGAATGTAATGGAATGGAATGGAATGGAAAGAATGGAATGGAAAGTATCATCTCGAATGTAATGGAATTGAATGAAATGGAATGGAATCCAAGCGAATGGAATGGAATGGAATGGGATGGAATGGAATGGCATGGAATTGAATGGAATGGAGTCAACCCGAATGGAATGGAATGGAATGGAATGGAATGGAATGGAATGGCATGGAATTGAATGGAATGGAGTCAACCCGAATGGAATGGAATGGAATGGAATGGAATGGATTGGAATGGAATGCAATCAACCCAAATGGAATGGAATGGAATGCAATGGAATGGAATCAACCCGAATGCAATGGAATGGAGTGGAATAGAATGGAATCAAACCGAATGGAACGGAATGGAATGGAATGGAATGGAATCAACCAGAATGGAATGGAATGGAATGGAATGGAATGGAATGGAATCAACCCGAATGGAATGGAATGGAATGGAATGGAATGGAACGGAATGCAATCAACACGAATGGAATGGAATGAAAGGGAAGGGAATGGAATGGAATCAACCCGAATGGAATGGAATGGAATGGAATGGAATGGAATGGATTGGGATGGAATGGAATGGAATCAAACGAAATGGAATGGAATGGAGTGGATTGGAATGGAATGCAATCAACCGGAATGGAATGGAATGGAATGGAATGGAATGGAATGGAATGGAATGGAATGGAATGGAGTAAAGGAGAATGGAATGGAATTGAATGGAATGGAATCATCCCGAATGGCATGGAATAGAATGGAATGGAATGGAATGAAATGTAATGGAATGAAATGGAATGGAATCAACCCGAATGGAATGGAATGGAATGGAATGGAACGGAATGGAATCAACCCGAATGGAATGGAATGGAACGGAATGGAATGGAATGGAATGGAATGGAATGGAATGGAATGGAATGGAATCAACCCGAATGGAATGGAATGGAATGGCATGGAATAGAATGGAATGGAATGGAAAGGAATGGAATCATCCCGAATGGCATGGAATGGAATGGAATGGAATGGAATGAAATGTAATGGAATGAAATGGAATGGAATCAACCCGAATGGAATGGAATGGAATGGAACGGAATGGAATCAACCCGAATGGAATGGAATGGAATGGAATGGAATGGAATGGAATGGAATGGAATGCAATGGAATGGAATCAACCCGAATGGAATGGAATGGAATGGCATGGAATACAATGGAATGGAATGGAATGGAATCAACCCGAATGGAATGGAATGGAATGGAATGGAATGGAATGGAATGGAATTGAATCATCCCGAATGGCATGGAATGGAATGGAATATAATGGAATGGAATGGAATGAAATGGAATGGAATGAAATGGAATGGAATGAAATGGAATGGAATCAAAACGAATGAAATGGAATGGAATGGAATGGAACGGAATGGAATCAACCCGAATGGAAAGGAATGGAACGGAATGGAATGGAATGGCATGGAATGGAATGGAATCAACCCGAATGGAATGGAATGCAATGGAATGGAATAGAACGGAATGGAATGTAATGGAATCAACCCGAATGGAATGGAATGGAATGGAATGGAATGGAAGAGAATCAACCCGAATACAATGGAAAGGAAAGAAATGGAATGGAATCAACCCGAATGGAATGGAATGGAATGGAATGGAATGGAATGGAATGGAACCGAATGGAATCAACCCGAACGGAATGGAATGGAATGGAATGGAATGGAATGGATAGGAATGGAATGGAACCAACCCGAATGGAATGGAATCGAATGGAACGGAATGGAACGATATCAGACCGACTGCAATGGAATGGAATGGAATGGAATGCAATGGAATGGAGTGAAATGGAATGGAATCAACCCGAATGGAATGGAATGGAATGGAAAGGAATGGAACGGAATGGAATCAAACCGAATGGAATAGAATGGAATGGAATCAACCTGAATAGAATGGAATGGAATGGAATGGAATGGAATGGAATGGAATGAACCCGAATGGAATGGAATGGAATGGAAGGGAATGGAATGGAATAGAATGAAACCGAATGTAATGGAATGGAATGAAATGGAATGGAATCCACCCGAATGGAATGGAATGGAATGGGATGGAATGGAATGGAATGGAATCAACCCGAATGGAATGGAATGGCGTGGAATGGAATGGAAAGGAACGGAATGGAATAGAATGGAATCAACACGAATGGAATGGAATGGAATGGAATGGAATGGAATGGAATGGAATGGAATGCAATGGAGTCAACCCGAATGGAATGGAATGGAATGGAATGGAATCAACCGGAATGGAATGGAATGGAATGGAATGGAATGGATTGGAATGGAATGCAATCAACCCAAATGGAATGGAATGGAATGCAATGGAATGGAATCAACCCGAATGGAATGGAATGGAATGGAATGGAATGGAATGGAAAGGAATGGAATTGAAAAGATTGGAATGGATTCATATCAATCCGAATGGAATGGAGTGGAATCGAATGGAATGGAATGGAAAGGAATGGAATGAAATGGAATGAAGCAAAATGGAATGGAATGGAATGGAATGGAATGGAATCAAACGGAATGGAATGGAAAGGAATGGAATGGAATGGAATCAACCCGAATGGAATGGATTGGAATGGAATGGAATGGAATGGAATGGAATGGACTCAACATGAATGGAATGGAATGGAATGGAATGGAATGGAATCACCAAGAATGGAAGGGAATGGATTGGA
The DNA here is from genome assembly GCF_029289425.2 of Pan paniscus. NCBI lineage: Eukaryota > Metazoa > Chordata > Mammalia > Primates > Hominidae > Pan > Pan paniscus. The sequence goes on along the minus strand of NC_073260.2, from coordinate 66,565,685 downwards.
ATGGAATGGAATGGAATCAACCCGAATGGAAAGGAATGGAAGGGAATGGAATCAACCAGAATGGAATGGAATGGCATGGAATGGAATGAATCGGAATGGAATGGATCCAACCCGAATGGAATGGAATGGAATGAAATGGAATTGAATGGAATGGAATGGAATGAAATGGAATGGAATGGAATGTAAGGGAATGGAATCAACACGAATGGAATGGAATGGAACGGAATGGAATGGAATGGAAGGGAATGGAATCAACCCGAATGGAATGGAATGGAATGGAATTGAATGGAATGGATTGGAATGGAATCAACCCAAATGGAATGGAGTGGAATGAAGTGGAATCAACACGAATGGAATGGAATGGAATGGAATGAACACGAATGGAATGGAAAGGAAAGGAATGGAATGGGATGGAATGGAGTGGAATGTAATAAACCCGAACGCAATGGAATGGAATGGATTCGAATGGAATGGAATCAACCCGAATGGAATGGAATGGAATGGAATGGAATGGAATGGAGTAAACGCGAATGGAATGGAATGAAATGGAATGGAATGGAATCAACAGGAATGGAATGCAATGGAAAGGAATGGAATGGAATGGAATGGAATCAACCTAAATGGAATGGAAAGGACTGGAATGGATTGGAATGGAATCAACCAGAATGGAATGGAATGGAATGGAGTCAAACCGAATAGAATTGAATGGAATGGAATCAACCCTAATGGAATGGAATGAAATGGAATGGAAAGGAATGATATCAAACCGAATGCAATGCTATGGAAAGGAATGGAAAGGAATGGAAGGGAATCAACCCGAATGGAATGGAATGGAATGGAAAGGAATGGAATGGAATGGAATGGAATGGAATGGAATCATCCAGAATGGAATGGAATGGAATGGAATGGAACGGAATGGAATCAATCCGAATGGAATGCAATGGAATGGAATGGAATGGAAAGGAATGGAATGGAATCAACCCGAATGGAATGGAATCTAATGGAATGGAATGGAATGGAATCAACAAGAAAGGAATGGAATGGAATTAAATGGAATGGAATGGAATGGAATGGAATCAACCCGAATGGAATGGAATGGAATGGAATTCAAAGGAACCCAATCAATCCGAATGGAATGGAATGTAATAGGAATGAAATGGTATAGAATTAACCCGAATGGATAGGAATGGAATGGAATGGAAACAACCCGAATGGAATGGAATGGAATGGGATGGAAAGAAATCGAATGGGGAGGAATGGAATGGAATGGAATCAACCGAATGGAATGGAATGGAATGGAATGCAATGGAATGGAATAGAATGGAATGGAATCAACTCAAATGGAACGGAATGGAAAGGATTGGTATGGAATCAACATGAATGGAATGGAATGGAATGGAATGGAAAGGAATGGAATTGAGTCAGCCCGAATGGAATGGAATGGAATGGAATGGAATGGAATGGAATAGAGTGGAATCAACCGTAACTGAATGGGATGGAATTGAATGGAATGGAATGGAATCAACACGAATGGAATAGAATGGAATGGAATGGAATGCAATGGAATGGAAAGGAATGGAAAGGAATGGAATCAACCCAAATGGAATGGAGTGGAGTGGAATGGAATGGAATGGAATGGAATGGAATGGAATGGAATGGAATGGAATTGAATGGAGTGGAATGGAATCAACCAGAATGGAATGGAATGGAATGGATTGCAATAGAATGGAATGGAACCAACCAGAATGGAATGCAATGCAATGGAATGGAATGGAATGGAATCAACCCGAGTGGAATGGAAAGGAAAGCAATGGAATGGAATGAAATGGCATGGAATTAACCCGAAAGGAATGGAATGGAGTGGAATGGAATGGAACGCAATGGAATCAACCGGAATGGAATGGAATGGAATGGAATGGAATGGAATGGAATGGAATGAAACGGAACGGAATAAACCCTAAAGGAATGGAATGGAACGGAATGTGATGGAATGGAATCAACCCGAATGGAATGGAATGGAATGGAATGGAATGGTATGGAATCAACCCGAGTGGTATGCAATGTAATGGAATGGAATGGAATGGAATGGAGTAAAGGAGAATGGAATGGAATTGAATGGAATGGAATCATCCCGAATGGCATGGAATGGAATGGAATGGAATGGAATGAAATGTAATGGAATGAAATGGAATGGAATCAACCCGAATGGAATGGAATGGAATGGAATGGAACGGAATGGAATCAACCCGAATGGAATGGAATGGAACGGAATGGAATGGAATGGAATGGAATGGAATGGAATGGAATGGAATGGAATCAACCCGAATGGAATGGAATGGAATGGCATGGAATAGAATGGAATGGAATGGAAAGGAATGGAATCATCCCGAATGGCATGGAATGGAATGGAATGGAATGGAATGAAATGTAATGGAATGAAATGGAATGGAATCACCCCGAATGGAATGGAATGGAATGGAACGGAATGGAATCAACCCGAATGGAATGGAATGGAATGGAATGGAATGGAATGGAATGGAATGGAATGGAATGCAATGGAATGGAATCAACCCGAATGGAATGGAATGGAATGGCATGGAATACAATGGAATGGAATGGAATGGAATCAACCCGAATGGAATGGAATGGAATGGAATGGAATGGAATGGAATGGAATTGAATCATCCCGAATGGCATGGAATGGAATGGAATATAATGGAATGGAATGGAATGAAATGGAATGGAATGAAATGGAATGGAATGAAATGGAATGGAATCAAAACGAATGAAATGGAATGGAATGGAATGGAACGGAATGGAATCAACCCGAATGGAAAGGAATGGAACGGAATGGAATGGAATGGCATGGAATGGAATGGAATCAACCCGAATGGAATGGAATGCAATGGAATGGAATAGAACGGAACGGAATGTAATGGAATCAACCCGAATGGAATGGAATGGAATGGAATGGAATGGAAGAGAATCAACCCGAATACAATGGAAAGGAAAGAAATGGAATGGAATCAACCCGAATGGAATGGAATGGAATGGAATGGAATGGAATGGAATGGAACCGAATGGAATCAACCCGAACGGAATGGAATGGAATGGAATGGAATGGAATGGATAGGAATGGAATGGAACCAACCCGAATGGAATGGAATCGAATGGAACGGAATGGAACGATATCAGACCGACTGCAATGGAATGGAATGGAATGGAATGCAATCAACACGAATGGAATGAAACGGAATGGAATGGAATCAACAAGAATGGAATGGAATGGAATGGAATGGAATGGAATGGAATGGAATCAACCCGAACGGAATGGAATGGAACGGAATGGAGTGCATTGGAATGGTATCATCTCGAATGGAATGGAATGGAAAGGAACAGAATCAACACAAATGGAATGGAATGGAAAGGAATGGAATAGAATCAACCCGAATGGAATGGAATGGAATGGAATGGAATGGAATGGAATGGAATGGAATGGAATCAACCCGAATGGAATAGAATGGAATGGGATGGAAGAGAATGCAAAGAAGTCAACCCGAATGGAATGGAATGGAATGGAATGGAATGGAATGGAATGGAATGGAATGCAATGAAATGGAATGGCATGGAATCAACCGGAATGGAATGGAATGGAATGGTATGGAACGGAATGGTATCAACCCGATTGGAATGGAATGGAATGGAATGGAATGGAATGGAATGGAAAGGAATGGAATGGAAAAGAATCAACTCGAAATGAATGGAATGGAATGGAATGGAATGGAATGGAAAGTATCAACTCGAATGTAATGGAATTGAATGAAATGGAATGGAATCCAAGCGAATGGAATGGAATGGGATGGAATGGAATGGCATGGAATTGAATGGAATGGAGTCAACCCGAATGGAATGGAATGGAATGGAATGGAATGGAATGGCATGGAATTGAATGGAATGGAGTCAACCCGAATGGAATGGAATGGAATGGAATGGAATGGAATGGAATGGAATGGAATGGAATGGAATCAACGTGAATGGAATGGAATGGAATGGAATGCAATTTTATCTACACGAATGGAATGGAATGGAATGGAATGGAATGAAATGGAATCAACCGGAATGGAATGGAATGGAATGGAATGGATTGCAATGGAATGCAATCAACCCAAATATAATGGAATGGAAGGGAATGGAATGGAATGGAATGGAATCAACCTAAATGGAATGGAAAGGAATGGAATGGAATGCAATGGAATCAACCAGAATGGAATGGAATTTATTTGAGTCAAACCGAATGGCATTGAATGGAATGGAATCAACCCGAATGGAATGGAATGGAGTGAAATGGAATGGAATGGAACGGAATGGAATGGAATGTTATCAACCTGAATGGAAAGCTATGGAATGGAATGGAATGGAATGGAGGAGAATCAACCCAAATGGAATGGAATTGAAAGTAATGGAATGCAATGGAATGGAATGGAATCAACCAGAATGGATTGGAATGGAATGGAATGGAATGGAATGGAAACAACCGGAATGGAATGGAATGGAATTCAATGGAATGGAATGGAATCAACCCGAATGGAATGGAATGGAATCAACCCGAATGGAATGGAATGGAATGGAATGGAATGAAACGGAATGGAACGGAACCAACCCGAATGGAATGGAATGGAATGAAATCGAATGGAGTAAAATGGAATGGAATGGAACGGAATGGAATGGAACCAACTCGAATGGAATGGAATGGAATGGAATGGAAAGGAATCATCCCGAATAGCATGGAATGTAATGGAATGGAATGGAATTGATTGGAATCAACCCGAATGCAATGGAATGGAATGCAATGGAATGGAGTGAAATGGAATGGAATCAACCCGAATGGAATGGAATGGAATGGAAAGGAATGGAACGGAATGGAATCAACCCGAATGGAATAGAATGGAATGGAATCAACCTGAATAGAATGGAATGGAATGGAATGGAATGGAATGGAAGGGAATGGAATGGAATGAACCCGAATGGAATGGAATGGAATGGAAGGGAATGGAATGGAATAGAATGAAACCGAATGTAATGGAATGGAATGAAATGGAATGGAATCCACCCGAATGGAATGGAATGGAATGGGATGGAATGGAATGGAATGGAATCAACCCGAATGGAATGGAATGGCGTGGAATGGAATGGAAAGGAACGGAATGGAATAGAATGGAATCAACACGAATGGAATGGAATGGAATGGAATGGAATGGAATGGAATGGAATGGAATGGAATGCAATGGAGTCAACCCGAATGGAATGGAATGGAATGGAATGGAATCAACCGGAATGGAATGGAATGGAATGGAATGGAATGGATTGGAATGGAATGCAATCAACCCAAATGGAATGGAATGGAATGCAATGGAATGGAATCAACCCGAATGGAATGGAATGGAATGGAATGGAATGGAATGGAAAGGAATGGAATTGAAAGGAATGGAATGGATTCATATCAATCCGAATGGAATGGAGTGGAATCGAATGGAATGGAATGGAAAGGAATGGAATGAAATGGAATCAAGCAAAATGGAATGGAATGGAATGGAATGGAATGGAATCAAACGGAATGGAATGGAAAGGAATGGAATGGAATGGAATCAACCCGAATGGAATGGATTGGAATGGAATGGAATGGAATGGAATGGAATGGACTCAACATGAATGGAATGGAATGGAATGGAATGGAATGGAATCACCAAGAATGGAAGGGAATGGATTGGAATGGAATGGAAAGGAATCAACCGGAATAGAACGGAATGGAACGGAATGGAATCAACCCGAATGGAAAGGAATGGAAGGGAATGGAATCAACCAGAATGGAATGGAATGGCATGGAATGGAATGAATCGGAATGGAATGGATCCAACCCGAATGGAATGGAATGGAATGAAATGGAATTGAATGGAATGGAATGGAATGAAATGGAATGGAATGGAATGTAAGGGAATGGAATCAACACGAATGGAATGGAATGGAACGGAATGGAATGGAATGGAAGGGAATGGAATCAACCCGAATGGAATGGAATGGAATGGAATTGAATGGAATGGATTGGAATGGAATCAACCCAAATGGAATGGAGTGGAATGAAGTGGAATCAACACGAATGGAATGGAATGGAATGGAATGAACACGAATGGAATGGAAAGGAAAGGAATGGAATGGGATGGAATGGAGTGGAATGTAATAAACCCGAACGCAATGGAATGGAATGGATTCGAATGGAATGGAATCAACCCGAATGGAATGGAATGGAATGGAATGGAATGGAATGGAGTAAACGCGAATGGAATGGAATGAAATGGAATGGAATGGAATCAACAGGAATGGAATGCAATGGAAAGGAATGGAATGGAATGGAATGGAATCAACCTAAATGGAATGGAAAGGACTGGAATGGATTGGAATGGAATCAACCAGAATGGAATGGAATGGAATGGAGTCAAACCGAATAGAATTGAATGGAATGGAATCAACCCTAATGGAATGGAATGAAATGGAATGGAAAGGAATGATATCAAACCGAATGCAATGCTATGGAAAGGAATGGAAAGGAATGGAAGGGAATCAACCCGAATGGAATGGAATGGAATGGAAAGGAATGGAATGGAATGGAATGGAATGGAATCATCCAGAATGGAATGGAATGGAATGGAATGGAACGGAATGGAATCAATCCGAATGGAATGCAATGGAATGGAATGGAATGGAAAGGAATGGAATGGAATCAACCCGAATGGAATGGAATCTAATGGAATGGAATGGAATGGAATCAACAAGAAAGGAATGGAATGGAATTAAATGGAATGGAATGGAATGGAATGGAATCAACCCGAATGGAATGGAATGGAATGGAATTCAAAGGAACCCAATCAACCCGAATGGAATGGAATGTAATAGGAATGAAATGGTATAGAATTAACCCGAATGGATAGGAATGGAATGGAATGGAAACAACCCGAATGGAATGGAATGGAATGGGATGGAAAGAAATCGAATGGAGAGGAATGGAATGGAATGGAATCAACCGAATGGAATGGAATGGAATGGAATGCAATGGAATGGAATAGAATGGAATGGAATCAACTCAAATGGAACGGAATGGAAAGGATTGGTATGGAATCAACATGAATGGAATGGAATGGAATGGAATGGAAAGGAATGGAATTGAGTCAGCCCGAATGGAATGGAATGGAATGGAATGGAATGGAATGGAATAGAGTGGAATCAACCGTAACTGAATGGGATGGAATTGAATGGAATGGAATGGAATCAACACGAATGGAATAGAATGGAATGGAATGGAATGCAATGGAATGGAAAGGATTGGAAAGGAATGGAATCAACCCAAATGGAATGGAGTGGAGTGGAATGGAATGGAATGGAATGGAATGGAATGGAATGGAATGGAATGGAATTGAATGGAGTGGAATGGAATCAACCAGAATGGAATGGAATGGAATGGATTGCAATAGAATGGAATGGAACCAATCAGAATGGAATGCAATGGAATGGAATGGAATGGAATGGAATCAACCCGAGTGGAATGGAAAGGAAAGCAATGGAATGGAATGAAATGGCATGGAATTAACCCGAAAGGAATGGAATGGAGTGGAATGGAATGGAACGCAATGGAATCAACCGGAATGGAATGGAATGGAATGGAATGGAATGGAATGGAATGGAATGGAATGGAATGAAACGGAACGGAATAAACCCTAAAGGAATGGAATGGAACGGAATGTGATGGAATGGAATCAACCCGAATGGAATGGAATGGAATGGAATGGAATGGTATGGAATCAACCCGAGTGGTATGCAATGTAATGGAATGGAATGGAATCGTACGGAATCAACCCGAAAGGAATGGAATGGAATGTGATGGAATGGAATGGAATGGAATAAACCCGAATGGAATGGAATGGAATGGAATGGAATCAACCCGAATGGACTGGAATGGAATGGAATGGAACGGAATGGAATGGAGTCAACCTAAATGTAATGGAAAGGAATGGAATGGAATGGTATGGAATCAACCGGAATGAAATGGAATGGAATGTAGTCAAACCGAATGGAATCGAATGGAATGGAAAAAACCTGAATGGAATGGAATGGAAAGGAATGCAATGTTATCATCCCGAATGGAATGGAAAGGAATGGAAGGGAATGAACCCGAATGGAATGGAATGGAATGGAATGGAAACGAATGGAATGGAATGGAATCAACCAGAATGGAATGGAATGGAATGGAATGGAAAGGAATGGAATGGAATGGAATCAACCGGAATGGAATGGATTGGAATGGAATGGAATGGAATGGAATGGAATGGAATCAACCCGAATGGAAAGGAATGGAACGGAATGGAATCAACCAGAATGGAATGGAATGGAGTGGAATGGAATGAATCGGAATGGAATGGATCCAACCCGAATGGAATGGAATGGAATGAAATGGAATTGAATGGAATGGAATGGAATGAAATGGAATGGAATGGAATGTAAGGGAATGGAATCAACACGAATGGAATGGAATGGAACGGAATGGAATGGAATGGAAGGGAATGGAATCAACCCGAATGGAATGGAATGGAATGGAATGGAATGGATTGGAATGGAATCAACCCAAATGGAATGGAATGGAATGAAGTGGAATCAACACGAATGGAATGGAATGGAATGGAATGAACACGAATGGAATGGAAAGGAATGGAATGGAACGGGATGGAATGGAGTGGAATGTAATAAACCCGAACGCAATGGAATGGAATGGATTCGAATGGAATGGAATCAACCCGAATGGAATGGAATGGAATGGAATGGAATGGAGTAAACGCGAATGGAATGGAATGAAATGGAATGGAATGGAATCAACAGGAATGGAATGCAATGGAAAGGAATGGAATGGAATGCAATGGAATCAACCTAAATGGAATGGAAAGGACTGGAATGGATTGGAATGGAATCAACCAGAATGGAATGGAATGGAATGGAGTCAAACCGAATAGAATTGAATGGAATGGAATCAACCCTAATGGAATGGAATGAAATGGAATGGAAAGGAATGTTATCAACCCCAATGGAATGCTATGGAAAGGAATGGAAAGGAATGGAAGGGAATCAACCCGAATGGAATGGAATGGAATGGAAAGGAATGGAATGGAATGGAATGGAATGGAATGGAATCATCCAGAATGGAATGGAATGGAATGGAATGGAACGGAATGGAATCAATCCGAATGGAATGCAATGGAATGGAATGGAATGGAATGGAATGAAACGGAACGGAATAAACCCTAAAGGAATGGAATGGAGTGGAATGGAATGGAACGCAATGGAATCAACCGGAATGGAATGGAATGGAATGGAATGGAATGGAATGGAATGAAACGGAACGGAATAAACCCTAAAGGAATGGAATGGAACGGAATGTGATGGAATGGAATCAACCCGAATGGAATGGAATGGAATGGAATGGTATGGAATCAACCCGAGTGGTATGCAATGTAATGGAATGGAATGGAATCGTACGGAATCAACCCGAAAGGAATGGAATGGAATGTGATGGAATGGAATGGAATGGAATAAACCCGAATGGAATGGAATGGAATGGAATGGAATCAACCCGAATGGAATGGAATGGAATGGAATGGAAAGGAATGGAATGGAGTCAACCTAAATGGAATGGAAAGGAATGGAATGGAATGGTATGGAATCAACCGGAATGAAATGGAATGGAATGTAGTCAAAGCGAATGGAATCGAATGGAATGGAAAAAACCTGAATGGAATGGAATGGAATGGAATGGAATGTTATCAACCCGAATGGAATGGAATGGAATGGAAGGGAATGAACCCGAATGGAATGGAATGGAATGGAATGGAAAGGAATGGAATGGAATGGAATCAACCAGAATGGAATGGAATGGAATGGAATGGAAAGGAATGGAATGGAATGGAATCAACCAGAATGGAATGGAATGGAATGGAATGGAATGGAATCAAACGGAATGGAATGGAATGGAATGGAATCAACACGAATGGAATGGAATGGAATGGAATGGAATGGAATGGAATCAACACGAATGGAATGGAATGGAATGAAATGGAATGGAATGGAATGGAATGGAATCAACCCGAAAGGAATGGAATGGAATGGAATTGAATTGAACGGAATGGAATGGAATGGCATCATCCCGAATGAAATGGAATGTAATGGAATCAAACCGAATGGAATGGAATGGAATGGGATGGAATGGAATTAAATGGAGTCAAAACGAATGGAATGGAATGGAATGGAATGGAATGGAATGGAATGGAATGGAATCAAACCGAATGGAATGGAATGGAGTGGAATGGAGTGGAATGGAATGGAATGGAATGGAATGGAATCAACCAGAATGGAAAAGAATGGAATGGAATGGAATGGAATGGAATGGAATGGAAAGGAATGGAATTGAATGGAGTGGAAAGGAATCAACCCGAATGGAATGGAATGTAATAGAATGGAATGGAATCAACCGGAATGGAATGCAATGGAATGGAATGGAATGGAATGGAATGGAATGAAATCAACCCGAGTGGAATGGAATGGAATGCAATGGAATGACATGAAATGGCATGGAATTTACCTGAATGGAATGGAATGGAAGTTAATGGCATGAACCCGAATGGAATGGAATGGAATGGAATGGAATGAAACGGAATGGAATAAACCCGAATGGAAAGGAGTTGAATGGCATGGAGTGGAATGGAATGGAACGGAATGTAATGGAATGGAATCAACCCGAATGGAATGGAATGGAATGGAATTGAAGAAATGGAACGGAATTAACCCGAATGGAATGGAATGGAATGGAACGGAATGGAATGGAATGAAATGGAATGGAATCAACCCGAATGGAATGGAACGTAATGGAGTGGAATGGAATGGAATGGAATGGAATCAACTCAAATGGAATGTAATGGAATGGAATAGAATGGAATGATATGGAATGAACACGAAAGGAATGGAATGGAATGGGACGGAATGGAATGGAATGGAATAAACCGGAATGGAATGGAATGCAATGGAATGGAATGGAATGGAATGAAATGCAAGGGAATGGAATGCAATGGAATCAACCCGAATGGAATGGAATGGAATCAACCCGAATGGAATGGAATGGCATGGAATGGAATGGAATGGAGTGGAATGGAGTCAACCCGAATGGAATGGTATGGAATGTAATGGAATGGAATGGAATCAACCGGAATGGAATGGAATGGAATGGAATGGAATCAACCTAAAAGGAGTGGAAAGGAATGTAATGGAAAGGAATGGAATCAAACAGAATGGAATGGAATGTAATGGAGTCAACCCGAATGGAATGGAATGGAATGGAATGGAATGGAATGGAATGGAATGGAATGGAATGGAACGGAATGCAATGGAATGTTATCAACCTGAATGGAATGGTATGGAATTGAAAGGAATGGAATGGAAGGGAATCAAACCGATTGGAATGGAATGGAAAGAATGGAATGGAATGGAATGGAATGGAATGGAATCAACCAGAATGGAATGGAATGGAATGAAATGGAATGGAATGGAATGGAATGGAATGGAATGGAATGGAATCAACCGGAATGGAATGAAATGGAATGCAATGGAATGGAATGGAATCAACCCGAATGTAATGTAATGTAATGTAATGTAATGGAATGGAATGGAATGGAATGGAATCAACACGAATGGAATGGAATGGAATGGAATGAAAAGGAATGGAATGGAACCAACCCGAATGGAATGGAATGGAATGAAATCGAATGGAATATAATGGAATGGAATGGAATGGAATCCACTCGAATGGAATGGATTGGAATGGAATGGAAAGGAATCATCCCGAATGGGATGGAATGTAATGGAATGGAATGAAATCTACCCGAATGGATTGGAATGGAATGGAATGAAATGGAATGGAATCAAACCGAATGGAATGGAAAGGAATGGAATGGAATGGAATGGAACGGAATGGAATCAACCCGAATGGAATGGAATGTAATGGAATCAAACGGAATGGAATGCAATGGAATGGAATGGAGTCAACCCGAATGGAATGGAATGAAATGCAATGGAATGGAATGAAATGCAATGGAATGGAATGAAATGGAATGGAATCAACCCGAATGGAACGGAATGGAATGGAATGGAATCATCCCGAATGGCAAGGAATGGAATGGAACGGAATGGAATGCAATGGAGTCAACACGAATGGAATGGAATGGAATGGAATGGAACGGAATGGAATCAACCCGAATGGAATGGAATGGAATGGAATGGAATGGAATCAATTCGAATGGAATGGAATGGAATGGAATGCAATGGAATGGAATGGATAGGAATGGAATGGAACCAACCCGAATGGAATGGAATCGAATGGAACGGAATGGAACGATATCAGACCGACTGCAATGGAATGGAATGGAATGGAATGCAATCAACACGAATTGAATGAAACGGAATGGAATGGAATCAACAAGAAAGGAATGGAATGGAATGGAATGGAATGGAATGGAATGGAATCAACCCGAAAGGAATGGAATGGAACGGAATGGAATGGATTGGAATGGTATCATCTCGAATGGAATGGAATGGAAAGGAACAAAATCAACCCGAATGGAATGGAATGGAATGGAATGGAAGGGAACAGAATGGAATCAACACGATTGGAATGGAATGGAATTGAATGGAATGGAAGGGAATGCAATGGAATGGAAGGAATGGAATGGAACCAACCTGAATGGAATGGAATCGAATGGAATATAATGAAACGGCATCAAACCGACTGGAATGGAATGGAATGGAATGGAATGAAATGGAATGGTATGGAATGGAATGGAATGGAATGGAATGGAATGAAATGGCATGGAATCAACCCGAATGGAATGGAATGGAGTGGAGTGGAAAGGAATGGAATGGAATCAAGCCGAATGGAATGGAATGGAATGGAATGGAATGGAATGGATTCAACCCGAGTGGAATGGAATGGAATGCAATGGAATGGAATGAAATGGCATGGAATCAACAGGAATGGAATGGAATGGAATGGAATGGAACGGAACGGAATGGAATCAACCCGAATGGAATGGAATGGAATGGAACCGAAGGGAACGGAATGTAATGGAATGGAATCAACCCGAATGGAATGGAATGGAATGGAATTGAATGCAACAGAATCAACCCGAATGGAATGAAATGGAATGGAATGGAATGGAATGAAATGGAATAGAATAAACCAGAATGGAATGGAACTTAATGGAATGGAATGGAATGGAATGGTATGGAATCAACCTGAATGGAATGTAATGGAATGGAATAGAATGGAATGCTATGGAATCAACCCGAAAGGAACGGAATGGAACGGGATGGAATGGAATGGAATGGAATAAACCAGAATGGAATGGAATGGAATGGAATGGAATGGAATGGAATGGAATGCAATGGAATCAACCCGAATGGAATGGAATGGAATGGAATGGAATGGATTCAACCCGAATGGAATGGAATGGAATGGAATGGAATGCAATGAAAGTAACCCAAATGGAATGGAATGGAATGGAATGGAATGGAAAGGAATGGAATGGAATGGAATGGAATGGAATGGAATGGAATCAACCAGAATGGAATGGAATGGAATGGAATGGAATGGAATGGAATGGAATCAAACGGAATGGAATGGAATGGAATGGAATGGAATGCAATGGAATCAACCCGAATGGAATGGAATGGAATGGAAGGGAATGGAATGGAATGGAAGGGAATGGAATGGAATGGAATGGAATGGAATCAACCGGAATGGAATGGAATGGAATGGAATGGATTGGAATGGAATGCAATCAATCCAAAAAGAATGGAATGGAATGCAATGGAATGGAATCAACACAAGTGGAATGGAATGGAGTGGAATGGAGTGGAATCAAACCGAATGGAACGGAATGGAATGGAATGGAATGGAATCAACCAGAATGCAATGGAATGGAATGGAATGGAATGGAATGGAATGGATTGAAATCAATCCGAATGGAATGGAGTGGAATGTAATGGAATGGAATGGAAAGGAATGGAATGGAATGGAATCAAGCAAAATGGAATGGAATGGAATGGAATGGAATGGAATCAAACGGAATGGAATGGAAAGTAATGGAATGGAATGGAATCAACCCGAATGGAATGGAATGGAATGGAATGGAATGGAATGGAATGGAATCAACATGAATGGAACGGAATGTAATGGAATGGAATGGAATGGAATCACCAAGAATGGAAGGGAATGGAATGGAATGGAAAGGAATCAACCGGAATGGAACAGAATGGAATGGAATGGAATCAACACGAATGGAAAGGAATGGAAGGGAATGGAATCAATCAGAATGTAATGGAATGGAATGGAATGGAATGAATCGGAATGGAATGCAACCAACCCGAATGGAATGGAATGGAATGAAATGGAATGGAATGGAACGGAATGCAATCAACACGAATGGAATGGAATGAAACGGAATGGAATGGAATGGAATGGAATGGAATGGAATGGAATGGAATCAACCCGAATGGAATAGAATGGAATGGAATGGAATGGAATGGATTGGGATGGAATGGAATGGAATCAAACCAAATGGAATGGAATGGAGTGGATTGGAATGGAATGCAATGAACACGAATGGAATGGAATGGAATGGAATGGAATGGAATGGATTAAAGGAGAATGGAATGGAATGGAATCATCCCGAATGGCATGGAATGGAATGGAATGGAATGGAATGTAATGGAATGGAATGAAATGGAATGGAATCAACCCGAATGGAATGGAATGGAATGGAATGGAATGGAATGGAATGGAATCAACACGAATGGAATGGAATGGAACGGAATGGAATGGAATGGAATGGAATGGAATGGAATGGAATCAACCCGAAAAGAATGGAATGGAATGGAATGGAATAGAATGGAATGGAATGGAATGAAATGGAATGGAATGAAATGGAATGGAATCAACCCGAATGGAATGGAATGGAATGGAATGGAATGGAACGGAAAGGAATTAACCCGAATGGAATGGAATGGAATGGCATGGAATAGAATGGAATGGAATGGAAGGGAATCAACCCGAATGGAATGGAATGGAATGGAATGGAATGGAATCATCCCGAATGGCATGGAATGGAATGGAATAGAATGTAATGGAATGGAATGAAATGGAATGGAATGAAATGGAATGGAATCAACCCGAATGGAATGGAATGTAATGGAATGGAACGGAATGGAATCAAACCGAATGGAATGGAATGGAACGGGATGGAATGGAATGGCATGGAATGGAATGGAATCAACACGAATGGAATGGAATGCAAAGGAAGGGAATAGAATGGAATGGAATGGAATGGAATCAACCCGAATGGAATGGAATGGAATGGAATGGAGTGGAATGGAATGGAATAGAATCAACCCGAATACAATGGAAAGGAAAGAAATGGAATGGAATCAACCCGAATGGAATGGAATGGAATGGAATGGAATGGAATGGAATGGATAGGAATGGAATGGAACCAACCCGAATGGAATGGAATCGAATGGAACTGAATGGAACGATATCAGACCGACTGCAATGGAATGGAATGGAATGGAAGGCAATCAACACGAATTGAATGAAACGGAATGGAATGGAATCAACAAGAAAGGAATGGAATGGAATGGATTGGAATGGAATGGAATGGAATGGAATCAACCCGAAAGGAATGGAATGGAACGGAATGGAATGGATTGGAATGGTATCATCTCGAATGGAATGGAATGGAAAGGAACAAAATCAACCCGAATGGAATGGAATGGAATGGAATGGAAGGGAACAGAATGGAATCAACACGATTGGAATGGAATGGAATTGAATGGAATGGAAGGGAATGCAATGGAATGGAAGGAATGGAATGGAACCAACCCGAATGGAATGGAATCGAATGGAATATAATGAAACGGCATCAAACCGACTGGAATGGAATGGAATGGAATGGAATGAAATGGAATGGTATGGAATGGAATGGAATGGAATGGAATGGAATGAAATGGCATGGAATCAACCCGAATGGAATGGAATGGAGTGGAGTGGAATGGAATGGAATGGAATCAAGCCGAATGGAATGGAATGGAATGGAATGGAATGGATTCAACCCGAGTGGAATGGAATGGAATGCAATGGAATGGAATGAAATGGCATGGAATCAACAGGAATGGAATGGAATGGAATGGAATGGAACGGAACGGAATGGAATCAACCCGAATGGAATGGAATGGAATGGAAACGAAGGGAACGGAATGGAATGGAATGGAATCAACCCGAATGGAATGGAATGGAATGGAATTGAATGCAACAGAATCAACCCGAATGGAATGAAATGGAATGGAATGGAATGGAATGAAATGGAATAGAATAAACCCGAATGGAATGGAACTTAATGGAATGGAATGGAATGGAATGGTATGGAATCAACCTGAATGGAATGTAATGGAATGGAATAGAATGGAATGCTATGGAATCAACCCGAAAGGAACGGAATGGAACGGGATGGAATGGAATGGAATGGAATAAACCAGAATGGAATGGAATGGAATGGAATGGAATGGAATGGAATGGAATGGAATGGAATGCAATGGAATCAACCCGAATGGAATGGAATGGAATGGAATGGATTCAACCCGAATGGAATGGAATGGAATGGAATGGAATGCAATGAAAGTAACCCAAAAGGAATGGAATGGAATGGAATGGAATGGAAAGGAATGGAATGGAATGGAATGGAATGGAATGGAATGGAATCAACCAGAATGGAATGGAATGGAATGGAATGGAATGGAATGGAATGGAATCAAACGGAATGGAATGGAATGGAATGGAATGGAATGGAATGGAATGGAATGGAATCAACCCGAATGGAATGGAATGGAATGGAATGGAATGAAACGGAAAGGAAAGGAACCAACCCGAATGGAATGGAATGGAATGAAATCGAATGGAATAAAATGGAATGGAATGGAACGGAATTGAATGGAATCAACTCGAATGGAATGGAATGGAATGGAATGGAAAGGAATCATCCCGAATAGCATGGAATGTAATGGAATGAAATGGAATGGATTGGAATCAAACCGAATGCAACGGAATGGAATGCAATGGAACGGAATGGATTGGAATGAACCCGAATGCAATGGAATGGAATGCAATGGAATGGAATGAAATGGAATGGAATCAAACGGAATGGAATGGAATGGAATGGAATGGAATGCAATGGAACGGAATGGAACCCACCCGAATGGAATGGAATGGAATGGAATGGAATCAACCCGAATAGAATGGAATGGAATGGAATGGAATGGAATGCATGGAATGGAATAGAATCAAACCGAATGTAATGGAATGGAATGAAATGGAATGGAATCCACCCGAATGGAATGGAATGGATAAGAATGGAATGGAATGGAATGGAATGGAATCAACCCGAATGGAATGGAATGGAATGGAATGGAATGGAATGGATTGGAACAGAATGGAATAGAATGGAATCAACCAGAATAGAATGCAATGGAATGGAATGGAATGGAATGCAATGGAATCAACCCGAATGGAATGGAATGGAATGGAAGGGAATGGAATGGAATGGAATGGAATGGAATCAACCGGAATGGAATGGAATGGAATGGAATGGATTGGAATGGAATGCAATCAACCCAAAAGGAATGGAATGGAATGCAATGGAATGGAATCAACCCAAGTGGAATGGAATGGAGTGGAATGGAGTGGAATCAAACCGAATGGAACGGAATGGAATGGAATGGAATGGAATCAACCAGAATGCAATGGAATGGAATGGAATGGAATGGAATGGAATGGATTGAAATCAATCCGAATGGAATGGAGTGGAATGTAATGGAATGGAATGGAAAGGAATGGAATGGAATGGAATCAAGCAAAATGGAATGGAATGGAATGGAATGGAATGGAATGGAATGGAATCAAACGGAATGGAAAGGAAAGTAATGGAATGGAATGGAATCAACCCGAATGGAATGGAATGGAATGGAATGGAATGGAATGGAATGGAATCAACATGAATGGAATGGAATGTAATGGAATGGAATGGAATGGAATCACCAAGAATGGAAGGGAATGGAATGGAATGGAATGGAAAGAAATCAACCGGAATGGAACAGAATGGAATGGAATGGAATCAACACGAATGGAAAGGAATGGAAGGGAATGGAATCAATCAGAATGTAATGGAATGGAATGGAATGGAATGAATCGGAATGGAATGCAACCAACCCGAATGGAATGGAATGGAATGAAATGGAATGGAATGGAACGGAATGCAATCAACACGAATGGAATGGAATGAAACGGAATGGAATGGAATGGAATGGAATGGAATCAACCCGAATGGAATAGAATGGAATGGAATGGAATGGAATGGAATGGATTGGGATGGAATGGAATGGAATCAAACCAAATGGAATGGAATGGAGTGGATTGGAATGGAATGCAATGAACACGAATGGAATGGAATGGAATGGAATGGAATGGAATGGATTAAAGGAGAATGGAATGGAATGGAATCATCCCGAATGGCATGGAATGGAATGGAATGGAATGGAATGTAATGGAATGGAATGAAATGGAATGGAATCAACCCGAATGGAATGGAATGGAATGGAATGGAATGGAATGGAATGGAATGGAATGGAATGGAATCAACACGAATGGAATGGAATGGAACGGAATGGAATGGAATGGAATGGAATGGAATGGAATCAACCCGAAAAGAATGGAATGGAATGGAATGGAATAGAATGGAATGGAATGGAATGGAATGGAATGGAATGGAATGCAGTGGAATGGAATGGAATAGAATCAACCCGAATGCAATGAAAAGGAAAGAAATGGAATGGAATCAACACGAATGGAATGGAATGGAATGGAATGGAATGGAATGGAATGAAATGGAATGAAATGGAATGGAATGAAATGGAATGGAATCAACCCGAATGGAATGGAATGGAATGGAATGGAACGGAATGGAATTAACCCGAATGGAATGGAATGGAATGGCATGGAATAGAATGGAATGGAATGGAAGGGAATCAACCCCAATGGAATGGAATGGAATGGAATGGAATGGAATCATCCCGAATGGCATGGAATGGAATGGAATAGAATGTAATGGAATGGAATGAAATGGAATGGAATGAAATGGAATGGAATCAACCCGAATGGAATGGAATGTAATGGAATGGAACGGAATGGAATCAAACCGAATGGAATGGAATGGAACGGAATGGAATGGAATGGCATGGAATGGAATGGAATCAACACGAATGGAATGGAATGCAAAGGAAGGGAATAGAATGGAATGGAATGGAATGGAATCAACCCGAATGGAATGGAATGGAATGGAATGGAGTGGAATGGAATGGAATAGAATCAACCCGAATACAATGGAAAGGAAAGAAATGGAATGGAATCAACCCGAATGGAATGGAATGGAATGGAATGGAATGGAATGGATAGGAATGGAATGGAACCAACCCGAATGGAATGGAATCGAATGGAACGGAATGGAACGATATCAGACCGACTGCAATGGAATGGAATGGAATGGAATGCAATCAACACGAATTGAATGAAACGGAATGGAATGGAATCAACAAGGAAGGAATGGAATGGAATGGAATGGAATGGAATGGAATGGAATGGAATGGAATCAACCCGAAAGGAATGGAATGGAACGGAATGGAATGGATTGGAATGGTATCATCTCGAATGGAATGGAATGGAAAGGAACAAAATCAACCCGAATGGAATGGAATGGAATGGAATGGAATAGAATCAACCCGAATGTAATGGATTGGAATGGAATGGAATGCAATGGAATGCAATGGAATCAACCCGAATGGAATAGAATGGAATGGGATGGAATGGAATGCAAACAAGTCAACCCGAATGGAATGGAATGGAATGGAATGGAATGGAATGCAATGGAATGGAATGGCATGGAATCAACCGGAATGGAATGGAATGGAATGGAGTGGAACAGAAAGGAATCAACCCGATTGGAATGGAATGGAATGGAATGGAATGGAAAGGAAAGGAATGGAATGGAAAAGAATCAACTCGAATGTAATGGAATGGAATGGAATGGAAAGGAATGGAATGGAAAGTATCAATACGAATGTAATGGAATTGAATGAAATGGAATGGAACCCACGAGAATGGAATGGAATGGAATGGGATGGATTGGAATGGGATGGAATTGAATGGAATGGAGTCAACCCGAATGGAATGGAATGGAATGGAATGGAATGGAATGGAATGGAGTCAACACGAATGGAATGGAACGGAATGGATTGATATGGAATGGAATCAACGTGAATGGAATGGAATGGAATGGAATGGAATGGAATGGAATGGAATGCAATTTAATCAACCTGAATGGAATGGAATGGAATGGAATGGTATGGAATGAAATGGAATCAACCAGAATAGAATGGAATGGAATGGAATGGATTGGAATGGAATGCAATCAACCAAAATATAATGGAATGGAAGGGAATGGAATGGAATGGAATGGATTGGAATGGAATGGTATGTAATGAACCTAAATGGAATGGAAAGGAATGGAATGGAATGGAATCGAATCAACCAGAATGGAAAGGAATTTATTGGAGTCAAACCGAATGGCATTGAATGGAATGGAATCAACCCGAATGGAATGGAATGGAATGGAATGGAATGGAATTGGATGAAATGGAATGAAATGGAATGGAATGGAACGGAATGGAATGGAATGTTATCAACCTGAATGGAATGCTATGGAATGGAATGGAATGGAATGGAGGAGAATCAACCAGAATGGAATGGAATTGAAAGGAATGGAATGTAATGGACTGGAATGGAATCCACCAGAATGGATTGGAATGGAATGGAATGGAATGGAAAGGAAACAACCGGAATGGAATGGAATGGAATTCAATGGAATGGAATGGAATCAACCCAAATGGAATGGAATGGAATCATCCCGAATGGAATGGAGTGGAATGGAATGGAATGAAACGGAATGGAACGGAACCAACCCGAATGGAATGGAATGAAATCGAATGGAATAAAATGGAATGGAATGGAATGGAACGGAATGGAATGGAATCAACTCGAATGGAATGGAATGGAATGGAATGGAAAGGAATCATCCCGAATAGCATGGAATGTAATGGAATGAAATGGAATGGATTGGAATCAAACCGAATGCAACGGAATGGAATGCAATGGAACGGAATGGATTGGAATGAACCCGAATGCAATGGAATGGAATGCAATGGAATGGAATGAAATGGAATGGAATCAAACGGAATGGAATGGAATGGAATGGAATGGAATGCAATGGAACGGAATGGAATCCACCCGAATGGAATGGAATGGAATGGAATGGAATCAACCCGAATAGAATGGAATGGAATGGAATGGAATGGAATGCATGGAATGGAATAGAATCAAACCGAATGTAATGGAATGGAATGAAATGGAATGGAATCCACCCGAATGGAATGGAATGGAAAAGAATGGAATGGAATGGAATGGAATGGAATCAACCCGAATGGAATGGAATGGAATGGAGTGGAATGGAATGGATTGGAACAGAATGGAATAGAATGGAATCAACCCGAATAGAATGCAATGGAATGGAATGGAATGGAATGCAATGGAATCAACCCGAATGGAATGGAATGGAATGGAAGTGAATGGAATGGAATGGAATGGAATGGAATCAACCGGAATGGAATGGAATGGAATGGAATGGATTGGAATGGAATGCAATCAACCCAAAAGGAATGGAATGGAATGCAATGGAATGGAATCAACCCAAGTGCAATGGAATGGAGTGGAATGGAGTGGAATCAAACCGAATGGAACGGAATGGAATGGAA
The DNA here is from genome assembly GCF_029289425.2 of Pan paniscus. NCBI lineage: Eukaryota > Metazoa > Chordata > Mammalia > Primates > Hominidae > Pan > Pan paniscus. The sequence goes on along the minus strand of NC_073260.2, from coordinate 66,543,632 downwards.
TGGAATGGATTGAAAACAATCCGAATGGAATGGAGTGGAATGTAATGGAATGGAATGGAAAGGAATGGAATGGAATGGAATCAAGCAAAATGGAATGGAATGGAATGGAATGGAATGGAATCAAACGGAATGGAATGGAAAGTAATGGAATGGAATGGAATCAACCCGAATGGAATGGAATGGAATGGAATGGAATGGAATGGAATGGAATGGAATGGAATCAACATGAATGGAATGGAATGGAATGGAATGGGATGGAATGGAGTCACCAAGAATGGAAGGAAATGGAATGGAATGGAAAGGAATCAACCGGAATGGAACAGAATGGAATGGAATGGAATCAACACGAATGGAAAGGAATGGAAGGGAATGGAATCAATCAGAATGTAATGGAATGGAATGGAATGGAATGAATCGGAATGGAATGCAACCAACCCGAATGGAATGGAATGGAATGAAATGGAATGGAATGGAACGGAATGCAATCAACACGAATGGAATGGAATGAAACGGAATGGAATGGAATGGAATGGAATCAACCCGAATGGAATAGAATGGAATGGAATGGAATGGAATGGATTGGGATGGAATGGAATGGAATCAAACCAAATGGAATGGAATGGAGTGGATTGGAATGGAATGCAATGAACACGAATGGAATGGAATGGAATGGAATGGAATGGAATGGATTAAAGGAGAATGGAATGGAATGGAATCATCCCGAATGGCATGGAATGGAATGGAATGGAATGGAATGTAATGGAATGGAATGAAATGGAATGGAATCAACCCGAATGGAATGGAATGGAATGGAATGGAATGGAATGGAATGGAATCAACACGAATGGAATGGAATGGAACGGAATGGAATGGAATGGAATGGAATGGAATCAACCCGAAAAGAATGGAATGGAATGGAATGGAATAGAATGGAATGGAATGGAATGGAATGAAATGGAATGCAGTGGAATGGAATGGAATAGAATCAACCCGAATGCAATGGAAAGGAAAGAAATGGAATGGAATCAACACGAATGGAATGGAATGGAATGGAATGGAATGGAATGAAATGGAATGAAATGGAATGGAATGAAATGGAATGGAATCAACCCGAATGGAATGGAATGGAATGGAATGGAACGGAATGGAATTAACCCGAATGGAATGGAATGGAATGGCATGGAATAGAATGGAATGGAATGGAAGGGAATCAACCCGAATGGAATGGAATGGAATGGAATGGAATGGAATCATCCCGAATGGCATGGAATGGAATGGAATAGAATGTAATGGAATGGAATGAAATGGAATGGAATGAAGTGGAATGGAATCAACCCGAATGGAATGGAATGTAATGGAATGGAACGGAATGGAATCAAACCGAATGGAATGGAATGGAACGGAATGGAATGGAATGGCATGGAATGGAATGGAATCAACACGAATGGAATGGAATGCAAAGGAAGGGAATAGAATGGAATGGAATGGAATGGAATCAACCCGAATGGAATGGAATGGAATGGAGTGGAATGGAATGGAATAGAATCAACCCGAATACAATGGAAAGGAAAGAAATGGAATGGAATCAACCCGAATGGAATGGAATGGAATGGAATGGAATGGAATGGATAGGAATGGAATGGAACCAACCCGAATGGAATGGAATCGAATGGAATGGAATGGAACGATATCAGACCGACTGCAATGGAATGGAATGGAATGGAATGCAATCAACACGAATTGAATGAAACGGAATGGAATGGAATCAACAAGAAAGGAATGGAATGGAATGGATTGGAATGGAATGGAATGGAATGGAATCAACCCGAAAGGAATGGAATGGAACGGAATGGAATGGATTGGAATGGTATCATCTCGAATGGAATGGAATGGAAAGGAACAAAATCAACCCGAATGGAATGGAATGGAATGGAATGGAAGGGAACAGAATGGAATCAACACGATTGGAATGGAATGGAATTGAATGGAATGGAAGGGAATGCAATGGAATGGAAGGAATGGAATGGAACCAACCCGAATGGAATGGAATCGAATGGAATATAATGAAACGGCATCAAACCGACTGGAATGGAATGGAATGGAATGGAATGAAATGGAATGGTATGGAATGGAATGGAATGGAATGAAATGGCATGGAATCAACCCGAATGGAATGGAATGGAGTGGAGTGGAATGGAATGGAATGGAATCAAGCCGAATGGAATGGAATGGAATGGAATGGAATGGATTCAACCCGAGTGGAATGGAATGGAATGGAAACGAAGGGAACGGAATGTAATGGAATGGAATCAACCCGAATGGAATGGAATGGAATGGAATTGAATGCAACAGAATCAACCCGAATGGAATGAAATGGAATGGAATGGAATGGAATGAAATGGAATAGAATAAACCCGAATGGAATGGAACTTAATGGAATGGAATGGAATGGAATGGTATGGAATCAACCTGAATGGAATGTAATGGAATGGAATAGAATGGAATGCTATGGAATCAACCCGAAAGGAACGGAATGGAACGGGATGGAATGGAATGGAATGGAATAAACCAGAATGGAATGGAATGGAATGGAATGGAATGGAATGGAATGGAATGCAATGGAATCAACCCGAATGGAATGGAATGGAATGGAATGGAATGGATTCAACCCGAATGGAATGGAATGGAATGGAATGGAATGGAATGGAATGCAATGAAAGTAACCCAAATGGAATGGAATGGAATGGAATGGAATGGAATCAACCCGAATGGAATGGAATGTAATGGAATGGAACGGAATGGAATCAAACCGAATGGAATGGAATGGAACGGAATGGAATGGAATGGCATGGAATGGAATGGAATCAACACGAATGGAATGGAATGCAAAGGAAGGGAATAGAATGGAATGGAATGGAATGGAATCAACCCGAATGGAATGGAATGGAATGGAATGGAGTGGAATGGAATGGAATAGAATCAACCCGAATACAATGGAAAGGAAAGAAATGGAATGGAATCAACCCGAATGGAATGGAATGGAATGGAATGGAATGGAATGGAATGGATAGGAATGGAATGGAACCAACCCGAATGGAATGGAATCGAATGGAACGGAATGGAACGATATCAGACCGACTGCAATGGAATGGAATGGAATGGAATGCAATCAACACGAATTGAATGAAACGGAATGGAATGGAATCAACAAGGAAGGAATGGAATGGAATGGAATGGAATGGAATGGAATGGAATGGAATCAACCCGAAAGGAATGGAATGGAACGGAATGGAATGGATTGGAATGGTATCATCTCGAATGGAATGGAATGGAAAGGAACAAAATCAACCCGAATGGAATGGAATGGAATGGAATGGAATAGAATCAACCCGAATGTAATGGATTGGAATGGAATGGAATGCAATGGAATGCAATGGAATCAACCCGAATGGAATAGAATGGAATGGGATGGAATGGAATGCAAACAAGTCAACCCGAATGGAATGGAATGGAATGGAATGGAATGGAATGCAATGGAATGGAATGGCATGGAATCAACCGGAATGGAATGGAATGGAATGGAGTGGAACAGAAAGGAATCAACCCGATTGGAATGGAATGGAATGGAATGGAATGGAAAGGAAAGGAATGGAATGGAAAAGAATCAACTCGAATGTAATGGAATGGAATGGAATGGAAAGGAATGGAATGGAAAGTATCAATACGAATGTAATGGAATTGAATGAAATGGAATGGAACCCACGAGAATGGAATGGAATGGAATGGGATGGATTGGAATGGGATGGAATTGAATGGAATGGAGTCAACCCGAATGGAATGGAATGGAATGGAATGGAATGGAATGGAATGGAGTCAACACGAATGGAATGGAACGGAATGGATTGATATGGAATGGAATCAACGTGAATGGAATGGAATGGAATGGAATGGAATGGAATGGAATGGAATGCAATTTAATCAACCTGAATGGAATGGAATGGAATGGAATGGTATGGAATGAAATGGAATCAACCAGAATAGAATGGAATGGAATGGAATGGATTGGAATGGAATGCAATCAACCAAAATATAATGGAATGGAAGGGAATGGAGTGGAATGGAATGGATTGGAATGGAATGGTATGTAATGAACCTAAATGGAATGGAAAGGAATGGAATGGAATGGAATCGAATCAACCAGAATGGAAAGGAATTTATTGGAGTCAAACCGAATGGCATTGAATGGAATGGAATAAACCCGAATGGAATGGAATGGAATGGAATGGAATGGAATTGGATGAAATGGAATGAAATGGAATGGAATGGAACGGAATGGAATGGAATGTTATCAACCTGAATGGAATGCTATGGAATGGAATGGAATGGAATGGAGGAGAATCAACCAGAATGGAATGGAATTGAAAGGAATGGAATGTAATGGACTGGAATGGAATCCACCAGAATGGATTGGAATGGAATGGAATGGAATGGAAAGGAAACAACCGGAATGGAATGGAATGGAATTCAATGGAATGGAATGGAATCAACCCAAATGGAATGGAATGGAATCATCCCGAATGGAATGGAGTGGAATGGAATGGAATGAAACGGAATGGAACGGAACCAACCCGAATGGAATGGAATGAAATCGAATGGAATAAAATGGAATGGAATGGAACGGAATGGAATGGAATCAACTCGAATGGAATGGAATGGAATGGAATGGAAAGGAATCATCCCGAATAGCATGGAATGTAATGGAATGAAATGGAATGGATTGGAATCAAACCGAATGCAACGGAATGGAATGCAATGGAACGGAATGGATTGGAATGAACCCGAATGCAATGGAATGGAATGCAATGGAATGGAATGAAATGGAATGGAATCAAACGGAATGGAATGGAATGGAATGGAATGGAATGCAATGGAACGGAATGGAATCCACCCGAATGGAATGGAATGGAATGGAATGGAATCAACCCGAATAGAATGGAATGGAATGGAATGGAATGGAATGCATGGAATGGAATAGAATCAAACCGAATGTAATGGAATGGAATGAAATGGAATGGAATCCACCCGAATGGAATGGAATGGAAAAGAATGGAATGGAATGGAATGGAATGGAATCAACCCGAATGGAATGGAATGGAATGGAGTGGAATGGAATGGATTGGAACAGAATGGAATAGAATGGAATCAACCCGAATAGAATGCAATGGAATGGAATGGAATGGAATGCAATGGAATCAACCCGAATGGAATGGAATGGAATGGAAGTGAATGGAATGGAATGGAATGGAATGGAATCAACCGGAATGGAATGGAATGGAATGGAATGGATTGGAATGGAATGCAATCAACCCAAAAGGAATGGAATGGAATGCAATGGAATGGAATCAACCCAAGTGCAATGGAATGGAGTGGAATGGAGTGGAATCAAACCGAATGGAACGGAATGGAATGGAATGGAATGGATTGAAAACAATCCGAATGGAATGGAGTGGAATGTAATGGAATGGAATGGAAAGGAATGGAATGGAATGGAATCAAGCAAAATGGAATGGAATGGAATGGAATGGAATGGAATCAAACGGAATGGAATGGAAAGTAATGGAATGGAATGGAATCAACCCGAATGGAATGGAATGGAATGGAATGGAATGGAATGGAATGGAATGGAATGGAATCAACATGAATGGAATGGAATGGAATGGAATGGGATGGAATGGAGTCACCAAGAATGGAAGGGAATGGAATGGAATGGAAAGGAATCAACCGGAATGGAACAGAATGGAATGGAATGGAATCAACACGAATGGAAAGGAATGGAAGGGAATGGAATCAATCAGAATGTAATGGAATGGAATGGAATGGAATGAATCGGAATGGAATGCAACCAACCCGAATGGAATGGAATGGAATGAAATGGAATGGAATGGAACGGAATGCAATCAACACGAATGGAATGGAATGAAACGGAATGGAATGGAATGGAATGGAATCAACCCGAATGGAATAGAATGGAATGGAATGGAATGGAATGGATTGGGATGGAATGGAATGGAATCAAACCAAATGGAATGGAATGGAGTGGATTGGAATGGAATGCAATGAACACGAATGGAATGGAATGGAATGGAATGGAATGGAATGGATTAAAGGAGAATGGAATGGAATGGAATCATCCCGAATGGCATGGAATGGAATGGAATGGAATGGAATGTAATGGAATGGAATGAAATGGAATGGAATCAACCCGAATGGAATGGAATGGAATGGAATGGAATGGAATGGAATGGAATGGAATCAACACGAATGGAATGGAATGGAACGGAATGGAATGGAATGGAATGGAATGGAATCAACCCGAAAAGAATGGAATGGAATGGAATGGAATAGAATGGAATGGAATGGAATGGAATGAAATGGAATGCAGTGGAATGGAATGGAATAGAATCAACCCGAATGCAATGGAAAGGAAAGAAATGGAATGGAATCAACACGAATGGAATGGAATGGAATGGAATGGAATGGAATGAAATGGAATGAAATGGAATGGAATGAAATGGAATGGAATCAACCCGAATGGAATGGAATGGAATGGAATGGAACGGAATGGAATTAACCCGAATGGAATGGAATGGAATGGCATGGAATAGAATGGAATGGAATGGAAGGGAATCAACCCGAATGGAATGGAATGGAATGGAATGGAATGGAATCATCCCGAATGGCATGGAATGGAATGGAATAGAATGTAATGGAATGGAATGAAATGGAATGGAATGAAGTGGAATGGAATCAACCCGAATGGAATGGAATGTAATGGAATGGAACGGAATGGAATCAAACCGAATGGAATGGAATGGAACGGAATGGAATGGAATGGCATGGAATGGAATGGAATCAACACGAATGGAATGGAATGCAAAGGAAGGGAATAGAATGGAATGGAATGGAATGGAATCAACCCGAATGGAATGGAATGGAATGGAGTGGAATGGAATGGAATAGAATCAACCCGAATACAATGGAAAGGAAAGAAATGGAATGGAATCAACCCGAATGGAATGGAATGGAATGGAATGGAATGGAATGGATAGGAATGGAATGGAACCAACCCGAATGGAATGGAATCGAATGGAATGGAATGGAACGATATCAGACCGACTGCAATGGAATGGAATGGAATGGAATGCAATCAACACGAATTGAATGAAACGGAATGGAATGGAATCAACAAGAAAGGAATGGAATGGAATGGATTGGAATGGAATGGAATGGAATGGAATCAACCCGAAAGGAATGGAATGGAACGGAATGGAATGGATTGGAATGGTATCATCTCGAATGGAATGGAATGGAAAGGAACAAAATCAACCCGAATGGAATGGAATGGAATGGAATGGAAGGGAACAGAATGGAATCAACACGATTGGAATGGAATGGAATTGAATGGAATGGAAGGGAATGCAATGGAATGGAAGGAATGGAATGGAACCAACCCGAATGGAATGGAATCGAATGGAATATAATGAAACGGCATCAAACCGACTGGAATGGAATGGAATGGAATGGAATGAAATGGAATGGTATGGAATGGAATGGAATGGAATGAAATGGCATGGAATCAACCCGAATGGAATGGAATGGAGTGGAGTGGAATGGAATGGAATGGAATCAAGCCGAATGGAATGGAATGGAATGGAATGGAATGGATTCAACCCGAGTGGAATGGAATGGAATGGAAACGAAGGGAACGGAATGTAATGGAATGGAATCAACCCGAATGGAATGGAATGGAATGGAATTGAATGCAACAGAATCAACCCGAATGGAATGAAATGGAATGGAATGGAATGGAATGAAATGGAATAGAATAAACCCGAATGGAATGGAACTTAATGGAATGGAATGGAATGGAATGGTATGGAATCAACCTGAATGGAATGTAATGGAATGGAATAGAATGGAATGCTATGGAATCAACCCGAAAGGAACGGAATGGAACGGGATGGAATGGAATGGAATGGAATAAACCAGAATGGAATGGAATGGAATGGAATGGAATGGAATGGAATGGAATGCAATGGAATCAACCCGAATGGAATGGAATGGAATGGAATGGAATGGATTCAACCCGAATGGAATGGAATGGAATGGAATGGAATGGAATGGAATGCAATGAAAGTAACCCAAATGGAATGGAATGGAATGGAATGGAATGGAAAGGAATGGAATGGAATGGAATGGAATGGAATGGAATGGAATGGAATGGAATCAACCAGAATGGAATGGAATGGAATGGAATGGAATGGAATGGAATGGAATCAAACGGAATGGAATGGAATGGAATGGAATGGAATCAACCCGAATGGAATGGAATGGAATGGAATGGAATGAAACGGAAAGGAAAGGAACCAACCCGAATGGAATGGAATGGAATGAAATCGAATGGAATAAAATGGAATGGAATGGAACGGAATGGAATGGAATCAACTCGAATGGAATGGAATGGAATGGAATGGAAAGGAATCATCCCGAATAGCATGGAATGTAATGGAATGAAATGGAATGGATTGGAATCAAACCGAATGCAACGGAATGGAATGCAATGGAACGGAATGGATTGGAATGAACCCGAATGCAATGGAATGGAATGCAATGGAATGGAATGAAATGGAATGGAATCAAACGGAATGGAATGGAATGGAATGGAATGGAATGGAATGCAATGGAACGGAATGGAACCCACCCGAATGGAATGGAATGGAATGGAATGGAATCAACCCGAATAGAATGGAATGGAATGGAATGGAATGGAATGCATGGAATGGAATAGAATCAAACCGAATGTAATGGAATGGAATGAAATGGAATGGAATCCACCCGAATGGAATGGAATGGAAAAGAATGGAATGGAATGGAATGGAATGGAATCAACCCGAATGGAATGGAATGGAATGGAATGGAATGGATTGGAACAGAATGGAATAGAATGGAATCAACCCGAATAGAATGCAATGGAATGGAATGGAATGGAATGCAATGGAATCAACCCGAATGGAATGGAATGGAATGGAAGGGAATGGAATGGAATGGAATGGAATGGAATCAACCGGAATGGAATGGAATGGAATGGAATGGATTGGAATGGAATGCAATCAACCCAAAAGGAATGGAATGGAATGCAATGGAATGGAATCAACCTAAGTGGAATGGAATGGAGTGGAATGGAGTGGAATCAAACCGAATGGAACGGAATGGAATGGAATGGAATGGAATCCACCAGAATGCAATGGAATGGAATGGAATGGAATGGAATGGAATGGATTGAAATCAATCCGAATGGAATGGAGTGGAATGTAATGGAATGGAATGGAAAGGAATGGAATGGAATGGAATCAAGCAAAATGGAATGGAATGGAATGGAATGGAATGGAATGGAATCAAACGGAATGGAATGGAAAGTAATGGAATGGAATGGAATCAACCCGAATGGAATGGAATGGAATGGAATGGAATGGAATGGAATGGAAGAGAATCTACCCGAATACAATGGAAAGGAAAGAAATGGAATGGAATCAACCCGAGTGGAATGGAATGGAATGGAATGGAATGGAATGGAATGGAACGCAATGGAATCAACCCGAACGGAATGGAATGGAATGGAATGGAATGGAATGGAATGGATAGGAATGGAATGGAACCAACCCGAATGGAATGGAATCGAATGGAACGGAATGGAACGATATCAGACCAACTGCAATGGAATGGAATGGAATGGAATGCAATCAACACGAATGGAATGAAACGGAATGGAATGGAATCAACAAGAAAGGAATGGAATGGTATGGAATGGAATGGAATGGAATGGAATGGAATGGAATCAACCCGAAAGGAATGGAATGGAACGGAATGGAATGGATTGGAATGGTATCATCTCGAATGGAATGGAATGGAAAGGAACAGAATCAACCCGAATGGAATGGAATGGAATGGAATGGAATGGAATCAACCCGAATGGAATAGAATGGAATGGGATGGAAGGGAATGCAAAGAAGTCAACCCGAATGGAATGGAATGGAATGGAATGGAATGGAATGCAATGAAATGGAATGGCATGGAATCAACCGGAATGGAATGGAATGGAATGGAATGGAATGGAACGGAATGGTATCAACCCGATTGGAATGGAATGGAATTGAATGGAATGGAATGGAAAGGAATGGAATGGAAAAGAATCAACTCGAATGTAATGGAATGGAATGGAATGGAAAGGAATGGAATGGAAAGTATCAACTCGAATGAAATGGAATTGAATGAAATGGAATGGAATCCAAGCGAATGGAATGGAATGGAATGGGATGGAATGGAATGGCATGGAATTCAATGGAATGGAGTAAACCCGAATGGAATGGAATGGAATGGAATGGAATGGAATGGAATGGAATGGAATGGCATGGAATTGAATGGAATGGAGTCAACCCGAATGGAATGGAATGGAATGGAATGGAATGGATTGGAATGGAATTCAATCAACCCAAGTGGAATGGAATGGAATGCAATGGAATGGAATCAACCCGAATGCAATGGAATGGAGTGGAATGGAATGGAATCAAACCGAATGGAACGGAATGGAATGGAATGGAATGGAATCAACCAGAATGGAATGGAATGGAATGGAATGCAATGGAATGGAATCAACCCGAATGGAATGGAATGGAATGGAACGGAATGCAATCAACACGAATGGAATGGAATGAAAGGGAATGGAATGGAATGGAATCAACCCCAATGGAATGGAATGGAATGGAATGGAATGGAATGGAATGGAATGGATTGGGATGGAATGGAATGGCATCAAACCAAATGGAATGGAATGGAGTGGATTGGAATGGAATGCAATCAACCCGAATGGAATGGAATGGAATGGAATGGAATGGAATGGAATGGAATGGAATGGAGTAAAGGAGAATGGAGTGGAATGGAATGGAATGGAATCATCCCGAATGGCATGGAATGGAATGGAATGGAATGGAATGGAATGAAATGTAATGGAATGAAATGGAATGGAATCAACCCGAATGGAATGGAATGGAACGGAATGGAATGGAATGGAATGGAATGGAATGGAATCAACCCGTATGGAATGGAATGGAATGGCAAGGAATAGAATGGAATGGAATGGAATGGAACGGAATCATCCCGAATGGCATGGAATGGAATGGAATGGAATGGAATCAAATGTAATGGAATGAAATGGAATGGAATCAAGCCGAATGGAATGGAATGGAATGGAATGGAATGGAATCAACCCGAATGGAATGGAATGGAATGGAATGGAATGGAATGGAATGGAATGGAATGGAATCAACCCGAATGGAATGGAATGGAATGGCATGGAATAGAATGGAATGGAATGGAATGGAATCAACCCGAATGGAATGGAATGGAATGGAATGGAATGGAATGGAATGGAATGGAATTGAATCATCCCAAATGGCATGGAATGTAATGGAATATAATGGAATGGAATGGAATGAAATGGAATGGAATGAAATGGAATGGAATCAAAACGAATGAAATGGATTGGAATGGAATGGAAAGGAATGGAATCAACCCGAATGGAATGGAATGGAACGGAATGGAATGGAATGGCATGGAATGGAATGGAATCAAACCGAATGGAATGGAATGCAATGGAATGGAATAGAATGGAATGGAATGGAATGGAATCAACCCGAATGGAATGGAATGGAATGAATGGAGTGGAATGGAATGGAAGAGAATCAACCCGAATACAATGGAAAGGAAAGAAATGGAATGGAATCAACCCGAATGGAATGGAATGGAATGGAATGGAATGGAATGGAATGGAACGGAATGGAATCAACCCGAACGGAATGGAATGGAATGGAATGGAATGGAATGGAATGGAATGGAATGGATAGGAATGGAATGGAACAAACCTGAATGGAATGGAATCGAATGGAACGGAATGGAGCGATATCAGACCGACTGCAATGGAATGGAATGGAATGGAATGCAATCAACACGAATGGAATGAAACGGAATGGAATGGAATCAACAAGAAAGGAATGGAATGGAATGCAATGGAATGGAATGGAATGGAATGGAATCAACCCGAAAGGAATGGAATGGAACGGAATGGAATGGATTGGAATGGTATCATCTCGAATGGAATGGAATGGAAAGGAACAGAATCAACCCGAATGGAATGGAATGGAATGGAATGGAATAGAATCAACCCGAATGGAATGGACTGGAATGGAATGGAATGGAATGGAATCAACCCGAATGGAATAGAATGGAATGGGATGGAAGGGAATGCAAAGAAGTCAACCCGAATGGAATGGAATGGAATGGAATGGAATGGAATGCAATGAAATGGAATGGCATGGAATCAACCGGAATGGAATGGAATGGAATGGAATGGAACGGAATGGTATCAACCCGATTGGAATGGAATGGAATGGAATGGAGTGGAATGGAATGGAATGGAAAGGAATGGAATGGAAAAGAATCAACTCAAATGTAATGGAATGGAATGGAATGGAAAGGAATGGAATGGAAATTATCAACTCGAATGTAATGGAATTGAATGAAATGGAATGGAATCCAAGCGAATGGAATGGAATGGAATGGGATGGAATGGAATGACATGGAATTGAATGGAATGGAGTCAACCCGAATGGAATGGAATGGAATGGAATGGAATGGAATGGAATGGAATGGAATGGCATGGAATTGAATGGAATGGAGTCAACCCGAATGGAATGGAATGGAATGGAATGGAATGGAATGGAATGGAATGGAATGGAATCAACCCGAATGGAATGGAACGGAATGGATTGAAATGGAATGGAATCAACGTGAATGGAATGGAATGGAATGGAATGCAATTTAATCAACCCGAATGGAATGGAATGGAATTTAATGGAATGAAATGGAATCAACCGGAATGGAATGGAATGGAATGGAATGGTTTGGAATGGAATGCAATCAACCCAAATATAATGGAATGGAAGGGAATGGAATGGAATGGAATGGAATCAACCTAAATGGAATGGAAAGGAATGGAATGGAATGGAATGGAATCAACCAGAATGGAATGGAATTTATTGGAGTCAAACCGAATGGCATTGAATGGAATAGAATCAACCCGAATGGAATGGAATGGAATGGAATGGAATGGAATGAAATGGAATGGAACGGTACGGAATGGAATGGAATGTTATCAACCTGAATGGAATGCTATGGAATGGAATGAAATGGAATGGAGGAGAATCAACCCGAATGGAATGGAATTGAAAGGAATGGAATGGAATGGAACGGAATGGAATCAACCCGAATGGAATGGAATGGAACGGAATGGAATGGAATGGAATGGAATGGAATGGAATCAACCCGAATGGAATGGAATGGAATGGCATGGAATAGAATGGAATGGAATGGAATGGAATCAACCCGAATGGAATGGAATGGAATGGAATGGAATGGAATGGAATCATCCCGAATGGCATGGAATGGAATGAAATAGAATGGAATGGAATAGAATGAAATGGAATGGAATGAAATGGAATGGAATCAACCCGAATGAAATGGAATGGAATGGAATGGAATGGAATGGAATCAACGCGAATGGAATGGAATGGAACGGAATGGAATGGTATGGCATGGAATGGAATGGAATCAACCCGAATGGAATGGAATGCAATGGAATGGAATAGAATGGAATGGAATGGAATGGAATCAACCCGAATGGATTGGAATGGAATGAAACGGAATGGAATGGAATGGAATGGAATGGAATCAACCCGAATGGAATAGAATGGAATGGAATGGAATGGAATGGAATGGATTGGGATGGAATGGAATGGAATCAAACCAAATGGAATGGAATGGAGTGGATTGGAATGGAATGCAATGAACACGAATGGAATGGAATGGAATGGAATGGAATGGAATGGATTAAAGGAGAATGGAATGGAATGGAATCATCCCGAATGGCATGGAATGGAATGGAATGGAATGGAATGTAATGGAATGGAATGAAATGGAATGGAATCAACCCGAATGGAATGGAATGGAATGGAATGGAATGGAATGGAATGGAATGGAATGGAATGGAATGGAATCAACACGAATGGAATGGAATGGAACGGAATGGAATGGAATGGAATGGAATGGAATGGAATCAACCCGAAAAGAATGGAATGGAATGGAATGGAATAGAATGGAATGGAATGGAATGGAATGGAATGGAATGGAATGCAGTGGAATGGAATGGAATAGAATCAACCCGAATGCAATGGAAAGGAAAGAAATGGAATGGAATCAACACGAATGGAATGGAATGGAATGGAATGGAATGAAATGGAATGAAATGGAATGGAATGAAATGGAATGGAATCAACCCGAATGGAATGGAATGGAATGGAATGGAACGGAATGGAATTAACCCGAATGGAATGGAATGGAATGGCATGGAATAGAATGGAATGGAATGGAAGGGAATCAACCCGAATGGAATGGAATGGAATGGAATGGAATGGAATCATCCCGAATGGCATGGAATGGAATGGAATAGAATGTAATGGAATGGAATGAAATGGAATGGAATGAAGTGGAATGGAATCAACCCGAATGGAATGGAATGTAATGGAATGGAACGGAATGGAATCAAACCGAATGGAATGGAATGGAACGGAATGGAATGGAATGGCATGGAATGGAATGGAATCAACACGAATGGAATGGAATGCAAAGGAAGGGAATAGAATGGAATGGAATGGAATGGAATCAACCCGAATGGAATGGAATGGAATGGAGTGGAATGGAATGGAATAGAATCAACCCGAATACAATGGAAAGGAAAGAAATGGAATGGAATCAACCCGAATGGAATGGAATGGAATGGAATGGAATGGAATGGATAGGAATGGAATGGAACCAACCCGAATGGAATGGAATCGAATGGAATGGAATGGAACGATATCAGACCGACTGCAATGGAATGGAATGGAATGGAATGCAATCAACACGAATTGAATGAAACGGAATGGAATGGAATCAACAAGAAAGGAATGGAATGGAATGGATTGGAATGGAATGGAATGGAATGGAATCAACCCGAAAGGAATGGAATGGAACGGAATGGAATGGATTGGAATGGTATCATCTCGAATGGAATGGAATGGAAAGGAACAAAATCAACCCGAATGGAATGGAATGGAATGGAATGGAAGGGAACAGAATGGAATCAACACGATTGGAATGGAATGGAATTGAATGGAATGGAAGGGAATGCAATGGAATGGAAGGAATGGAATGGAACCAACCCGAATGGAATGGAATCGAATGGAATATAATGAAACGGCATCAAACCGACTGGAATGGAATGGAATGGAATGGAATGAAATGGAATGGTATGGAATGGAATGGAATGGAATGAAATGGCATGGAATCAACCCGAATGGAATGGAATGGAGTGGAGTGGAATGGAATGGAATGGAATCAAGCCGAATGGAATGGAATGGAATGGAATGGAATGGATTCAACCCGAGTGGAATGGAATGGAATGGAAACGAAGGGAACGGAATGTAATGGAATGGAATCAACCCGAATGGAATGGAATGGAATGGAATTGAATGCAACAGAATCAACCCGAATGGAATGAAATGGAATGGAATGGAATGGAATGAAATGGAATAGAATAAACCCGAATGGAATGGAACTTAATGGAATGGAATGGAATGGAATGGTATGGAATCAACCTGAATGGAATGTAATGGAATGGAATAGAATGGAATGCTATGGAATCAACCCGAAAGGAACGGAATGGAACGGGATGGAATGGAATGGAATGGAATAAACCAGAATGGAATGGAATGGAATGGAATGGAATGGAATGGAATGGAATGCAATGGAATCAACCCGAATGGAATGGAATGGAATGGAATGGAATGGATTCAACCCGAATGGAATGGAATGGAATGGAATGGAATGGAATGGAATGCAATGAAAGTAACCCAAATGGAATGGAATGGAATGGAATGGAATGGAAAGGAATGGAATGGAATGGAATGGAATGGAATGGAATGGAATGGAATGGAATCAACCAGAATGGAATGGAATGGAATGGAATGGAATGGAATGGAATGGAATCAAACGGAATGGAATGGAATGGAATGGAATGGAATCAACCCGAATGGAATGGAATGGAATGGAATGGAATGAAACGGAAAGGAAAGGAACCAACCCGAATGGAATGGAATGGAATGAAATCGAATGGAATAAAATGGAATGGAATGGAACGGAATGGAATGGAATCAACTCGAATGGAATGGAATGGAATGGAATGGAAAGGAATCATCCCGAATAGCATGGAATGTAATGGAATGAAATGGAATGGATTGGAATCAAACCGAATGCAACGGAATGGAATGCAATGGAACGGAATGGATTGGAATGAACCCGAATGCAATGGAATGGAATGCAATGGAATGGAATGAAATGGAATGGAATCAAACGGAATGGAATGGAATGGAATGGAATGGAATGGAATGCAATGGAACGGAATGGAACCCACCCGAATGGAATGGAATGGAATGGAATGGAATCAACCCGAATAGAATGGAATGGAATGGAATGGAATGGAATGCATGGAATGGAATAGAATCAAACCGAATGTAATGGAATGGAATGAAATGGAATGGAATCCACCCGAATGGAATGGAATGGAAAAGAATGGAATGGAATGGAATGGAATGGAATCAACCCGAATGGAATGGAATGGAATGGAATGGAATGGATTGGAACAGAATGGAATAGAATGGAATCAACCCGAATAGAATGCAATGGAATGGAATGGAATGGAATGCAATGGAATCAACCCGAATGGAATGGAATGGAATGGAAGGGAATGGAATGGAATGGAATGGAATGGAATCAACCGGAATGGAATGGAATGGAATGGAATGGATTGGAATGGAATGCAATCAACCCAAAAGGAATGGAATGGAATGCAATGGAATGGAATCAACCTAAGTGGAATGGAATGGAGTGGAATGGAGTGGAATCAAACCGAATGGAACGGAATGGAATGGAATGGAATGGAATCCACCAGAATGCAATGGAATGGAATGGAATGGAATGGAATGGAATGGATTGAAATCAATCCGAATGGAATGGAGTGGAATGTAATGGAATGGAATGGAAAGGAATGGAATGGAATGGAATCAAGCAAAATGGAATGGAATGGAATGGAATGGAATGGAATGGAATCAAACGGAATGGAATGGAAAGTAATGGAATGGAATGGAATCAACCCGAATGGAATGGAATGGAATGGAATGGAATGGAATGGAAGAGAATCTACCCGAATACAATGGAAAGGAAAGAAATGGAATGGAATCAACCCGAGTGGAATGGAATGGAATGGAATGGAATGGAATGGAATGGAACGCAATGGAATCAACCCGAACGGAATGGAATGGAATGGAATGGAATGGAATGGAATGGATAGGAATGGAATGGAACCAACCCGAATGGAATGGAATCGAATGGAACGGAATGGAACGATATCAGACCAACTGCAATGGAATGGAATGGAATGGAATGCAATCAACACGAATGGAATGAAACGGAATGGAATGGAATCAACAAGAAAGGAATGGAATGGTATGGAATGGAATGGAATGGAATGGAATGGAATGGAATCAACCCGAAAGGAATGGAATGGAACGGAATGGAATGGATTGGAATGGTATCATCTCGAATGGAATGGAATGGAAAGGAACAGAATCAACCCGAATGGAATGGAATGGAATGGAATGGAATGGAATCAACCCGAATGGAATAGAATGGAATGGGATGGAAGGGAATGCAAAGAAGTCAACCCGAATGGAATGGAATGGAATGGAATGGAATGGAATGCAATGAAATGGAATGGCATGGAATCAACCGGAATGGAATGGAATGGAATGGAATGGAATGGAACGGAATGGTATCAACCCGATTGGAATGGAATGGAATTGAATGGAATGGAATGGAAAGGAATGGAATGGAAAAGAATCAACTCGAATGTAATGGAATGGAATGGAATGGAAAGGAATGGAATGGAAAGTATCAACTCGAATGAAATGGAATTGAATGAAATGGAATGGAATCCAAGCGAATGGAATGGAATGGAATGGGATGGAATGGAATGGCATGGAATTCAATGGAATGGAGTAAACCCGAATGGAATGGAATGGAATGGAATGGAATGGAATGGAATGGAATGGAATGGCATGGAATTGAATGGAATGGAGTCAACCCGAATGGAATGGAATGGAATGGAATGGAATGGATTGGAATGGAATTCAATCAACCCAAGTGGAATGGAATGGAATGCAATGGAATGGAATCAACCCGAATGCAATGGAATGGAGTGGAATGGAATGGAATCAAACCGAATGGAACGGAATGGAATGGAATGGAATGGAATCAACCAGAATGGAATGGAATGGAATGGAATGCAATGGAATGGAATCAACCCGAATGGAATGGAATGGAATGGAACGGAATGCAATCAACACGAATGGAATGGAATGAAAGGGAATGGAATGGAATGGAATCAACCCCAATGGAATGGAATGGAATGGAATGGAATGGAATGGAATGGAATGGATTGGGATGGAATGGAATGGCATCAAACCAAATGGAATGGAATGGAGTGGATTGGAATGGAATGCAATCAACCCGAATGGAATGGAATGGAATGGAATGGAATGGAATGGAATGGAATGGAATGGAGTAAAGGAGAATGGAGTGGAATGGAATGGAATGGAATCATCCCGAATGGCATGGAATGGAATGGAATGGAATGGAATGGAATGAAATGTAATGGAATGAAATGGAATGGAATCAACCCGAATGGAATGGAATGGAACGGAATGGAATGGAATGGAATGGAATGGAATGGAATCAACCCGTATGGAATGGAATGGAATGGCAAGGAATAGAATGGAATGGAATGGAATGGAACGGAATCATCCCGAATGGCATGGAATGGAATGGAATGGAATGGAATCAAATGTAATGGAATGAAATGGAATGGAATCAAGCCGAATGGAATGGAATGGAATGGAATGGAATGGAATCAACCCGAATGGAATGGAATGGAATGGAATGGAATGGAATGGAATGGAATGGAATGGAATGGAATCAACCCGAATGGAATGGAATGGAATGGCATGGAATAGAATGGAATGGAATGGAATGGAATCAACCCGAATGGAATGGAATGGAATGGAATGGAATGGAATGGAATGGAATGGAATTGAATCATCCCAAATGGCATGGAATGTAATGGAATATAATGGAATGGAATGGAATGAAATGGAATGGAATGAAATGGAATGGAATCAAAACGAATGAAATGGATTGGAATGGAATGGAAAGGAATGGAATCAACCCGAATGGAATGGAATGGAACGGAATGGAATGGAATGGCATGGAATGGAATGGAATCAAACCGAATGGAATGGAATGCAATGGAATGGAATAGAATGGAATGGAATGGAATGGAATCAACCCGAATGGAATGGAATGGAATGAATGGAGTGGAATGGAATGGAAGAGAATCAACCCGAATACAATGGAAAGGAAAGAAATGGAATGGAATCAACCCGAATGGAATGGAATGGAATGGAATGGAATGGAATGGAATGGAATGGAATGGAACGGAATGGAATCAACCCGAACGGAATGGAATGGAATGGAATGGAATGGAATGGAATGGAATGGAATGGATAGGAATGGAATGGAACAAACCTGAATGGAATGGAATCGAATGGAACGGAATGGAGCGATATCAGACCGACTGCAATGGAATGGAATGGAATGGAATGCAATCAACACGAATGGAATGAAACGGAATGGAATGGAATCAACAAGAAAGGAATGGAATGGAATGCAATGGAATGGAATGGAATGGAATGGAATCAACCCGAAAGGAATGGAATGGAACGGAATGGAATGGATTGGAATGGTATCATCTCGAATGGAATGGAATGGAAAGGAACAGAATCAACCCGAATGGAATGGAATGGAATGGAATGGAATAGAATCAACCCGAATGGAATGGACTGGAATGGAATGGAATGGAATGGAATCAACCCGAATGGAATAGAATGGAATGGGATGGAAGGGAATGCAAAGAAGTCAACCCGAATGGAATGGAATGGAATGGAATGGAATGGAATGCAATGAAATGGAATGGCATGGAATCAACCGGAATGGAATGGAATGGAATGGAATGGAACGGAATGGTATCAACCCGATTGGAATGGAATGGAATGGAATGGAGTGGAATGGAATGGAATGGAAAGGAATGGAATGGAAAAGAATCAACTCAAATGTAATGGAATGGAATGGAATGGAAAGGAATGGAATGGAAATTATCAACTCGAATGTAATGGAATTGAATGAAATGGAATGGAATCCAAGCGAATGGAATGGAATGGAATGGGATGGAATGGAATGACATGGAATTGAATGGAATGGAGTCAACCCGAATGGAATGGAATGGAATGGAATGGAATGGAATGGAATGGAATGGCATGGAATTGAATGGAATGGAGTCAACCCGAATGGAATGGAATGGAATGGAATGGAATGGAATGGAATGGAATGGAATGGAATCAACCCGAATGGAATGGAACGGAATGGATTGAAATGGAATGGAATCAACGTGAATGGAATGGAATGGAATGGAATGCAATTTAATCAACCCGAATGGAATGGAATGGAATTTAATGGAATGAAATGGAATCAACCGGAATGGAATGGAATGGAATGGAATGGTTTGGAATGGAATGCAATCAACCCAAATATAATGGAATGGAAGGGAATGGAATGGAATGGAATGGAATCAACCTAAATGGAATGGAAAGGAATGGAATGGAATGGAATGGAATCAACCAGAATGGAATGGAATTTATTGGAGTCAAACCGAATGGCATTGAATGGAATAGAATCAACCCGAATGGAATGGAATGGAATGGAATGGAATGGAATGAAATGGAATGGAACGGTACGGAATGGAATGGAATGTTATCAACCTGAATGGAATGCTATGGAATGGAATGAAATGGAATGGAGGAGAATCAACCCGAATGGAATGGAATTGAAAGGAATGGAATGGAATGGAACGGAATGGAATCAACCCGAATGGAATGGAATGGAACGGAATGGAATGGAATGGAATGGAATGGAATGGAATCAACCCGAATGGAATGGAATGGAATGGCATGGAATAGAATGGAATGGAATGGAATGGAATCAACCCGAATGGAATGGAATGGAATGGAATGGAATGGAATGGAATCATCCCGAATGGCATGGAATGGAATGAAATAGAATGGAATGGAATAGAATGAAATGGAATGGAATGAAATGGAATGGAATCAACCCGAATGAAATGGAATGGAATGGAATGGAATGGAATGGAATCAACGCGAATGGAATGGAATGGAACGGAATGGAATGGTATGGCATGGAATGGAATGGAATCAACCCGAATGGAATGGAATGCAATGGAATGGAATAGAATGGAATGGAATGGAATGGAATCAACCCGAATGGAATGGAATGGAATGGAAAGGAATGGAATGGAAGAGAATCAACCCGAATACAATGGAAAGGAAAGAAATGGAATGGAATCAACCCGAGTGGAATGGAATGGAATGGAATGGAATGGAATGGAATGGAATGGAACGCAATGGAATCAACCCGAACGGAATGGAATGGAATGGAATGGAATGGAATGGATAGGAATGGAATGGAACCAACCCGAATGGAATGGAATCGAATGGAACGGAATGGAACGATATCAGACCGACTGCAATGGAATGGAACGGAATGGAATGGATTGGAATGGTATCATCTCGAATGGAATGGAATGGAAAGGAACAGAATCAACCCGAATGGAATGGAATGGAATGGAATGGAATGGAATCAACCCGAATGGAATAGAATGGAATGGGATGGAAGGGAATGCAAAGAAGTCAACCCGAATGGAATGGAATGGAATGGAATGGAATGGAATGGAATGGAATGCAATGAAATGGAATGGCATGGAATCAACCGGAATGGAATGGAATGGAATGGAATGGAACGGAATGGTATCAACCCGATTGGAATGGAATGGAATGGAATGGAATGGAATGGAAAGGAATGGAATGGAAAAGAATCAACTCGAATGTAATGGAATGGAATGGAATGGAAAGAATGGAATGGAAAGTATCATCTCGAATGTAATGGAATTGAATGAAATGGAATGGAATCCAAGCGAATGGAATGGAATGGAATGGGATGGAATGGAATGGCATGGAATTGAATGGAATGGAGTCAACCCGAATGGAATGGAATGGAATGGAATGGAATGGAATGGCATGGAATTGAATGGAATGGAGTCAACCCGAATGGAATGGAATGGAATGGAATGGAATGGATTGGAATGGAATGCAATCAATCCAAATGGAATGGAATGGAATGCAATGGAATGGAATCAACCCGAATGCAATGGAATGGAGTGGAATGGAATGGAATCAAACCGAATGGAACGGAATGGAATGGAATGGAATTGAATCAACCAGAATGGAATGGAATGGAATGGAATGGAATCAACCCGAATGGAATGGAATGGAATGGAATGGAATGGAACGGAATGCAATCAACACGAATGGAATGGAATGAAAGGGAAGGGAATGGAATGGAATCAACCCGAATGGAATGGAATGGAATGGAATGGAATGGAATGGATTGGGATGGAATGGAATGGAATCAAACGAAATGGAATGGAATGGAGTGGATTGGAATGGAATGCAATCAACCCGAATGGAATGGAATGGAATGGAATGGAATGGAATGGAATGGAGTAAAGGAGAATGGAATGGAATGGAATGGAATGGAATCATCCCGAATGGAATGGAATATAATGGAATGGAATGGAATGAAATGGAATGGAATGAAATGGAATGGAATCAAAACGAATGAAATGGAATGGAATGGAATGGAACGGAATGGAATCAACCCGAATGGAATGGAATGGAATGGAATGGAATGGAATGGAATGCAATGGAATGGAATCAACCCGAATGGAATGGAATGGAATGGCATGGAATACAATGGAATGGAATGGAATGGAATCAACCCGAATGGAATGGAATGGAATGGAATGGAATGGAATGGAATGGAATGGAATTGAATCATCCCGAATGGCATGGAATGGAATGGAATATAATGGAATGGAATGGAATGAAATGGAATGGAATGAAATGGAATGGAATCAAAACGAATGAAATGGAATGGAATGGAATGGAACGGAATGGAATCAACCCGAATGGAATGGAATGGAACGGAATGGAATGGAATGGCATGGAATGGAATGGAATCAACCCGAATGGAATGGAAGGCAATGGAATGGAATAGAACGGAATGGAATGTAATGGAATCAACCCGAATGGAATGGAATGGAATGGAATGGAATGGAATGGAAGAGAATCAACCCGAATACAATGGAAAGGAAAGAAATGGAATGGAATCAACCCGAATGGAATGGAATGGAATGGAATGGAATGGAATGGAATGGAATGGAACCGAATGGAATCAACCCGAACGGAATGGAATGGAATGGAATGGAATGGAATGGATAGGAATGGAATGGAACCAACCCGAATGTAATGGAATCGAATGGAACGGAATGGAAGGATATCAGACCGACTGCAATGGAATGGAATGGAATGGAATGCAATCAACACGAATGGAATGAAACGGAATGGAATGGAATCAACAAGAATGGAATGGAATGGAATGGAATGGAATGGAATGGAATGGAATCAACCCGAACGGAATGGAATGGAACGGAATGGAATGCATTGGAATGGTATCATCTCGAATGGAATGGAATGGAAAGGAACAGAGTCAACCCAAATGGAATGGAATGGAAAGGAATGGAATAGAATCAACCCGAATGGAATGGAATGGAATGTAATGGAATGGAATGGAATGGAATGGAATCAACCCGAATGGAATAGAATGGAATGGGATGGAAGGGAATGCAAAGAAGTCAACCCGAATGGAATGGAATGGAATGGAATGGAATGGAATGGAATGCAAGGAAATGGAATGGCATGGAATCAACCGGAATGGAATGGAATGGAATGGTATGGAACGGAATGGTATCAACCCGATTGGAATGGAATGGAATGGAATGGAATGGAATGGAATGGAAAGGAATGGAATGGAAAAGAATCAACTCGAATGGAATGGAATGGAATGGAATGGAATGGAATGGAAAGTATCAACTCGAATGTAATGGAATTGAATGAAATGGAATGGAATCCAAGCGAATGGAATGGAATGGAATGGGATGGAATGGAATGGCATCGAATTGAATGGAATGGAGTCAACCCGAATGGAATGGAATGGAATGGAATGGAATGGAATGGCATGGAATTGAATGGAATGGAGTCAACCCGAATGGAATGGAATGGAATGGAATGGAATGGAATGGAATGGAATGGAATCAACGTGAATGGAATGGAATGGAATGGAATGCAATTTTATCAACCCGAATGGAATGGAATGGAATGAAATGGAATCAACCGGAATGGAATGGAATGGAATGGAATGGATTGCAATGGAATGCAATCAACCCAAATATAATGGAATGGAAGGGAATGGAATGGAATGGAATGGAATCAACCTAAATGGAATGGAAAGGAATGGAATGGAATGCAATGGAATCAACCAGAATGGAATGGAATTTATTTGAGTCAAACCGAATGGCATTGAATGGAATGGAATCAACCCGAATGGAATGGAATGGAATGAAATGGAATGGAATGGAACGGAATGGAATGGAATCGAATCTTATCAACCTGAATGGAAAGCTATGGAATGGAATGGAATGGAATGGAGGAGAATCAACCCAAATGGAATGGAATTGAAAGTAATGGAATGTAATGGAATGGAATGGAATCAACCAGAATGGATTGGAATGGAATGGAATGGAATGGAATGGAAACAACCGGAATGGAATGGAATGGAATTCAATGGAATGGAATGGAATCAACCCGAATGGAATGGAATGGAATCAACCCGAATGGAATGGAATGGAATGGAATGGAATGAAACGGAATGGAATGGAACCAACCCGAATGGAATGGAATGGAATGAAGTCGAATAGAGTAAAATGGAATGGAATGGAACGGAATGGAATGGAACCAACTCGAATGGAATGGAATGGAATGGAATGGAAAGGAATCATCCCGAATAGCATGGAATGTAATGGAATGGAATGGAATTGATTGGAATCAACCCGAATGCAATGGAATGGAATGCAATGGAATGGAGTGAAATGGAATGGAATCAACCCGAATGGAATGGAATGGAATGGAAAGGAAGGGAACGGAATGGAATCAACCCGAATGGAATAGAATGGAATGGAATCAACCTGAATAGAATGGAAAGGAATGGAATGGAATGGAATGGAATGGAATGGAATGGAATGGAATGGAATGAACCCGAATGGAATGGAATGGAATGGAAGGGAATGGAATGGAATAGAATGAAACCGAATGTAATGGAATGGAATGAAATGGAATGGAATCCACCCGAATGGAATGGAATGGAATGGAATGGGATGGCATGGAATGGAATGGAATCAACCCGAATGGAATGGAATGGCGTGGAATGGAATGGAAAGGAACGGAATGGAATAGAATGGAATCAACACGAATGGAATGGAATGGAATGGAATGGAATGGAATGGAATGGAATGCAATGGAGTCAACCCGAATTGAATGGAATGGAATGGAATGGAATCAACCGGAATGGAATGGAATGGAATGGAATGGAATGGAATGGATTGGAATGGAATGCAATCAACCCAAATGGAATGGAATGGAATGCAATGGAATGGAATCAACCCGAATGGAATGGAATGGAATGGAATGGAATGGAAAGGAATGGAATTGAAAGGAATGGAATGGATTCATATCAATCCGAATGGAATGGAGTGGAATCGAATGGAATGGAATGGAAAGGAATGGAATGAAATGGAATCAAGCAAAATGGAATGGAATGGAATGGAATGGAATGGAATCAAACGGAATGGAATGGAAAGGAATGGAATGGAATGGAATCAACCCGAATGGAATGGATTGGAATGGAATGGAATGGAATCAACATGAATGGAATGGAATGGAATGGAATGGAATGGAATCACCAAGAATGGAAGGGAATGGATTGGAATGGAATGGAAAGGAATCAACCGGAATAGAACGGAATGGAATGGAATGGAATCAACCTGAATGGAAAGGAATGGAAGGGAATGGAATCAACCAGAATGGAATGGAATGGAATGGAATGGAATGAATCGGAATGGAATGGATCCAACCCGAATGGAATGGAATGGAATGAAATGGAATTGAATGGAATGGAATGGAATGAAATGGAATGGAATGGAATGTAAGGGAATGGAATCAACACGAATGGAATGGAATGGAACGGAATGGAATGGAATGGAAGGGAATGGAATCAACCCGAATGGAATGGAATGGAATGGAATTGAATGGAATGGATTGGAATGGAATCAACCCAAATGGAATGGAGTGGAATGAAGTGGAATCAACACGAATGGAATGGAATGGAATGGAATGAACACGAATGGAATGGAAAGGAAAGGAATGGAATGGGATGGAATGGAGTGGAATGTAATAAACCCGAACGCAATGGAATGGAATGGATTCGAATGGAATGGAATCAACCCGAATGGAATGGAATGGAATGGAATGGAATGGAATGGAGTAAACGCGAATGGAATGGAATGAAATGGAATGGAATGGAATCAACAGGAATGGAATGCAATGGAAAGGAATGGAATGGAATGGAATGGAATCAACCTAAATGGAATGGAAAGGACTGGAATGGATTGGAATGGAATCAACCAGAATGGAATGGAATGGAATGGAGTCAAACCGAATAGAATTGAATGGAATGGAATCAACCCTAATGGAATGGAATGAAATGGAATGGAAAGGAATGATATCAAACCGAATGCAATGCTATGGAAAGGAATGGAAAGGAATGGAAGGGAATCAACCCGAATGGAATGGAATGGAATGGAAAGGAATGGAATGGAATGGAATGGAATGGAATCATCCAGAATGGAATGGAATGGAATGGAATGGAACGGAATGGAATCAATCCGAATGGAATGCAATGGAATGGAATGGAATGGAAAGGAATGGAATGGAATCAACCCGAATGGAATGGAATCTAATGGAATGGAATGGAATGGAATCAACAAGAAAGGAATGGAATGGAATTAAATGGAATGGAATGGAATGGAATGGAATCAACCCGAATGGAATGGAATGGAATGGAATTCAAAGGAACCCAATCAACCCGAATGGAATGGAATGTAATAGGAATGAAATGGTATAGAATTAACCCGAATGGATAGGAATGGAATGGAATGGAAACAACCCGAATGGAATGGAATGGAATGGGATGGAAAGAAATCGAATGGAGTGGAATGGAATGGAATAGAATCAACCGAATGGAATGGAATGGAATGGAATGCAATGGAATGGAATAGAAGGGAATGGAATCAACTCAAATGGAACGGAATGGAAAGGATTGGTATGGAATCAACATGAATGGAATGGAATGGAATGGAATGGAAAGGAATGGAATTGAGTCAGCCCGAATGGAATGGAATGGAATGGAATGGAATGGAATGGAATGGAATGGAATAGAGTGGAATCAACCGTAACTGAATGGGATGGAATTGAATGGAATGGAATGGAATCAACACGAATGGAATAGAATGGAATGGAATGGAATGCAATGGAATGGAAAGGAATGGAAAGGAATGGAATCAACCCAAATGGAATGGAGTGGAGTGGAATGGAATGGAATGGAATGGAATGGAATGGAATGGAATGGAGTGGAATGGAATGGAATGGAATTGAATGGAGTGGAATGGAATCAACCAGAATGGAATGGAATGGAATGGATTGCAATAGAATGGAATGGAACAAACCAGAATGGAATGCAATGGAATGGAATGGAATGGAATGGAATCAACCCGAGTGGAATGGAAAGGAAAGCAATGGAATGGAATGAAATGGCATGGAATTAACCCGAAAGGAGTGGAATGGAGTGGAATGGAATGGAACGCAATGGAATCAACCGGAATGGAATGGAATGGAATGGAATGGAATGGAATGGAATGGAATGAAACGGAACGGAATAAACCCTAAAGGAATGGAATGGAACGGAATGTGATGGAATGGAATCAACCCGAATGGAATGGAATGGAATGGAATGGAATGGTATGGAATCAACCCGAGTGGTATGCAATGTAATGGAATGTAATGGAATCGTACGGAATCAACCCGAAAGGAATGGAATGGAATGTGATGCAATGGAATGGAATGGAATAAACCCGAATGGAATGGAATGGAATGGAATGGAATCAACCCGAATGGAATGGAATGGAATGGAATGGAATTGAAAGGAATGGAATGGAGTCAACCTAAATGTAATGGAAAGGAATGGAATGGAATGGTATGGAATCAACCGGAAAGAAATGGAATGGAATGTAGTCAAACCGAATGGAATCGAATGGAATGGAAAAAACCTGAATGGAATGGAATGGAAAGGAATGGAATGTTATCAACCCGAATGGAATGGAATGGAATGGAAGGGAATGAACCCGAATGGAATGGAATGGAATGGAATGGAAAGGAATGGAATGGAATGGAATCAACCCGAATGGAAAGGAATGGAACGGAATGGAATCAACCAGAATGGAATGGAATGGAGTGGAATGGAATGAATCGGAATGGAATGGATCCAACCCAAATGGAATGGAATGGAATGAAATGGAATTGAATGGAATGGAATGGAATGAAATGGAATGGAATGGAATGTAAGGGAATGGAATCAACACGAATGGAATGGAATGGAACGGAATGGAATGGAATGGAAGGGAATGGAATCAACCCGAATGGAATGGAATGGAATGGAATGGAATGGAATGGAATGGAAAGGATTGGAATGGAATCAACCCAAATGGAATGGAATGGAATGAAGTGGAATCAACACGAATGAAATGGAATGGAATGGAATGAACACGAATGGAATGGAAAGGAATGGAATGGAATGGGATGGAATGGAGTGGAATGTAATAAACCCGAACGCAATGGAATGGAATGGATTCGAATGGAATGGAATCAACCCGAATGGAATGGAATGGAATGGAATGGAATGGAGTAAACGCGAATGGAATGGAATGAAATGGAATGGAATGGAATCAACAGGAATGGAATGCAATGGAAAGGAATGGAATGGAATGGAATGGAATCAACCTAAATGGAATGGAAAGGACTGGATTGGATTGGAATGGAATCAACCAGAATGGAATGGAATGGAATGGAGTCAAACCGAATAGAATTGAATGGAATGGAATCAACCCTAATGGAATGGAATGAAATGGAATGGAAAGGAATGTTATCAACCCCAATGGAATGCTATGGAAAGGAATGGAAAGGAATGGAAGGGAATCAACCCGAATGGAATGGAATGGAATGGAAAGGAATGGAATGGAATGGAATGGAATGGAATGGAATCATCCAGAATGGAATGGAATGGAATGGAATGGAACGGAATGGAATCAATCCGAATGGAATGCAATGGAATGGAATGGAATGGAAAGGAATGGAATGGAATCAACCCGAATGGAATGGAATCGAATGGAATGGAATGGAATGGAATCAACAAGAAAGGAATGGAATGGAATTAAATGGAATGGAATGGAATGGAATCAACCCGAATGGAATGGAATGGAATGGAATTCAAAGGAACCCAATCAACCCGAATGGAATGGAATGTAATAGGAATGAAATGGAATAGAATTAAACCGAATGGATAGGAATGGAATGGAATGGAAACAACCCGAATGGAATGGAATGGAATGGGATGGAATGAAATCGAATGGAGTGGAATGGAATGGAATGGAATCAACCGAATGGAATGGAATGGAATGGAATGCAATGGAATGGAATGGAATGGAATGGAATCAACTCAAATGGAACGGAATGGAAAGGATTGGTATGGAATCAACATGAATGGAATGGAATGGAATGGAATGGAAAGGAATGGAATTGAGTCAGCCCGAATGGAATGGAATGGAGTGGAATGGAATGGAATGGAATAGAGTGGAATCAACCGTAACTGAATGGGATGGAATTGAATGGAATGGAATGGAATCAACACGAATGGAATAGAATGGAATGGAATGGAATGCAATGGAATGGAAAGGAATGGAAAGGAATGGAATCAACCCAAATGGAATGGAGTGGAGTGGAATGCAATGGAATGGAATGGAATGGAATGGAATGGAATGGAATGGAATGGAATGGAATTGAATGGAGTGGAATGGAATCAACCAGAATGGAATGGAATGGAATGGATTGCAATAGAATGGAATGGAACAAACCAGAATGGAATGCAATGGAATGGAATGGAATGGAATGGAATCAACCCGAGTGGAATGGAAAGGAAAGCAATGGAATGGAATGAAATGGCATGGAATTAACCCGAAAGGAATGGAATGGAGTGGAATGGAATGGAACGCAATGGAATCAACCGGAATGGAATGGAATGGAATGGAATGGAATGGAATGAAACGGAACGGAATAAACCCTAAAGGAATGGAATGGAACGGAATGTGATGGAATGGAATCAACCCGAATGGAATGGAATGGAATGGAATGGTATGGAATCAACCCGAGTGGTATGCAATGTAATGGAATGGAATGGAATCATACGGAATCAACCCGAAAGGAATGGAATGGAATGTGATGGAATGGAATGGAATGGAATAAACCCGAATGGAATGGAATGGAATGGAATGGAATCAACCCGAATGGAATGGAATGGAATGGAATGGAAAGGAATGGAATGGAGTCAACCTAAATGGAATGGAAAGGAATGGAATGGAATGGTATGGAATCAACCGGAATGAAATGGAATGGAATGTAGTCAAAGCGAATGGAATCGAATGGAATGGAAAAAACCTGAATGGAATGGAATGGAATGGAATGGAATGTTATCAACCCGAATGGAATGGAATGGAATGGAAGGGAATGAACCCGAATGGAATGGAATGGAATGGAATGGAAAGGAATGGAATGGAATGGAATCAACCAGAATGGAATGGAATGGAATGGAATGGAAAGGAATGGAATGGAATGGAATCAACCAGAATGGAATGGAATGGAATGGAATGGAATGGAATGGAATGGAATGGAATCAAACGGAATGGAATGGAATGGAATGGAATCAACACGAATGGAATGGAATGGAATGGAATGGAATCAACACGAATGGAATGGAATGGAATGAAATGGAATGGAATGGAATGGAATGGAATCAACCCGAAAGGAATGGAATGGAATGGAATTGAATTGAACGGAATGGAATGGAATGGCATCATCCCGAATGAAATGGAATGTAATGGAATCAAACCGAATGGAATGGAATGGAATGGGATGGAATGGAATTAAATGGAGTCAAAACGAATGGAATGGAATGGAATGGAATGGAATGGAATGGAATCAAACCGAATGGAATGGAATGGAGTGGAATGGAGTGGAATGGAATGGAATGGAATGGAATGGAATCAACCAGAATGGAAAAGAATGGAATGGAATGGAATGGAATGGAATGGAATGGAAAGGAATGGAATTGAATGGAGTGGAAAGGAATCAACCCGAATGGAATGGAATGTAATAGAATGGAATGGAATCAACCGGAATGGAATGCAATGGAATGGAATGGAATGGAATGGAATGAAATCAACCCGAGTGGAATGGAATGGAATGCAATGGAATGACATGAAATGGCATGGAATTTACCTGAATGGAATGGAATGGAAGTTAATAGAATGAACCCGAATGGAATGGAATGGAATGGAATGGAATGAAACGGAATGGAATAAACCCGAATGGAAAGGAGTTGAATGGCATGGAGTGGAATGGAATGGAACGGAATGTAATGGAATGGAATCAACCCGAATGGAATGGAATGGAATGGAATTGAAGAAATGGAACGGAATTAACCCGAATGGAATGGAATGGAATGGAACGGAATGGAATGGAATGAAATGGAATGGAATCAACCCGAATGGAATGGAACGTTATGGAGTGGAATGGAATGGAATGGAATGGAATCAACTCAAATGGAATGTAATGGAATGGAATAGAATGGAATGATATGGAATGAACACGAAAGGAATGGAATGGAATGGGACGGAATGGAATGGAATGGAATAAACCGGAATGGAATGGAATGCAATGGAATGGAATGGAATGGAATGGAATGCAAGGGAATGGAATGCAATGGAATCAACCCGAATGGAATGGAATGGAATCAACCCGAATGGAATGGAATGGCATGGAATGGAATGGAATGGAGTGGAATGGAGTCAACCCGAATGGAATGGTATGGAATGTAATGGAATGGAATGGAATCAACCGGAATGGAATGGAATGGAATGGAATCAACCTAAAAGGAATGGAAAGGAATGTAATGGAAAGGAATGGAATCAAACGGAATGGAATGGAATGTAATGGAGTCAACCCGAATGGAATGGAATGGAATGGAATGGAATGGAATGGAATGGAATGGAATGGAATGGAACGGAATGCAATGGAATGTTATCAACCTGAATGGAATGGTATGGAATTGAAAGGAATGGAATGGAAGGGAATCAAACCGATTGGAATAGAATGGAAAAAATGGAATGGAATGGAATGGAATGGAATGGAATGGAATCAACCAGAATGGAATGGAATGGAATGAAATGGAATGGAATGGAATGGAATGGAATGGAATGGAATCAACCGGAATGGAATGAAATGGAATGCAATGGAATGGAATGGAATCAACCTGAATGTAATGTAATGTAATGGAATGGAATGGAATGGAATGGAATGGAATCAACACGAATGGAATGGAATGGAATGGAATGAAAAGGAATGGAATGGAACCAACCCGAATGGAATGGAATGGAATGAAATCAAATGGAATATAATGGAATGGAATGGAATGGAATCCACTCGAATGGAATGGATTGGAATGGAATGGAAAGGAATCATCCCGAATGGGATGGAATGTAATGGAATGGAATTAAATGTACCCGAATGGATTGGAAGGGAATGGAATGAAATGGAATGGAATCAAACCGAATGGAATGGAAAGGAATGGAATGGAATGGAATGGAACGGAATGGAATCAACCCGAATGGAATGGAATGGAATGGAATCAAACGGAATGGAATGCAATGGAATGGAATGGAATGGAATCAACCCGAATGGAATGGAATGAAATGCAATGGAATGGAATGAAATGCAATGGAATGGAATGAAATGGAATGGAATCAACCCGAATGGAACGGAATGGAATGGAATGGAATCATCCCGAATGGCAAGGAATGGAATGGAACGGAATGGAATGCAATGGAGTCAACACGAATGGAATGGAATGGAATGGAATGGAACGGAATGGAATCAACCCGAATGGAATGGAATGGAATGGAATGGAATGGAATCAACGCGAATGGAATGGAATGGAATGGAATGGAATGGAATGGAATGGAATGGAATGGATAGGAATGGAATGGAACCAACCCGAATGGAATGGAATCGAATGGAACGGAATGGAACGATATCAGACCGACTGCAATGGAATGGAATGGAATGGAATGCAATCAACACGAATTGAATGAAACGGAATGGAATGGAATCAACAAGAAAGGAATGGAGTGGAATGGAATGGAATGGAATGGAATCAACCCGAAAGGAATGGAATGGAACGGAATGGAATGGATTGGAATGGTATCATCTCGAATGGAATGGAATGGAAAGGAACAAAATCAACCCGAATGGAATGGAATGGAATGGAATGGAAGGGAACAGAATGGAATCAACACGATTGGAATGGAATGGAATTGAATGGAATGGAAGGGAATGCAATGGAATGGAAGGAATGGAATGGAACCAACCCGAATGGAATGGAATCGAATGGAATATAATGAAACGGCATCAAACCGACTGGAATGGAATGGAATGGAATGGAATGAAATGGAATGGTATGGAATGGAATGGAATGGAATGGAATGAAATGGCATGGAATCAACCCGAATGGAATGGAATGGAGTGGAGTGGAATGGAATGGAATGGAATCAAGCCGAATGGAATGGAATGGAATGGAATGGAATGGAATGGAATGGATTCAACCCGAGTGGAATGGAATGGAATGCAATGGAATGGAATGAAATGGCATGGAATCAACAGGAATGGAATGGAATGGAATGGAATGGAATGGAACGGAATGGAATCAACCCGAATGGAATGGAATGGAATGGAACCGAAGGGAACGGAATGTAATGGAATGGAATCAACCCGAATGGAATGGAATGGAATGGAATTGAATGCAACAGAATCAACCCGAATGGAATGAAATGGAATGGAATGGAATGGAATGAAATGGAATAGAATAAACCCGAATGGAATGGAACTTAATGGAATGGAATGGAATGGAATGGTATGGAATCAACCTGAATGGAATGTAATGGAATGGAATAGAATGGAATGCTATGGAATCAACCCGAAAGGAACGGAATGGAACGGGATGGAATGGAATGGAATGGAATAAACCAGAATGGAATGGAATGGAATGGAATGGAATGGAATGGAATGGAATGGAATGCAATGGAATCAACCCGAATGGAATGGAATGGAATGGAATGGAATGGATTCAACCCGAATGGAATGGAATGGAATGGAATGGAATGGAATGCAATGGAAGTAACCCAAATGGAATGGAATGGAATGAAATGGAATGGAAAGGAATGGAATGGAATGGAATGGAATGGAATGGAATGGAATGGCATGGAATCAACCAGAATGGAATGGAATGGAATGGAATGGAATGGAATGGAATGAAACGGAATGGAATGGAATGGAATGGAATGGAATGGAATGGAATCAACCCGAGTGGAATGGAATGGCATGGAATGGAATGAAACGGAAAGGAAAGGAACCAACCCGAATGGAATGGAATGGAATGAAATCGAATGGAATAAAATGGAATGGAATGGAACGGAATGGAATGGAATCAACTCGAATGGAATGGAATGGAATGGAATGGAAAGGTATCATCCCGAATAGCATGGAATGTAATGGAATGAAATGGAATGGATTGGAATCAAACCGAATGCAACGGAATGGAATGCAATGGAACGGAATGGATTGGAATGAACCCGAATGCAATGGAATGGAATGCAATGGAATGGAATGAAATGGAATGGAATCAAACGGAATGGAATGGAATGGAATGGAATGGAATGCAATGGAACGGAATGGAACCCACCCGAATGGAATGGAATGGAATGGAATGGAATCAACCCGAATAGAATGGAATGGAATGGAATGGAATGGAATGCATGGAATGGAATAGAATCAAACCGAATGTAATGGAATGGAATGAAATGGAATGGAATCCACCCGAATGGAATGGAATGGAAAAGAATGGAATGGAATGGAATGGAATGGAATCAACCCGAATGGAATGGAATGGAATGGAATGGAATGGATTGGAACAGAATGGAATAGAATGGAATCAACCGGAATAGAATGCAATGGAATGGAATGGAATGGAATGCAATGGAATCAACCCGAATGGAATGGAATGGAATGGAAGGGAATGGAATGGAATGGAATGGAATGGAATCAACCGGAATGGAATGGAATGGAATGGAATGGATTGGAATGGAATGCAATCAACCCAAAAGGAATGGAATGGAATGCAATGGAATGGAATCAACCCAAGTGGAATGGAATGGAGTGGAATGGAGTGGAATCAAACCGAATGGAACGGAATGGAATGGAATGGAATGGAATCAACCAGAATGCAATGGAGTGGAATGGAATGGAATGGAATGGAATGGATTGAAATCAATCCGAATGGAATGGAGTGGAATGTAATGGAATGGAATGGAAAGGAATGGAATGGAATGGAATCAAGCAAAATGGAATGGAATGGAATGGAATGGAATGGAATGGAATCAAACGGAATGGAATGGAAAGTAATGGAATGGAATGGAATCAACCCGAATGGAATGGAATGGAATGGAATGGAATGGAATCAACATGAATGGAATGGAATGTAATGGAATGGAATGGAATCAACCCGAAAGGAATGGAATGGAACGGAATGGAATGGATTGGAATGGTATCATCTCGAATGGAATGGAATGGAAAGGAACAAAATCAACCCGAATGGAATGGAATGGAATGGAATGGAATAGAATCAACCCGAATGTAATGGATTGGAATGGAATGGAATGCAATGGAATGCAATGGAATCAACCCGAATGGAATAGAATGGAATGGGATAGAATGGAATGCAAACAAGTCAACCCGAATGGAATGGAATGGAATGGAATGGAATGGAATGCAATGGAATGGAATGGCATGGAATCAACCGGAATGGAATGGAATGGAATGGAGTGGAACAGAAAGGAATCAACCCGATTGGAATGGAATGGAATGGAATGGAATGGAAAGGAAAGGAATGGAATGGAAAAGAATCAACTCGAATGTAATGGAATGGAATGGAATGGAAAGGAATGGAATGGAAAGTATCAATTCGAATGTAATGGAATTGAATGAAATGGAATGGAACCCACGAGAATGGAATGGAATGGAATGGGATGGATTGGAATGGGATGGAATTGAATGGAATGGAGTCAACCCGAATGGAATGGAATGGAATGGAATGGAATGGAATGGAATGGAGTCAACACGAATGGAATGGAACGGAATGGATTGATATGGAATGGAATCAACGTGAATGGAATGGAATGGAATGGAATGGAATGGAATGGAATGCAATTTAATCA
Organism: Pan paniscus; assembly: GCF_029289425.2. Lineage (NCBI taxonomy): Eukaryota > Metazoa > Chordata > Mammalia > Primates > Hominidae > Pan > Pan paniscus. Next base: position 66,506,575 of record NC_073260.2, on the reverse strand, counting down.
ACCCGAATGGAATGGAATGGAATGGAATGGTATGGAATGAAATGGAATCAACCAGAATAGAATGGAATGGAATGGAATGGATTGGACTGGAATGCAATCAACCAAAATATAATGGAATGGAAGGGAATGGAATGGAATGGAATGGATTGGAATGGAATGGTATGTAATAAACCTAAATGGAATGGAAAGGAATGGAATGGAATGGAATCGAATCAACCAGAATGGAAAGGAATTTATTGGAGTCAAACCGAATGGCATTGAATGGAATGGAATCAACCCGAATGGAATGGAATGGAATGGAATGGAATGGAATGGAATGGAATGGAATTGGATGAAATGGAATGAAATGGAATGGAATGGAACGGAATGGAATGGAATGTTATCAACCTGAATGGAATGCTATGGAATGGAATGGAATGGAATGGAGGAGAATCAACCAGAATGGAATGGAATTGAAAGGAATGGAATGTAAGGAATGGAATGGAATCCACCAGAATGGATTGGAATGGAATGGAATGGAATGGAAAGGAAACAACCGGAATGGAATGGAATGGAATTCAATGGAATGGAATGGAATCAACCCGAATGGAATGGAATGGAATCATCCCGAATGGAATGGAGTGGAATGGAATGGAATGAAACGGAATGGAACGGAACCAACCCGAATGGAATGGAATGAAATCGAATGGAATAAAATGGAATGGAATGGAACGGAATGGAATGGAATCAACTCGAATGGAATGGAATGGAATGGAATGGAAAGGAATCATCCCGAATAGCATGGAATGTAATGGAATGAAATGAAATGGATTGGAATCAAACCGAATGCAACGGAATGGAATGCAATGGAACGGAATGGATTGGAATGAACCCGAATGCAATGGAATGGAATGCAATGGAATGGAATGAAATGGAATGGAATCAAACGGAATGGAATGGAATGGAATGGAATGGAATGCAATGGAACGGAATGGAATCCACCCGAATGGAATGGAATGGAATGGAATGGAATCAACCCGAATAGAATGGAATGGAATGGAATGGAATGGAATGCATGGAATGGAATAGAATCAAACCGAATGTAATGGAATGGAATGAAATGGAATGGAATCCACCCGAATGGAATGGAATGGAAAAGAATGGAATGGAATGGAATGGAATGGAATCAACCCGAATGGAATGGAATGGAATGGAGTGGAATGGAATGGATTGGAACAGAATGGAATAGAATGGAATCAACCCGAATAGAATGCAATGGAATGGAATGGAATGGAATGCAATGGAATCAACCCGAATGGAATGGAATGGAATGGAAGGGAATGGAATGGAATGGAATGGAATGGAATCAACCGGAATGGAATGGAATGGAATGGAATGGATTGGAATGGAATGCAATCAATCCAAAAGGAATGGAATGGAATGAAATGGAATGGAATGGAATGGAATGGATTGGAATGGAATGCAATCAATCCAAAAGGAATGGAATGGAATGCAATGGAATGGAATCAACCCAAGTGGAATGGAATGGAGTGGAATGGAGTGGAATCAAACCGAATGGAACGGAATGGAATGGAATGGAATGGAATCAACAAGAATGCAATGGAATGGAATGGAATGGAATGGAATGGAATGGATTGAAATCAATCCGAATGGAATGGAGTGGAATGTAATGGAATGGAATGGAAAGGAATGGAATGGAATGGAATCAAGCAAAATGGAATGGAATGGAATGGAATGGAATGGAATCAAACGGAATGGAATGGAAAGTAATGGAATGGAATGGAATCAACCCGAATGGAATGGAATGGAATGGAATGGAATGGAATGGAATGGAATGGAATGGAATCAACATGAATGGAACGGAATGTAATGTAATGGAATGGAATGGAATCACCAAGAATGGAAGGGAATGGAATGGAATGGAAAGGAATCAACCGGAATGGAACAGAATGGAATGGAATGGAATCAACACGAATGGAAAGGAATGGAAGGGAATGGAATCAATCAGAATGTAATGGAATGGAATGGAATGGAATGAATCGGAATGGAATGCAACCAACCCGAATGGAATGGAATGGAATGAAATGGAATGGAATGGAACGGAATGCAATCAACACGAATGGAATGGAATGAAACGGAATGGAATGGAATGGAATGGAATGGAATGGAATCAACCCGAATAGAATGGAATGGAATGGAATGGAATGGATTGGGATGGAATGGAATGGAATCAAACCAAATGGAATGGAATGGAGTGGATTGGAATGGAATGCAATGAACACGAATGGAATGGAATGGAATGGAATGGAATGGAATGGATTAAAGGAGAATGGAATGGAATGGAATCATCCCGAATGGCATGGAATGGAATGGAATGGAATGGAATGGAATGGAATGGAATGGAATGAAATGGAATGGAATCAACCCGAATGGAATGGAATGGAATGGAATGGAATGGAATGGAATGGAATCAACACGAATGGAATGGAATGGAACGGAATGGAATGGAATGGAATGGAATGGAATGGAATGGAATCAACCCGAAAAGAATGGAATGGAATGGAATGGAATAGAATGGAATGGAATGGAATGGAATGGAATGGAATAGAATGGAATGGAATGGAATGGAATGCAGTGGAATGGAATGGAATAGAATCAACCCGAATGCAATGGAAAGGAAAGAAATGGAATGGAATCAACACGAATGGAATGGAATGGAATGGAATGGAATGAAATGGAATGAAATGGAATGGAATGAAATGGAATGGAATCAACCCGAATGGAATGGAATGGAATGGAATGGAACGGAATGGAATTAACCCGAATGGAATGGAATGGAATGGCATGGAATAGAATGGAATGGAATGGAAGGGAATCAACCCGAATAGAATGGAATGGAATGGAATCATCCCGAATGGCATGGAATGGAATGGAATAGAATGTAATGGAATGGAATGAAATGGAATGGAATGAAATGGAATGGAATCAACCCGAATGGAATGGAATGTAATGGAATGGAACGGAATGGAATCAAACCGAATGGAATGGAATGGAACGGAATGGAATGGAATGGCATGGAATGGAATGGAATCAACACGAATGGAATGGAATGCAAGGAAGGGAATAGAATGTAATGGAATGGAATGGAATCAACCCGAATGGAATGGAATGGAATGGAATGGAGTGGAATGGAATGGAATAGAATCAACCCGAATACAATGGAAAGGAAAGAAATGGAATGGAATCAACCCGAATGGAATGGAATGGAATGGAATGGATAGGAATGGAATGGAACCAACCCGAATGGAATGGAATCGAATGGAACGGAATGGAACGATATCAGACCGACTGCAATGGAATGGAATGGAATGGAATGCAATCAACACGAATTGAATGAAACGGAATGGAATGGAATCAACAAGAAAGGAATGGAATGGAATGGATTGGAATGGAATGGAATGGAATGGAATCAACCCGAAAGGAATGGAATGGAACGGAATGGAATGGATTGGAATGGTATCATCTCGAATGGAATGGAATGGAAAGGAACAAAATCAACCCGAATGGAATGGAATGGAATGGAATGGAAGGGAACAGAATGGAATCAACACGATTGGAATGGAATGGAATTGAATGGAATGGAAGGGAATGCAATGGAATGGAAGGAATGGAATGGAACCAACCCGAATGGAATGGAATCGAATGGAATATAATGAAACGGCATCAAACCGACTGGAATGGAATGGAATGGAATGGAATGAAATGGAATGGTATGGAATGGAATGGAATGGAATGGAATGGAATGAAATGGCATGGAATCAACCCGAATGGAATGGAATGGAGTGGAGTGGAATGGAATGGAATGGAATCAAGCCGAATGGAATGGAATGGAATGGAATGGAATGGAATGGAATGGATTCAACCCGAGTGGAATGGAATGGAATGCAATGGAATGGAATGAAATGGCATGGAATCAACAGGAATGGAATGGAATGGAATGGAATGGAACGGAACGGAATGGAATCAACCCGAATGGAATGGAATGGAATGGAAACGAAGGGAACGGAATGTAATGGAATGGAATCAACCCGAATGGAATGGAATGGAATGGAATTGAATGCAACAGAATCAACCCGAATGGAATGAAATGGAATGGAATGGAATGGAATGAAATGGAATAGAATAAACCCGAATGGAATGGAACTTAATGGAATGGAATGGAATGGAATGGTATGGAATCAACCTGAATGGAATGTAATGGAATGGAATAGAATGGAATGCTATGGAATCAACCCGAAAGGAACGGAATGGAACGGGATGGAATGGAATGGAATGGAATAAACCAGAATGGAATGGAATGGAATGGAATGGAATGGAATGGAATGCAATGGAATCAACCCGAATGGAATGGAATGGAATGGAATGGAATGGATTCAACCCGAATGGAATGGAATGGAATGGAATGGAATGGAATGCAATGAAAGTAACCCAAATGGAATGGAATGGAATGGAATGGAATGGAAAGGAATGGAATGGAATGGAATGGAATGGAATGGAATGGAATGGAATCAACCAGAATGGAATGGAATGGAATGGAATGGAATGGAATGGAATGGAATGGAATGGAATGGAATGGAATGGAATCAAACGGAATGGAATGGAATGGAATGGAATGGAATGGAATCAACCCGAATGGAATGGAATGGAATGGAATGAAACGGAAAGGAAAGGAACCAACCCGAATGGAATGGAATGGAATGAAATCGAATGGAATAAAATGGAATGGAATGGAACGGAATGGAATGGAATCAACTCGAATGGAATGGAATGGAATGGAATGGAAAGGAATCATCCCGAATAGCATGGAATGTAATGGAATGAAATGGAATGGATTGGAATCAAACCGAATGCAACGGAGTGGAATGCAATGGAACGGAATGGATTGGAATGAACCCGAATGCAATGGAATGGAATGCAATGGAATGGAATGAAATGGAATGGAATCAAACGGAATGGAATGGAATGGAATGGAATGGAATGCAATGGAACGGAATGGAACCCACCCGAATGGAATGGAATGGAATGGAATGGAATCAACCCGAATGGAATGGAATGGAATGGAATGGAATGGAATCAACCCGAATAGAATGGAATGGAATGGAATGGAATGGAATGGAATGGAATGCATGGAATGGAATAGAATCAAACCGAATGTAATGGAATGGAATGAAATGGAATGGAATCCACCCGAATGGAATGGAATGGAAAAGAATGGAATGGAATGGAATGGAATGGAATCAACCCGAATGGAATGGAATGGAATGGAATGGAATGGAATGGATTGGAACAGAATGGAATAGAATGGAATCAACCCGAATAGAATGCAATGGAATGGAATGGAATGGAATGCAATGGAATCAACCCGAATGGAATGGAATGGAATGGAAGGGAATGGAATGGAATGGAATGGAATGGAATCAACCGGAATGGAATGGAATGGAATGGAATGGATTGGAATGGAATGCAATCAACCCAAAAGGAATGGAATGGAATGCAATGGAATGGAATCAACCCAAGTGGAATGGAATGGAGTGGAATGGAGTGGAATCAAACCGAATGGAACGGAATGGAATGGAATGGAATGGAATCAACCAGAATGCAATGGAATGGAATGGAATGGAATGGAATGGAATGGAATGGAATGGATTGAAATCAATCCGAATGGAATGGAGTGGAATGTAATGGAATGGAATGGAAAGGAATGGAATGGAATGGAATCAAGCAAAATGGAATGGAATGGAATGGAATGGAATGGAATGGAATGGAATCAAACGGAATGGAATGGAAAGTAATGGAATGGAATGGAATCAACCCGAATGGAATGGAATGGAATGGAATGGAATGGAATGGAATGGAATCAACATGAATGGAACGGAATGTAATGGAATGGAATGGAATGGAATCACCAAGAATGGAAGGGAATGGAATGGAATGGAATGGAAAGGAATCAACCGGAATGGAACAGAATGGAATGGAATGGAATCAACACGAATGGAAAGGAATGGAAGGGAATGGAATCAATCAGAATGTAATGGAATGGAATGGAATGGAATGAATCGGAATGGAATGCAACCAACCCGAATGGAATGGAATGGAATGAAATGGAATGGAATGGAACGGAATGCAATCAACACGAATGGAATGGAATGAAACGGAATGGAATGGAATGGAATGGAATGGAATCAACCCGAATGGAATAGAATGGAATGGAATGGAATGGAATGGATTGGGATGGAATGGAATGGAATCAAACCAAATGGAATGGAATGGAGTGGATTGGAATGGAATGCAATGAACACGAATGGAATGGAATGGAATGGAATGGAATGGAATGGATTAAAGGAGAATGGAATGGAATGGAATCATCCCGAATGGCATGGAATGGAATGGAATGGAATGGAATGTAATGGAATGGAATGAAATGGAATGGAATCAACCCGAATGGAATGGAATGGAATTGAATGGAATGGAATGGAATGGAATCAACACGAATGGAATGGAATGGAACGGAATGGAATGGAATGGAATGGAATGGAATCAACCCGAAAAGAATGGAATGGAATGGAATGGAATAGAATGGAATGGAATGGAATGGAATGGAATGGAATGCAGTGGAATGGAATTGAATAGAATCAACCCGAATGCAATGAAAAGGAAAGAAATGGAATGGAATCAACACGAATGGAATGGAATGGAATGGAATGGAATGGAATGAAATGGAATGAAATGGAATGGAATGAAATGGAATGGAATCAACCCGAATGGAATGGAATGGAATGGAATGGAACGGAATGGAATTAACCCGAATGGAATGGAATGGAATGGCATGGAATCGAATGGAATGGAATGGAAGGGAATCAACCCCAATGGAATGGAATGGAATGGAATGGAATGGAATGGAATCATACCGAATGGCATGGAATGGAATGGAATAGAATGTAATGGAATGGAATGAAATGGAATGGAATGAAATGGAATGGAATCAACCCGAATGGAATGGAATGTAATGGAATGGAACGGAATGGAATCAAACCGAATGGAATGGAATGGAACGGAATGGAATGGAATGGCATGGAATGGAATGGAATCAACACGAATGGAATGGAATGCAAAGGAAGGGAATAGAATGGAATGGAATGGAATGGAATCAACCCGAATGGAATGGAATGGAATGGAATGGAGTGGAATGGAATGGAATAGAATCAACCCGAATACAATGGAAAGGAAAGAAATGGAATGGAATCAACCCGAATGGAATGGAATGGAATGGAACGGAATGGAATGGATAGGAATGGAATGGAACCAACCCGAATGGAATGGAATCGAATGGAACGGAATGGAACGATATCAGACCGACTGCAATGGAATGGAATGGAATGGAATGCAATCAACACGAATTGAATGAAACGGAATGGAATGGAATCAACAAGAAAGGAATGGAATGGAATGGAATGGAATGGAATGGAATGGAATGGAATGGAATGGAATCAACCCGAAAGGAATGGAATGGAACGGAATGGAATGGATTGGAATGGTATCATCTCGAATGGAATGGAATGGAAAGGAAGAAAATCAACCCGAATGGAATGGAATGGAATGGAATGGAATAGAATCAACCCGAATGTAATGGATTGGAATGGAATGGAATGGAATAGAATCAACCCGAATGTAATGGATTGGAATGGAATGGAATGCAATGGAATGCAATGGAATCAACCCGAATGGAATAGAATGGCATGGGATGGAATGGAATGCAAACAAGTCAACCCGAATGGAATGGAATGGAATGGAATGGAATGGAATGCAATGGAATGGAATGGCATTGAATCAACCGGAATGGAATGGAATGGAATGGAGTGGAACAGAAAGGAATCAACCCGATTGGAATGGAATGGAATGGAATGGAATGGAAAGGAAAGGAATGGAATGGAAAAGAATCAACTCGAATGTAATGGAATGGAATGGAATGGAAAGGAATGGAATGGAAAGTATCAATTCGAATGTAATGGAATTGAATGAAATGGAATGGAACCCACGAGAATGGAATGGAATGGAATGGGATGGATTGGAATGGGATGGAATTGAATGGAATGGAGTCAACCCGAATGGAATGGAATGGAATGGAATGGAATGGAATGGAATGGAGTCAACACGAATGGAATGGAACGGAATGGATTGATATGGAATGGAATCAACGTGAATGGAATGGAATGGAATGGAATGGAATGGAATGGAATGCAATTTAATCAACCCGAATGGAATGGAATGGAATGGAATGGTATGGAATGAAATGGAATCAACCAGAATAGAATGGAATGGAATGGAATGGATTGGAATGGAATGCAATCAACCAAAATATAATGGAATGGAAGGGAATGGAATGGAATGGAATGGATTGGAATGGAATGGTATGTAATGAACCTAAATGGAATGGAAAGGAATGGAATGGAATGGAATCGAATCAACCAGAATGGAAAGGAATTTATTGGAGTCAAACCGAATGGCATTGAATGGAATGGAATCAACCCGAATGGAATGGAATGGAATGGAATGGAATGGAATGGAATTGGATGAAATGGAATGAAATGGAATGGAATGGAACGGAATGGAATGGAATGTTATCAACCTGAATGGAATGCTATGGAATGGAATGGAATGGAATGGAGGAGAATCAACCAGAATGGAATGGAATTGAAAGGAATGGAATGTAATGGACTGGAATGGAATCCACCAGAATGGATTGGAATGGAATGGAATGGAATGGAAAGGAAACAACCGGAATGGAATGGAATGGAATTCAATGGAATGGAATGGAATCAACCCGAATGGAATGGAATGGAATCATCCCGAATGGAATGGAGTGGAATGGAACGGAATGAAACGGAATGGAACGGAACCAACCCGAATGGAATGGAATGAAATCGAATGGAATAAAATGGAATGGAATGGAACGGAACGGAATGGAATCAACTCGAATGGAATGGAATGGAATGGAATGGAAAGGAATCATCCCGAATAGCATGGAATGTAATGGAATGAAATGGAATGGATTGGAATCAAACCGAATGCAACGGAATGGAATGCAATGGAACGGAATGGATTGGAATGAACCCGAATGCAATGGAATGGAATGCAATGGAATGGAATGAAATGGAATGGAATCAAACGGAATGGAATGGAATGGAATGGAATGGAATGCAATGGAACGGAATGGAATCCACCCGAATGGAATGGAATGGAATGGAATGGAATCAACCCGAATAGAATGGAATGGAATGGAATGGAATGGAATGCATGGAATGGAATAGAATCAAACCGAATGTAATGGAATGGAATGAAATGGAATGGAATCCACCCGAATGGAATGGAATGGAAAAGAATGGAATGGAATGGAATGGAATGGAATCAACCCGAATGGAATGGAATGGAATGGAGTGGAATGGAATGGATTGGAACAGAATGGAATAGAATGGAATCAACCCGAATAGAATGCAATGGAATGGAATGGAATGGAATGCAATGGAATCAACCCGAATGTAATGTAATGGAATGGAATGGAAGGGAATGGAATGGAATGGAATGGAATGGAATCAACCGGAATGGAATGGAATGGAATGGAATGGATTGGAATGGAATGCAATCAACCCAAAAGGAATGGAATGGAATGCAATGGAATGGAATCAACCCAAGTGGAATGGAATGGAGTGGAATGGAGTGGAATCAAACCGAATGGAACGGAATGGAATGGAATGGAATGGATTGAAATCAATCCGAATGGAATGGAGTGGAATGTAATGGAATGGAATGGAAAGGAATGGAATGGAATGGAATCAAGCAAAATGGAATGGAATGGAATGGAATGGAATGGAATGGAATCAAACGGAATGGAATGGAAAGTAATGGAATGGAATGGAATCAACCCGAATGGAATGGAATGGAATGGAATGGAATGGAATGGAATGGAATCAACATGAATGGAATGGAATGTAATGGAATGGGATGGAATGGAATCACCAAGAATGGAAGGGAATGGAATGGAATGGAAAGGACTCAACCGGAATGGAACAGAATGGAATGGAATGGAATCAACACGAATGGAAAGGAATGGAAGGGAATGGAATCAATCAGAATGTAATGGAATGGAATGGAATGGAATGAATCGGAATGGAATGCAACCAACCCGAATGGAATGGAATGGAATGAAATGGAATGGAATGGAACGGAATGCAATCAACACGAATGGAATGGAATGAAACGGAATGGAATGGAATGGAATGGAATCAACCCGAATGGAATAGAATGGAATGGAATGGAATGGAATGGATTGGGATGGAATGGAATGGAATCAAACCAAATGGAATGGAATGGAGTGGATTGGAATGGAATGCAATGAACACGAATGGAATGGAATGGAATGGAATGGAATGGAATGGATTAAAGGAGAATGGAATGGAATGGAATCATCCCGAATGGCATGGAATGGAATGGAATGGAATGGAATGTAATGGAATGGAATGAAATGGAATGGAATCAACCCGAATGGAATGGAATGGAATGGAATGGAATGGAATCAACACGAATGGAATGGAATGGAACGGAATGGAATGGAATGGAATGGAATGGAATGGAATGGAATCAACCCGAAAAGAATGGAATGGAATGGAATGGCATAGAATGGAATGGAATGGAATGGAATGGAATGGAATGCAGTGGAATGGAATGGAATAGAATCAACCCGAATGCAATGGAAAGGAAAGAAATGGAATGGAATCAACACGAATGGAATGGAATGGAATGGAATGGAATGAAATGGAATGAAATGGAATGGAATGAAATGGAATGGAATCAACCCGAATGGAATGGAATGGAATGGAATGGAACGGAATGGAATTAACCCGAATGGAAAGGAATGGAATGGCATGGAATAGAATGGAATGGAATGGAAGGGAATCAACCCGAATGGAATGGAATGGAATGGAATGGAATGGAATCATCCCGAATGGCATGGAATGGAATGGAATAGAATGTAATGGAATGGAATGAAATGGAATGGAATGAAATGGAATGGAATCAACCCGAATGGAATGGAATGTAATGGAATGGAACGGAATGGAATCAAACCGAATGGAATGGAATGGAACGGAATGGAATGGAATGGCATGGAATGGAATGGAATCAACACGAATGGAATGGAATGCAAAGGAAGGGAATAGAATGGAATGGAATGGAATGGAATCAACCCGAATGGAATGGAATGGAATGGAATGGAGTGGAATGGAATGGAATAGAATCAACCCGAATACAATGGAAAGGAAAGAAATGGAATGGAATCAACCCGAATGGAATGGAATGGAATGGAATGGAATGGAATGGATAGGAATGGAATGGAACCAACCCGAATGGAATGGAATCGAATGGAACGGAATGGAACGATATCAGACCGACTGCAATGGAATGGAATGGAATGGAATGCAATCAACACGAATTGAATGAAACGGAATGGAATGGAATCAACAAGAAAGGAATGGAATGGAATGGATTGGAATGGAATGGAATGGAATGGAATCAACCCGAAAGGAATGGAATGGAACGGAATGGAATGGATTGGAATGGTATCATCTCGAATGGAATGGAATGGAATGGAATGGAATCAACCCGAATGGAATGGAATGGAATGGAATGGAATTGAAAGGAATGGAATGGAGTCAACCTAAATGTAATGGAAAGGAATGGAATGGAATGGTATGGAATCAACCGGAAAGAAATGGAATGGAATGTAGTCAAACCGAATGGAATCGAATGGAATGGAAAAAACCTGAATGGAATGGAATGGAAAGGAATGGAATGTTATCAACCCGAATGGAATGGAATGGAATGGAAGGGAATGAACCCGAATGGAATGGAATGGAATGGAATGGAAAGGAATGGAATGGAATGGAATCAACCCGAATGGAAAGGAATGGAACGGAATGGAATCAACCAGAATGGAATGGAATGGAGTGGAATGGAATGAATCGGAATGGAATGGATCCAACCCAAATGGAATGGAATGGAATGAAATGGAATTGAATGGAATGGAATGGAATGAAATGGAATGGAATGGAATGTAAGGGAATGGAATCAACACGAATGGAATGGAATGGAACGGAATGGAATGGAATGGAAGGGAATGGAATCAACCCGAATGGAATGGAATGGAATGGAATGGAATGGAATGGAAAGGATTGGAATGGAATCAACCCAAATGGAATGGAATGGAATGAAGTGGAATCAACACGAATGAAATGGAATGGAATGGAATGAACACGAATGGAATGGAAAGGAATGGAATGGAATGGGATGGAATGGAGTGGAATGTAATAAACCCGAACGCAATGGAATGGAATGGATTCGAATGGAATGGAATCAACCCGAATGGAATGGAATGGAATGGAATGGAATGGAGTAAACGCGAATGGAATGGAATGAAATGGAATGGAATGGAATCAACAGGAATGGAATGCAATGGAAAGGAATGGAATGGAATGGAATGGAATCAACCTAAATGGAATGGAAAGGACTGGATTGGATTGGAATGGAATCAACCAGAATGGAATGGAATGGAATGGAGTCAAACCGAATAGAATTGAATGGAATGGAATCAACCCTAATGGAATGGAATGAAATGGAATGGAAAGGAATGTTATCAACCCCAATGGAATGCTATGGAAAGGAATGGAAAGGAATGGAAGGGAATCAACCCGAATGGAATGGAATGGAATGGAAAGGAATGGAATGGAATGGAATGGAATGGAATGGAATCATCCAGAATGGAATGGAATGGAATGGAATGGAACGGAATGGAATCAATCCGAATGGAATGCAATGGAATGGAATGGAATGGAAAGGAATGGAATGGAATCAACCCGAATGGAATGGAATCGAATGGAATGGAATGGAATGGAATCAACAAGAAAGGAATGGAATGGAATTAAATGGAATGGAATGGAATGGAATCAACCCGAATGGAATGGAATGGAATGGAATTCAAAGGAACCCAATCAACCCGAATGGAATGGAATGTAATAGGAATGAAATGGAATAGAATTAAACCGAATGGATAGGAATGGAATGGAATGGAAACAACCCGAATGGAATGGAATGGAATGGGATGGAATGAAATCGAATGGAGTGGAATGGAATGGAATGGAATCAACCGAATGGAATGGAATGGAATGGAATGCAATGGAATGGAATGGAATGGAATGGAATCAACTCAAATGGAACGGAATGGAAAGGATTGGTATGGAATCAACATGAATGGAATGGAATGGAATGGAATGGAAAGGAATGGAATTGAGTCAGCCCGAATGGAATGGAATGGAGTGGAATGGAATGGAATGGAATAGAGTGGAATCAACCGTAACTGAATGGGATGGAATTGAATGGAATGGAATGGAATCAACACGAATGGAATAGAATGGAATGGAATGGAATGCAATGGAATGGAAAGGAATGGAAAGGAATGGAATCAACCCAAATGGAATGGAGTGGAGTGGAATGCAATGGAATGGAATGGAATGGAATGGAATGGAATGGAATGGAATGGAATGGAATTGAATGGAGTGGAATGGAATCAACCAGAATGGAATGGAATGGAATGGATTGCAATAGAATGGAATGGAACAAACCAGAATGGAATGCAATGGAATGGAATGGAATGGAATGGAATCAACCCGAGTGGAATGGAAAGGAAAGCAATGGAATGGAATGAAATGGCATGGAATTAACCCGAAAGGAATGGAATGGAGTGGAATGGAATGGAACGCAATGGAATCAACCGGAATGGAATGGAATGGAATGGAATGGAATGGAATGAAACGGAACGGAATAAACCCTAAAGGAATGGAATGGAACGGAATGTGATGGAATGGAATCAACCCGAATGGAATGGAATGGAATGGAATGGTATGGAATCAACCCGAGTGGTATGCAATGTAATGGAATGGAATGGAATCATACGGAATCAACCCGAAAGGAATGGAATGGAATGTGATGGAATGGAATGGAATGGAATAAACCCGAATGGAATGGAATGGAATGGAATGGAATCAACCCGAATGGAATGGAATGGAATGGAATGGAAAGGAATGGAATGGAGTCAACCTAAATGGAATGGAAAGGAATGGAATGGAATGGTATGGAATCAACCGGAATGAAATGGAATGGAATGTAGTCAAAGCGAATGGAATCGAATGGAATGGAAAAAACCTGAATGGAATGGAATGGAATGGAATGGAATGTTATCAACCCGAATGGAATGGAATGGAATGGAAGGGAATGAACCCGAATGGAATGGAATGGAATGGAATGGAAAGGAATGGAATGGAATGGAATCAACCAGAATGGAATGGAATGGAATGGAATGGAAAGGAATGGAATGGAATGGAATCAACCAGAATGGAATGGAATGGAATGGAATGGAATGGAATGGAATGGAATGGAATCAAACGGAATGGAATGGAATGGAATGGAATCAACACGAATGGAATGGAATGGAATGGAATGGAATCAACACGAATGGAATGGAATGGAATGAAATGGAATGGAATGGAATGGAATGGAATCAACCCGAAAGGAATGGAATGGAATGGAATTGAATTGAACGGAATGGAATGGAATGGCATCATCCCGAATGAAATGGAATGTAATGGAATCAAACCGAATGGAATGGAATGGAATGGGATGGAATGGAATTAAATGGAGTCAAAACGAATGGAATGGAATGGAATGGAATGGAATGGAATGGAATCAAACCGAATGGAATGGAATGGAGTGGAATGGAGTGGAATGGAATGGAATGGAATGGAATGGAATCAACCAGAATGGAAAAGAATGGAATGGAATGGAATGGAATGGAATGGAATGGAAAGGAATGGAATTGAATGGAGTGGAAAGGAATCAACCCGAATGGAATGGAATGTAATAGAATGGAATGGAATCAACCGGAATGGAATGCAATGGAATGGAATGGAATGGAATGGAATGAAATCAACCCGAGTGGAATGGAATGGAATGCAATGGAATGACATGAAATGGCATGGAATTTACCTGAATGGAATGGAATGGAAGTTAATAGAATGAACCCGAATGGAATGGAATGGAATGGAATGGAATGAAACGGAATGGAATAAACCCGAATGGAAAGGAGTTGAATGGCATGGAGTGGAATGGAATGGAACGGAATGTAATGGAATGGAATCAACCCGAATGGAATGGAATGGAATGGAATTGAAGAAATGGAACGGAATTAACCCGAATGGAATGGAATGGAATGGAACGGAATGGAATGGAATGAAATGGAATGGAATCAACCCGAATGGAATGGAACGTTATGGAGTGGAATGGAATGGAATGGAATGGAATCAACTCAAATGGAATGTAATGGAATGGAATAGAATGGAATGATATGGAATGAACACGAAAGGAATGGAATGGAATGGGACGGAATGGAATGGAATGGAATAAACCGGAATGGAATGGAATGCAATGGAATGGAATGGAATGGAATGGAATGCAAGGGAATGGAATGCAATGGAATCAACCCGAATGGAATGGAATGGAATCAACCCGAATGGAATGGAATGGCATGGAATGGAATGGAATGGAGTGGAATGGAGTCAACCCGAATGGAATGGTATGGAATGTAATGGAATGGAATGGAATCAACCGGAATGGAATGGAATGGAATGGAATCAACCTAAAAGGAATGGAAAGGAATGTAATGGAAAGGAATGGAATCAAACGGAATGGAATGGAATGTAATGGAGTCAACCCGAATGGAATGGAATGGAATGGAATGGAATGGAATGGAATGGAATGGAATGGAATGGAACGGAATGCAATGGAATGTTATCAACCTGAATGGAATGGTATGGAATTGAAAGGAATGGAATGGAAGGGAATCAAACCGATTGGAATAGAATGGAAAAAATGGAATGGAATGGAATGGAATGGAATGGAATGGAATCAACCAGAATGGAATGGAATGGAATGAAATGGAATCAACACGAATGGAATGGAATGGAATGGAATGGAATGGAATGGAATCAACCTGAATGTAATGTAATGTAATGGAATGGAATGGAATGGAATGGAATGGAATCAACACGAATGGAATGGAATGGAATGGAATGAAAAGGAATGGAATGGAACCAACCCGAATGGAATGGAATGGAATGAAATCAAATGGAATATAATGGAATGGAATGGAATGGAATCCACTCGAATGGAATGGATTGGAATGGAATGGAAAGGAATCATCCCGAATGGGATGGAATGTAATGGAATGGAATTAAATGTACCCGAATGGATTGGAAGGGAATGGAATGAAATGGAATGGAATCAAACCGAATGGAATGGAAAGGAATGGAATGGAATGGAATGGAACGGAATGGAATCAACCCGAATGGAATGGAATGGAATGGAATCAAACGGAATGGAATGCAATGGAATGGAATGGAATGGAATCAACCCGAATGGAATGGAATGAAATGCAATGGAATGGAATGAAATGCAATGGAATGGAATGAAATGGAATGGAATCAACCCGAATGGAACGGAATGGAATGGAATGGAATCATCCCGAATGGCAAGGAATGGAATGGAACGGAATGGAATGCAATGGAGTCAACACGAATGGAATGGAATGGAATGGAATGGAACGGAATGGAATCAACCCGAATGGAATGGAATGGAATGGAATGGAATGGAATCAACGCGAATGGAATGGAATGGAATGGAATGGAATGGAATGGAATGGAATGGAATGGATAGGAATGGAATGGAACCAACCCGAATGGAATGGAATCGAATGGAACGGAATGGAACGATATCAGACCGACTGCAATGGAATGGAATGGAATGGAATGCAATCAACACGAATTGAATGAAACGGAATGGAATGGAATCAACAAGAAAGGAATGGAGTGGAATGGAATGGAATGGAATGGAATCAACCCGAAAGGAATGGAATGGAACGGAATGGAATGGATTGGAATGGTATCATCTCGAATGGAATGGAATGGAAAGGAACAAAATCAACCCGAATGGAATGGAATGGAATGGAATGGAAGGGAACAGAATGGAATCAACACGATTGGAATGGAATGGAATTGAATGGAATGGAAGGGAATGCAATGGAATGGAAGGAATGGAATGGAACCAACCCGAATGGAATGGAATCGAATGGAATATAATGAAACGGCATCAAACCGACTGGAATGGAATCGAATGGAATGGAATGAAATGGAATGGTATGGAATGGAATGGAATGGAATGGAATGAAATGGCATGGAATCAACCCGAATGGAATGGAATGGAGTGGAGTGGAATGGAATGGAATGGAATCAAGCCGAATGGAATGGAATGGAATGGAATGGAATGGAATGGAATGGATTCAACCCGAGTGGAATGGAATGGAATGCAATGGAATGGAATGAAATGGCATGGAATCAACAGGAATGGAATGGAATGGAATGGAATGGAATGGAACGGAATGGAATCAACCCGAATGGAATGGAATGGAATGGAACCGAAGGGAACGGAATGTAATGGAATGGAATCAACCCGAATGGAATGGAATGGAATGGAATTGAATGCAACAGAATCAACCCGAATGGAATGAAATGGAATGGAATGGAATGGAATGAAATGGAATAGAATAAACCCGAATGGAATGGAACTTAATGGAATGGAATGGAATGGAATGGTATGGAATCAACCTGAATGGAATGTAATGGAATGGAATAGAATGGAATGCTATGGAATCAACCCGAAAGGAACGGAATGGAACGGGATGGAATGGAATGGAATGGAATAAACCAGAATGGAATGGAATGGAATGGAATGGAATGGAATGGAATGGAATGGAATGCAATGGAATCAACCCGAATGGAATGGAATGGAATGGAATGGAATGGATTCAACCCGAATGGAATGGAATGGAATGGAATGGAATGGAATGCAATGGAAGTAACCCAAATGGAATGGAATGGAATGAAATGGAATGGAAAGGAATGGAATGGAATGGAATGGAATGGAATGGAATGGAATGGAATGGCATGGAATCAACCAGAATGGAATGGAATGGAATGGAATGGAATGGAATGGAATGAAACGGAATGGAATGGAATGGAATGGAATGGAATGGAATGGAATCAACCCGAGTGGAATGGAATGGCATGGAATGGAATGAAACGGAAAGGAAAGGAACCAACCCGAATGGAATGGAATGGAATGAAATCGAATGGAATAAAATGGAATGGAATGGAACGGAATGGAATGGAATCAACTCGAATGGAATGGAATGGAATGGAATGGAAAGGTATCATCCCGAATAGCATGGAATGTAATGGAATGAAATGGAATGGATTGGAATCAAACCGAATGCAACGGAATGGAATGCAATGGAACGGAATGGATTGGAATGAACCCGAATGCAATGGAATGGAATGCAATGGAATGGAATGAAATGGAATGGAATCAAACGGAATGGAATGGAATGGAATGGAATGGAATGCAATGGAACGGAATGGAACCCACCCGAATGGAATGGAATGGAATGGAATGGAATCAACCCGAATAGAATGGAATGGAATGGAATGGAATGGAATGCATGGAATGGAATAGAATCAAACCGAATGTAATGGAATGGAATGAAATGGAATGGAATCCACCCGAATGGAATGGAATGGAAAAGAATGGAATGGAATGGAATGGAATGGAATCAACCCGAATGGAATGGAATGGAATGGAATGGAATGGATTGGAACAGAATGGAATAGAATGGAATCAACCGGAATAGAATGCAATGGAATGGAATGGAATGGAATGCAATGGAATCAACCCGAATGGAATGGAATGGAATGGAAGGGAATGGAATGGAATGGAATGGAATGGAATCAACCGGAATGGAATGGAATGGAATGGAATGGATTGGAATGGAATGCAATCAACCCAAAAGGAATGGAATGGAATGCAATGGAATGGAATCAACCCAAGTGGAATGGAATGGAGTGGAATGGAGTGGAATCAAACCGAATGGAACGGAATGGAATGGAATGGAATGGAATCAACCAGAATGCAATGGAGTGGAATGGAATGGAATGGAATGGAATGGATTGAAATCAATCCGAATGGAATGGAGTGGAATGTAATGGAATGGAATGGAAAGGAATGGAATGGAATGGAATCAAGCAAAATGGAATGGAATGGAATGGAATGGAATGGAATGGAATCAAACGGAATGGAATGGAAAGTAATGGAATGGAATGGAATCAACCCGAATGGAATGGAATGGAATGGAATGGAATGGAATCAACATGAATGGAATGGAATGTAATGGAATGGAATGGAATCAACCCGAAAGGAATGGAATGGAACGGAATGGAATGGATTGGAATGGTATCATCTCGAATGGAATGGAATGGAAAGGAACAAAATCAACCCGAATGGAATGGAATGGAATGGAATGGAATAGAATCAACCCGAATGTAATGGATTGGAATGGAATGGAATGCAATGGAATGCAATGGAATCAACCCGAATGGAATAGAATGGAATGGGATAGAATGGAATGCAAACAAGTCAACCCGAATGGAATGGAATGGAATGGAATGGAATGGAATGCAATGGAATGGAATGGCATGGAATCAACCGGAATGGAATGGAATGGAATGGAGTGGAACAGAAAGGAATCAACCCGATTGGAATGGAATGGAATGGAATGGAATGGAAAGGAAAGGAATGGAATGGAAAAGAATCAACTCGAATGTAATGGAATGGAATGGAATGGAAAGGAATGGAATGGAAAGTATCAATTCGAATGTAATGGAATTGAATGAAATGGAATGGAACCCACGAGAATGGAATGGAATGGAATGGGATGGATTGGAATGGGATGGAATTGAATGGAATGGAGTCAACCCGAATGGAATGGAATGGAATGGAATGGAATGGAATGGAATGGAGTCAACACGAATGGAATGGAACGGAATGGATTGATATGGAATGGAATCAACGTGAATGGAATGGAATGGAATGGAATGGAATGGAATGGAATGCAATTTAATCAACCCGAATGGAATGGAATGGAATGGAATGGTATGGAATGAAATGGAATCAACCAGAATAGAATGGAATGGAATGGAATGGATTGGACTGGAATGCAATCAACCAAAATATAATGGAATGGAAGGGAATGGAATGGAATGGAATGGATTGGAATGGAATGGTATGTAATAAACCTAAATGGAATGGAAAGGAATGGAATGGAATGGAATCGAATCAACCAGAATGGAAAGGAATTTATTGGAGTCAAACCGAATGGCATTGAATGGAATGGAATCAACCCGAATGGAATGGAATGGAATGGAATGGAATGGAATGGAATGGAATGGAATTGGATGAAATGGAATGAAATGGAATGGAATGGAACGGAATGGAATGGAATGTTATCAACCTGAATGGAATGCTATGGAATGGAATGGAATGGAATGGAGGAGAATCAACCAGAATGGAATGGAATTGAAAGGAATGGAATGTAAGGAATGGAATGGAATCCACCAGAATGGATTGGAATGGAATGGAATGGAATGGAAAGGAAACAACCGGAATGGAATGGAATGGAATTCAATGGAATGGAATGGAATCAACCCGAATGGAATGGAATGGAATCATCCCGAATGGAATGGAGTGGAATGGAATGGAATGAAACGGAATGGAACGGAACCAACCCGAATGGAATGGAATGAAATCGAATGGAATAAAATGGAATGGAATGGAACGGAATGGAATGGAATCAACTCGAATGGAATGGAATGGAATGGAATGGAAAGGAATCATCCCGAATAGCATGGAATGTAATGGAATGAAATGAAATGGATTGGAATCAAACCGAATGCAACGGAATGGAATGCAATGGAACGGAATGGATTGGAATGAACCCGAATGCAATGGAATGGAATGCAATGGAATGGAATGAAATGGAATGGAATCAAACGGAATGGAATGGAATGGAATGGAATGGAATGCAATGGAACGGAATGGAATCCACCCGAATGGAATGGAATGGAATGGAATGGAATCAACCCGAATAGAATGGAATGGAATGGAATGGAATGGAATGCATGGAATGGAATAGAATCAAACCGAATGTAATGGAATGGAATGAAATGGAATGGAATCCACCCGAATGGAATGGAATGGAAAAGAATGGAATGGAATGGAATGGAATGGAATCAACCCGAATGGAATGGAATGGAATGGAGTGGAATGGAATGGATTGGAACAGAATGGAATAGAATGGAATCAACCCGAATAGAATGCAATGGAATGGAATGGAATGGAATGCAATGGAATCAACCCGAATGGAATGGAATGGAATGGAAGGGAATGGAATGGAATGGAATGGAATGGAATCAACCGGAATGGAATGGAATGGAATGGAATGGATTGGAATGGAATGCAATCAATCCAAAAGGAATGGAATGGAATGAAATGGAATGGAATGGAATGGAATGGATTGGAATGGAATGCAATCAATCCAAAAGGAATGGAATGGAATGCAATGGAATGGAATCAACCCAAGTGGAATGGAATGGAGTGGAATGGAGTGGAATCAAACCGAATGGAACGGAATGGAATGGAATGGAATGGAATCAACAAGAATGCAATGGAATGGAATGGAATGGAATGGAATGGAATGGATTGAAATCAATCCGAATGGAATGGAGTGGAATGTAATGGAATGGAATGGAAAGGAATGGAATGGAATGGAATCAAGCAAAATGGAATGGAATGGAATGGAATGGAATGGAATCAAACGGAATGGAATGGAAAGTAATGGAATGGAATGGAATCAACCCGAATGGAATGGAATGGAATGGAATGGAATGGAATGGAATGGAATGGAATGGAATCAACATGAATGGAACGGAATGTAATGTAATGGAATGGAATGGAATCACCAAGAATGGAAGGGAATGGAATGGAATGGAAAGGAATCAACCGGAATGGAACAGAATGGAATGGAATGGAATCAACACGAATGGAAAGGAATGGAAGGGAATGGAATCAATCAGAATGTAATGGAATGGAATGGAATGGAATGAATCGGAATGGAATGCAACCAACCCGAATGGAATGGAATGGAATGAAATGGAATGGAATGGAACGGAATGCAATCAACACGAATGGAATGGAATGAAACGGAATGGAATGGAATGGAATGGAATGGAATGGAATCAACCCGAATGGAATAGAATGGAATGGAATGGAATGGAATGGATTGGGATGGAATGGAATGGAATCAAACCAAATGGAATGGAATGGAGTGGATTGGAATGGAATGCAATGAACACGAATGGAATGGAATGGAATGGAATGGAATGGAATGGATTAAAGGAGAATGGAATGGAATGGAATCATCCCGAATGGCATGGAATGGAATGGAATGGAATGGAATGGAATGGAATGGAATGGAATGAAATGGAATGGAATCAACCCGAATGGAATGGAATGGAATGGAATGGAATGGAATGGAATGGAATCAACACGAATGGAATGGAATGGAACGGAATGGAATGGAATGGAATGGAATGGAATGGAATGGAATCAACCCGAAAAGAATGGAATGGAATGGAATGGAATAGAATGGAATGGAATGGAATGGAATGGAATGGAATAGAATGGAATGGAATGGAATGGAATGGAATGGAATGCAGTGGAATGGAATGGAATAGAATCAACCCGAATGCAATGGAAAGGAAAGAAATGGAATGGAATCAACACGAATGGAATGGAATGGAATGGAATGGAATGAAATGGAATGAAATGGAATGGAATGAAATGGAATGGAATCAACCCGAATGGAATGGAATGGAATGGAATGGAACGGAATGGAATTAACCCGAATGGAATGGAATGGAATGGCATGGAATAGAATGGAATGGAATGGAAGGGAATCAACCCGAATAGAATGGAATGGAATGGAATCATCCCGAATGGCATGGAATGGAATGGAATAGAATGTAATGGAATGGAATGAAATGGAATGGAATGAAATGGAATGGAATCAACCCGAATGGAATGGAATGTAATGGAATGGAACGGAATGGAATCAAACCGAATGGAATGGAATGGAACGGAATGGAATGGAATGGCATGGAATGGAATGGAATCAACACGAATGGAATGGAATGCAAGGAAGGGAATAGAATGTAATGGAATGGAATGGAATCAACCCGAATGGAATGGAATGGAATGGAATGGAGTGGAATGGAATGGAATAGAATCAACCCGAATACAATGGAAAGGAAAGAAATGGAATGGAATCAACCCGAATGGAATGGAATGGAATGGAATGGATAGGAATGGAATGGAACCAACCCGAATGGAATGGAATCGAATGGAACGGAATGGAACGATATCAGACCGACTGCAATGGAATGGAATGGAATGGAATGCAATCAACACGAATTGAATGAAACGGAATGGAATGGAATCAACAAGAAAGGAATGGAATGGAATGGATTGGAATGGAATGGAATGGAATGGAATCAACCCGAAAGGAATGGAATGGAACGGAATGGAATGGATTGGAATGGTATCATCTCGAATGGAATGGAATGGAAAGGAACAAAATCAACCCGAATGGAATGGAATGGAATGGAATGGAAGGGAACAGAATGGAATCAACACGATTGGAATGGAATGGAATTGAATGGAATGGAAGGGAATGCAATGGAATGGAAGGAATGGAATGGAACCAACCCGAATGGAATGGAATCGAATGGAATATAATGAAACGGCATCAAACCGACTGGAATGGAATGGAATGGAATGGAATGAAATGGAATGGTATGGAATGGAATGGAATGGAATGGAATGGAATGAAATGGCATGGAATCAACCCGAATGGAATGGAATGGAGTGGAGTGGAATGGAATGGAATGGAATCAAGCCGAATGGAATGGAATGGAATGGAATGGAATGGAATGGAATGGATTCAACCCGAGTGGAATGGAATGGAATGCAATGGAATGGAATGAAATGGCATGGAATCAACAGGAATGGAATGGAATGGAATGGAATGGAACGGAACGGAATGGAATCAACCCGAATGGAATGGAATGGAATGGAAACGAAGGGAACGGAATGTAATGGAATGGAATCAACCCGAATGGAATGGAATGGAATGGAATTGAATGCAACAGAATCAACCCGAATGGAATGAAATGGAATGGAATGGAATGGAATGAAATGGAATAGAATAAACCCGAATGGAATGGAACTTAATGGAATGGAATGGAATGGAATGGTATGGAATCAACCTGAATGGAATGTAATGGAATGGAATAGAATGGAATGCTATGGAATCAACCCGAAAGGAACGGAATGGAACGGGATGGAATGGAATGGAATGGAATAAACCAGAATGGAATGGAATGGAATGGAATGGAATGGAATGGAATGCAATGGAATCAACCCGAATGGAATGGAATGGAATGGAATGGAATGGATTCAACCCGAATGGAATGGAATGGAATGGAATGGAATGGAATGCAATGAAAGTAACCCAAATGGAATGGAATGGAATGGAATGGAATGGAAAGGAATGGAATGGAATGGAATGGAATGGAATGGAATGGAATCAACCAGAATGGAATGGAATGGAATGGAATGGAATGGAATGGAATGGAATGGAATGGAATGGAATGGAATGGAATGGAATCAAACGGAATGGAATGGAATGGAATGGAATGGAATGGAATCAACCCGAATGGAATGGAATGGAATGGAATGAAACGGAAAGGAAAGGAACCAACCCGAATGGAATGGAATGGAATGAAATCGAATGGAATAAAATGGAATGGAATGGAACGGAATGGAATGGAATCAACTCGAATGGAATGGAATGGAATGGAATGGAAAGGAATCATCCCGAATAGCATGGAATGTAATGGAATGAAATGGAATGGATTGGAATCAAACCGAATGCAACGGAGTGGAATGCAATGGAACGGAATGGATTGGAATGAACCCGAATGCAATGGAATGGAATGCAATGGAATGGAATGAAATGGAATGGAATCAAACGGAATGGAATGGAATGGAATGGAATGGAATGCAATGGAACGGAATGGAACCCACCCGAATGGAATGGAATGGAATGGAATGGAATCAACCCGAATGGAATGGAATGGAATGGAATGGAATGGAATCAACCCGAATAGAATGGAATGGAATGGAATGGAATGGAATGGAATGGAATGCATGGAATGGAATAGAATCAAACCGAATGTAATGGAATGGAATGAAATGGAATGGAATCCACCCGAATGGAATGGAATGGAAAAGAATGGAATGGAATGGAATGGAATGGAATCAACCCGAATGGAATGGAATGGAATGGAATGGAATGGAATGGATTGGAACAGAATGGAATAGAATGGAATCAACCCGAATAGAATGCAATGGAATGGAATGGAATGGAATGCAATGGAATCAACCCGAATGGAATGGAATGGAATGGAAGGGAATGGAATGGAATGGAATGGAATGGAATCAACCGGAATGGAATGGAATGGAATGGAATGGATTGGAATGGAATGCAATCAACCCAAAAGGAATGGAATGGAATGCAATGGAATGGAATCAACCCAAGTGGAATGGAATGGAGTGGAATGGAGTGGAATCAAACCGAATGGAACGGAATGGAATGGAATGGAATGGAATCAACCAGAATGCAATGGAATGGAATGGAATGGAATGGAATGGAATGGAATGGAATGGATTGAAATCAATCCGAATGGAATGGAGTGGAATGTAATGGAATGGAATGGAAAGGAATGGAATGGAATGGAATCAAGCAAAATGGAATGGAATGGAATGGAATGGAATGGAATGGAATGGAATCAAACGGAATGGAATGGAAAGTAATGGAATGGAATGGAATCAACCCGAATGGAATGGAATGGAATGGAATGGAATGGAATGGAATGGAATCAACATGAATGGAACGGAATGTAATGGAATGGAATGGAATGGAATCACCAAGAATGGAAGGGAATGGAATGGAATGGAATGGAAAGGAATCAACCGGAATGGAACAGAATGGAATGGAATGGAATCAACACGAATGGAAAGGAATGGAAGGGAATGGAATCAATCAGAATGTAATGGAATGGAATGGAATGGAATGAATCGGAATGGAATGCAACCAACCCGAATGGAATGGAATGGAATGAAATGGAATGGAATGGAACGGAATGCAATCAACACGAATGGAATGGAATGAAACGGAATGGAATGGAATGGAATGGAATGGAATCAACCCGAATGGAATAGAATGGAATGGAATGGAATGGAATGGATTGGGATGGAATGGAATGGAATCAAACCAAATGGAATGGAATGGAGTGGATTGGAATGGAATGCAATGAACACGAATGGAATGGAATGGAATGGAATGGAATGGAATGGATTAAAGGAGAATGGAATGGAATGGAATCATCCCGAATGGCATGGAATGGAATGGAATGGAATGGAATGTAATGGAATGGAATGAAATGGAATGGAATCAACCCGAATGGAATGGAATGGAATTGAATGGAATGGAATGGAATGGAATCAACACGAATGGAATGGAATGGAACGGAATGGAATGGAATGGAATGGAATGGAATCAACCCGAAAAGAATGGAATGGAATGGAATGGAATAGAATGGAATGGAATGGAATGGAATGGAATGGAATGCAGTGGAATGGAATTGAATAGAATCAACCCGAATGCAATGAAAAGGAAAGAAATGGAATGGAATCAACACGAATGGAATGGAATGGAATGGAATGGAATGGAATGAAATGGAATGAAATGGAATGGAATGAAATGGAATGGAATCAACCCGAATGGAATGGAATGGAATGGAATGGAACGGAATGGAATTAACCCGAATGGAATGGAATGGAATGGCATGGAATCGAATGGAATGGAATGGAAGGGAATCAACCCCAATGGAATGGAATGGAATGGAATGGAATGGAATGGAATCATACCGAATGGCATGGAATGGAATGGAATAGAATGTAATGGAATGGAATGAAATGGAATGGAATGAAATGGAATGGAATCAACCCGAATGGAATGGAATGTAATGGAATGGAACGGAATGGAATCAAACCGAATGGAATGGAATGGAACGGAATGGAATGGAATGGCATGGAATGGAATGGAATCAACACGAATGGAATGGAATGCAAAGGAAGGGAATAGAATGGAATGGAATGGAATGGAATCAACCCGAATGGAATGGAATGGAATGGAATGGAGTGGAATGGAATGGAATAGAATCAACCCGAATACAATGGAAAGGAAAGAAATGGAATGGAATCAACCCGAATGGAATGGAATGGAATGGAACGGAATGGAATGGATAGGAATGGAATGGAACCAACCCGAATGGAATGGAATCGAATGGAACGGAATGGAACGATATCAGACCGACTGCAATGGAATGGAATGGAATGGAATGCAATCAACACGAATTGAATGAAACGGAATGGAATGGAATCAACAAGAAAGGAATGGAATGGAATGGAATGGAATGGAATGGAATGGAATGGAATGGAATGGAATGGAATCAACCCGAAAGGAATGGAATGGAACGGAATGGAATGGATTGGAATGGTATCATCTCGAATGGAATGGAATGGAAAGGAAGAAAATCAACCCGAATGGAATGGAATGGAATGGAATGGAATAGAATCAACCCGAATGTAATGGATTGGAATGGAATGGAATGGAATAGAATCAACCCGAATGTAATGGATTGGAATGGAATGGAATGCAATGGAATGCAATGGAATCAACCCGAATGGAATAGAATGGCATGGGATGGAATGGAATGCAAACAAGTCAACCCGAATGGAATGGAATGGAATGGAATGGAATGGAATGCAATGGAATGGAATGGCATTGAATCAACCGGAATGGAATGGAATGGAATGGAGTGGAACAGAAAGGAATCAACCCGATTGGAATGGAATGGAATGGAATGGAATGGAAAGGAAAGGAATGGAATGGAAAAGAATCAACTCGAATGTAATGGAATGGAATGGAATGGAAAGGAATGGAATGGAAAGTATCAATTCGAATGTAATGGAATTGAATGAAATGGAATGGAACCCACGAGAATGGAATGGAATGGAATGGGATGGATTGGAATGGGATGGAATTGAATGGAATGGAGTCAACCCGAATGGAATGGAATGGAATGGAATGGAATGGAATGGAATGGAGTCAACACGAATGGAATGGAACGGAATGGATTGATATGGAATGGAATCAACGTGAATGGAATGGAATGGAATGGAATGGAATGGAATGGAATGCAATTTAATCAACCCGAATGGAATGGAATGGAATGGAATGGTATGGAATGAAATGGAATCAACCAGAATAGAATGGAATGGAATGGAATGGATTGGAATGGAATGCAATCAACCAAAATATAATGGAATGGAAGGGAATGGAATGGAATGGAATGGATTGGAATGGAATGGTATGTAATGAACCTAAATGGAATGGAAAGGAATGGAATGGAATGGAATCGAATCAACCAGAATGGAAAGGAATTTATTGGAGTCAAACCGAATGGCATTGAATGGAATGGAATCAACCCGAATGGAATGGAATGGAATGGAATGGAATGGAATGGAATTGGATGAAATGGAATGAAATGGAATGGAATGGAACGGAATGGAATGGAATGTTATCAACCTGAATGGAATGCTATGGAATGGAATGGAATGGAATGGAGGAGAATCAACCAGAATGGAATGGAATTGAAAGGAATGGAATGTAATGGACTGGAATGGAATCCACCAGAATGGATTGGAATGGAATGGAATGGAATGGAAAGGAAACAACCGGAATGGAATGGAATGGAATTCAATGGAATGGAATGGAATCAACCCGAATGGAATGGAATGGAATCATCCCGAATGGAATGGAGTGGAATGGAACGGAATGAAACGGAATGGAACGGAACCAACCCGAATGGAATGGAATGAAATCGAATGGAATAAAATGGAATGGAATGGAACGGAACGGAATGGAATCAACTCGAATGGAATGGAATGGAATGGAATGGAAAGGAATCATCCCGAATAGCATGGAATGTAATGGAATGAAATGGAATGGATTGGAATCAAACCGAATGCAACGGAATGGAATGCAATGGAACGGAATGGATTGGAATGAACCCGAATGCAATGGAATGGAATGCAATGGAATGGAATGAAATGGAATGGAATCAAACGGAATGGAATGGAATGGAATGGAATGGAATGCAATGGAACGGAATGGAATCCACCCGAATGGAATGGAATGGAATGGAATGGAATCAACCCGAATAGAATGGAATGGAATGGAATGGAATGGAATGCATGGAATGGAATAGAATCAAACCGAATGTAATGGAATGGAATGAAATGGAATGGAATCCACCCGAATGGAATGGAATGGAAAAGAATGGAATGGAATGGAATGGAATGGAATCAACCCGAATGGAATGGAATGGAATGGAGTGGAATGGAATGGATTGGAACAGAATGGAATAGAATGGAATCAACCCGAATAGAATGCAATGGAATGGAATGGAATGGAATGCAATGGAATCAACCCGAATGTAATGTAATGGAATGGAATGGAAGGGAATGGAATGGAATGGAATGGAATGGAATCAACCGGAATGGAATGGAATGGAATGGAATGGATTGGAATGGAATGCAATCAACCCAAAAGGAATGGAATGGAATGCAATGGAATGGAATCAACCCAAGTGGAATGGAATGGAGTGGAATGGAGTGGAATCAAACCGAATGGAACGGAATGGAATGGAATGGAATGGATTGAAATCAATCCGAATGGAATGGAGTGGAATGTAATGGAATGGAATGGAAAGGAATGGAATGGAATAGAATCAAGCAAAATGGAATGGAATGGAATGGAATGGAATGGAATGGAATCAAACGGAATGGAATGGAAAGTAATGGAATGGAATGGAATCAACCCGAATGGAATGGAATGGAATGGAATGGAATGGAATGGAATGGAATCAACATGAATGGAATGGAATGTAATGGAATGGGATGGAATGGAATCACCAAGAATGGAAGGGAATGGAATGGAATGGAAAGGACTCAACCGGAATGGAACAGAATGGAATGGAATGGAATCAACACGAATGGAAAGGAATGGAAGGGAATGGAATCAATCAGAATGTAATGGAATGGAATGGAATGGAATGAATCGGAATGGAATGCAACCAACCCGAATGGAATGGAATGGAATGAAATGGAATGGAATGGAACGGAATGCAATCAACACGAATGGAATGGAATGAAACGGAATGGAATGGAATGGAATGGAATCAACCCGAATGGAATAGAATGGAATGGAATGGAATGGAATGGATTGGGATGGAATGGAATGGAATCAAACCAAATGGAATGGAATGGAGTGGATTGGAATGGAATGCAATGAACACGAATGGAATGGAATGGAATGGAATGGAATGGAATGGATTAAAGGAGAATGGAATGGAATGGAATCATCCCGAATGGCATGGAATGGAATGGAATGGAATGGAATGTAATGGAATGGAATGAAATGGAATGGAATCAACCCGAATGGAATGGAATGAAATGGAATGGAATGGAATCAACACGAATGGAATGGAATGGAACGGAATGGAATGGAATGGAATGGAATGGAATGGAATGGAATCAACCCGAAAAGAATGGAATGGAATGGAATGGCATAGAATGGAATGGAATGGAATGGAATGGAATGGAATGCAGTGGAATGGAATGGAATAGAATCAACCCGAATGCAATGGAAAGGAAAGAAATGGAATGGAATCAACACGAATGGAATGGAATGGAATGGAATGGAATGAAATGGAATGAAATGGAATGGAATGAAATGGAATGGAATCAACCCGAATGGAATGGAATGGAATGGAATGGAACGGAATGGAATTAACCCGAATGGAAAGGAATGGAATGGCATGGAATAGAATGGAATGGAATGGAAGGGAATCAACCCGAATGGAATGGAATGGAATGGAATGGAATGGAATCATCCCGAATGGCATGGAATGGAATGGAATAGAATGTAATGGAATGGAATGAAATGGAATGGAATGAAATGGAATGGAATCAACCCGAATGGAATGGAATGTAATGGAATGGAACGGAATGGAATCAAACCGAATGGAATGGAATGGAACGGAATGGAATGGAATGGCATGGAATGGAATGGAATCAACACGAATGGAATGGAATGCAAAGGAAGGGAATAGAATGGAATGGAATGGAATGGAATCAACCCGAATGGAATGGAATGGAATGGAATGGAGTGGAATGGAATGGAATAGAATCAACCCGAATACAATGGAAAGGAAAGAAATGGAATGGAATCAACCCGAATGGAATGGAATGGAATGGAATGGAATGGAATGGATAGGAATGGAATGGAACCAACCCGAATGGAATGGAATCGAATGGAACGGAATGGAACGATATCAGACCGACTGCAATGGAATGGAATGGAATGGAATGCAATCAACACGAATTGAATGAAACGGAATGGAATGGAATCAACAAGAAAGGAATGGAATGGAATGGATTGGAATGGAATGGAATGGAATGGAATCAACCCGAAAGGAATGGAATGGAACGGAATGGAATGGATTGGAATGGTATCATCTCGAATGGAATGGAATGGAAAGGAACAAAATCAACCCGAATGGAATGGAATGGAATGGAATGGAAGGGAACAGAATGGAATCAACACGATTGGAATGGAATGGAATTGAATGGAATGGAAGGGAATGCAATGGAATGGAAGGAATGGAATGGAACCAACCCGAATGGAATGGAATCGAATGGAATATAATGAAACGGCATCAAACCGACTGGAATGGAATGGAATGGAATGGAATGGAATGGAATGAAATGGAATGGTATGGAATGGAATGGAATGGAATGAAATGGCATGGAATCAACCCGAATGGAATGGAATGGAGTGGAGTGGAATGGAATGGAATGGAATCAAGCCGAATGGAATGGAATGGAATGGAATGGAATGGAATGGAATGGAATGGATTCAACCCGAGTGGAATGGAATGGAATGCAATGGAATGGAATGAAATGGCATGGAATCAACAGGAATGGAATGGAATGGAATGGAATGGAACGGAACGGAATGGAATCAACCCGAATGGAATGGAATGGAAAGGAAACGAAGGGAACGGAATGTAATGGAATGGAATCAACCCGAATGGAATGGAATGGAATGGAATTGAATGCAACAGAATCAACCCGAATGGAATGAAATGGAATGGAATGGAATGGAATGAAATGGAATAGAATAAACCCGAATGGAATGGAACTTAATGGAATGGAATGGAATGGAATGGTATGGAATCAACCTGAATGGAATGTAATGGAATGGAATAGAATGGAATGCTATGGAATCAACCCGAAAGGAACGGAATGGAACGGGATGGAATGGAATGGAATGGAATAAACCAGAATGGAATGGAATGGAATGGAATGGAATGGAATGGAATGGAATGCAATGGAATCAACCCGAATGGAATGGAATGGAATGGAATGGAATGGATTCAACCCGAATGGAATGGAATGGAATGGAATGGAATGGAATGCAATGAAAGTAACCCAAATGGAATGGAATGGAATGGAATGGAATGGAAAGGAATGGAATGGAATGGAATGGAATGGAATGGAATGGAATCAACCAGAATGGAATGGAATGGAATGGAATGGAATGGAATCAAACGGAATGGAATGGAATGGAATGGAATGGAATGGAATGGAATCAACCCGAATGGAATGGAATGGAATGAAACGGAAAGGAAAGGAACCAACGCGAATGGAATGGAATGGAATGAAATCGAATGGAATAAAATGGAATGGAATGGAACGGAATGGAATGGAATCAACTCGAATGGAATGGAATGGAATGGAATGGAAAGGAATCATCCCGAATAGCATGGAATGTAATGGAATGAAATGGAATGGATTGGAATCAAACCGAATGCAACGGAATGGAATGCAATGGAACGGAATGGATTGGAATGAACCCGAATGCAATGGAATGGAATGCAATGGAATGGAATGAAATGGAATGGAATCAAACGGAATGGAATGGAATGGAATGGAATGGAATGCAATGGAACGGAATGGAACCCACCCGAATGGAATGGAATGGAATGGAATGGAATCAACCCGAATAGAATGGAATGGAATGGAATGGAATGGAATGCATGGAATGGAATAGAATCAAACCGAATGTAATGGAATGGAATGAAATGGAATGGAATCCACCCGAATGGAATGGAATGGAAAAGAATGGAATGGAATGGAATGGAATGGAATCAACCCGAATGGAATGGAATGGAATGGAATGGAATGGAATGGATTGGAACAGAATGGAATAGAATGGAATCAACCCGAATAGAATGCAATGGAATGGAATGGAATGGAATGCAATGGAATCAACCCGAATGGAATGGAATGGAATGGAAGGGAATGGAATGGAATGGAATCAACCGGAATGGAATGGAATGGAATGGAATGGATTGGAATGGAATGCAATCAACCCAAAAGGAATGGAATGGAATGCAATGGAATGGAATCAACCCAAGTGGAATGGAATGGAGTGGAATGGAGTGGAATCAAACCGAATGGAACGGAATGGAATGGAATGGAATGGAATCAACCAGAATGCAATGGAATGGAATGGAATGGAATGGAATAGAATGGATTGAAATCAATCCGAATGGAATGGAGTGGAATGTAATGGAATGGAATGGAAAGGAATGGAATGGAATGGAATCAAGCAAAATGGAATGGAATGGAATGGAATGGAATGGAATGGAATCAAACGGAATGGAATGGAAAGTAATGGAAAGGAATGGAATCAACCCGAATGGAATGGAATGGAATGGAATGGAATGGAATGGAATGGAAGAGAATCAACCCGAATACAATGGAAAGGAAAGAAATGGAATGGAATCAACCCGAGTGGAATGGAATGGAATGGAATGGAATGGAATGGAATGGAACGCAATGGAATCAACCAGAACGGAATGGAATGGAATGGAATGGAATGGAATGGAATGGATAGGAATGGAATGGAACCAACCCGAATGGAATGGAATCGAATGGAACGGAATGGAACGATATCAGACCAACTGCAATGGAATGGAAAGGAATGGAATGCAATCAACACGAATGGAATGAAACGGAATGGAATGGAATCAACAAGAAAGGAATGGAATGGTATGGAATGGAATGGAATGGAATGGAATGGAATCAACCCGAAAGGAATGGAATGGAACGGAATGGAATGGATTGGAATGGTATCATCTCGAATGGAATGGAATGGAAAGGAACAGAATCAACCCGAATGGAATGGAATGGAATGGAATGGAATGGAATCAACCCGAATGGAATAGAATGGAATGGGATGGAAGGGAATGCAAAGAAGTCAACCCGAATGGAATGGAATGGAATGGAATGGAATGGAATGCAATGAAATGGAATGGCATGGAATCAACCGGAATGGAATGGAATGGAATGGAATGAAACGGAATGGTATCAACCCGATTGGAATGGAATGGAATTGAATGGAATGGAATGGAAAGGAATGGAATGGAAAAGAGTCAACTCGAATGTAATGGAATGGAATGGAATGGAAAGGAATGGAATGGAAAGTATCAACTCGAATGAAATGGAATTGAATGAAATGGAATGGAATCCAAGCGAATGGAATGGAATGGGATGGAATGGAATGGCATGGAATTCAATGGAATGGAGTCAACCCGAATGGAATGGAATGGAATGGAATGGAATGGAATGGAATGGCATGGAATTGAATGGAATGGAGTCAACCCGAATGGAATGGAATGGAATGGAATGGAATGGATTGGAATGGAATTCAATCAACCCAAGTGGAATGGAATGGAATGCAATGGAATGGAATCAACCCGAATGCAATGGAATGGAGTGGAATGGAATGGAATCAAACCGAATGGAACGGAATGGAAGGGAATGGAATGGAATCAACCAGAATGGAATGGAATGGAATGGAATGCAATGGAATGGAATCAACCCGAATGGAATGGAATGGAATGGAATGGAATGGAACGGAATGCAATCAACACGAATGGAATGGAATGAAAGGGAATGGAATGGAATGGAATCAACCCCAATGGAATGGAATGGAATGGAATGGAATGGAATGGAATGGAATGGAATGGAATGGAATGGGATGGAATGGATTGGGATGGAATGGAATGGAATCAAACCAAATGGAATGGAATGGAGTGGATTGGAATGGAATGCAATCAACCCGAATGGAATGGAATGGAATGGAATGGAATGGAATGGAATGGAATGGAGTAAAGGAGAATGGAGTGGAATGGAATGGAATGGAATCATTCCGAATGGCATGGAATGGAATGGAATGGAATGGAATGGAATGGAATGAAATGTAATGGAATGAAATGGAATGGAATCAACCCGAATGGAATGGAATGGAACGGAATGGAATGGAATGGAATGGAATGGAATGGAATGGAATGGAATCAACCCGTATGGAATGGAATGGAATGGCAAGGAATAGAATGGAATGGAATGGAATGGAACGGAATCATCCCGAATGGCATGGCATGGAATGGAATGGAATGGAATGAAATGTAATGGAATGAAATGGAATGGAAACAAGCCGAATGGAATGGAATGGAATGGAATGGAATGGAATCAACCCGAATGGAATGGAATGGAATGGAATGGAATGGA
Source organism: Pan paniscus (assembly GCF_029289425.2). Classification (NCBI taxonomy): domain Eukaryota; kingdom Metazoa; phylum Chordata; class Mammalia; order Primates; family Hominidae; genus Pan; species Pan paniscus. Next base: position 66,470,581 of record NC_073260.2, on the reverse strand, counting down.
ATGGAATGGAATGGAATGGAATCAACCCGAATGGAATGGAATGGAATGGCATGGAATAGAATGGAATGGAATGGAATGGAATCAACCCGAATGGAATGGAATGGAATGGAATGGAATGGAATGGAATGGAATGGAATTGAATCATCCCAAATGGCATGGAATGTAATGGAATATAATGGAATGGAATGGAATGAAATGGAATGGAATGAAATGGAATGGAATCAAAACGAATGAAATGGATTGGAATGGAATGGAAAGGAATGGAATCAACCCGAATGGAATGGAATGGAACGGAATGGAATGGAATGGCATGGAATGGAATGGAATCAACCCGAATGGAATGGAATGCAATGGAATGGAATAGAATGGAATGGAATGGAATGGAATCAACCCGAATGGAATGGAATGGAATGAATGGAGTGGAATGGAATGGAAGAGAATCAACCCGAATACAATGGAAAGGAAAGAAATGGAATGGAATCAACCCGAATGGAATGGAATGGAATGGAATGGAATGGAATGGAATGGAATGGAACGGAATGGAATCAACCCGAACGGAATGGAATGGAATGGAATGGAATGGAATGGAATGGAATGGATAGGAATGGAATGGAACAAACCCGAATGGAATGGAATCGAATGGAACGGAATGGAGCGATATCAGACCGACTGAAATGGAATGGAATGGAATGGAATGCAATCAACACGAATGGAATGAAACGGAATGGAATGGAATCAACAAGAAAGGAATGGAATGGAATGGAATGGAATGGAATGGAATGGAATGGAATGGAATGCAATGGAATGGAATGGCATGGAATCAACCGGAATGGAATGGAATGGAATGGAGTGGAACAGAAAGGAATCAACCCGATTGGAATGGAATGGAATGGAATGGAAAGGAAAGGAATGGAATGGAAAAGAATCAACTCGAATGTAATGGAATGGAATGGAATGGAAAGGAATGGAATGGAAAGTATCAATTCGAATGTAATGGAATTGAATGAAATGGAATGGAACCCACGAGAATGGAATGGAATGGAATGGGATGGATTGGAATGGGATGGAATTGAATGGAATGGAGTCAACCCGAATGGAATGGAATGGAATGGAATGGAATGGAATGGAATGGAATGGAGTCAACACGAATGGAATGGAACGGAATGGATTGATATGGAATGGAATCAACGTGAATGGAATGGAATGGAATGGAATGGAATGGAATGGAATGCAATTTAATCAACCCGAATGGAATGGAATGGAATGGAATGGTATGGAATGAAATGGAATCAACCAGAATAGAATGGAATGGAATGGAATGGATTGGAATGGAATGGAATGCAATCAACCAAAATATAATGGAATGGAAGGGAATGGAATGGAATGGAATGGATTGGAATGGAATGGTATGTAATGAACCTAAATGGAATGGAAAGGAATGGAATGGAATGGAATCGAATCAACCAGAATGGAAAGGAATTTATTGGAGTCAAACCGAATGGCATTGAATGGAATGGAATCAACCCGAATGGAATGGAATGGAATGGAATGGAATGGAATTGGATGAAATGGAATGAAATGGAATGGAATGGAACGGAATGGAATGGAATGTTATCAACCTGAATGGAATGCTATGGAATGGAATGGAATGGAATGGAGGAGAATCAACCAGAATGGAATGGAATTGAAAGGAATGGAATGTAAGGAATGGAATGGAATCCACCAGAATGGATTGGAATGGAATGGAATGGAATGGAAAGGAAACAACCGGAATGGAATGGAATGGAATTCAATGGAATGGAATGGAATCAACCCGAATGGAATGGAATGGAATCATCCCGAATGGAATGGAGTGGAATGGAATGGAATGAAACGGAATGGAACGGAACCAACCCGAATGGAATGGAATGAAATCGAATGGAATAAAATGGAATGGAATGGAACGGAATGGAATGGAATCAACTCGAATGGAATGGAATGGAATGGAATGGAAAGGAATCATCCCGAATAGCATGGAATGTAATGGAATGAAATGAAATGGATTGGAATCAAACCGAATGCAACGGAATGGAATGCAATGGAACGGAATGGATTGGAATGAACCCGAATGCAATGGAATGGAATGCAATGGAATGGAATGAAATGGAATGGAATCAAACGGAATGGAATGGAATGGAATGGAATGGAATGCAATGGAACGGAATGGAATCCACCCGAATGGAATGGAATGGAATGGAATGGAATCAACCCGAATAGAATGGAATGGAATGGAATGGAATGGAATGCATGGAATGGAATAGAATCAAACCGAATGTAATGGAATGGAATGAAATGGAATGGAATCCACCCGAATGGAATGGAATGGAAAAGAATGGAATGGAATGGAATGGAATGGAATCAACCCGAATGGAATGGAATGGAATGGAGTGGAATGGAATGGATTGGAACAGAATGGAATAGAATGGAATCAACCCGAATAGAATGCAATGGAATGGAATGGAATGGAATGCAATGGAATCAACCCGAATGGAATGGAATGGAATGGAAGGGAATGGAATGGAATGGAATGGAATGGAATCAACCGGAATGGAATGGAATGGAATGGAATGGATTGGAATGGAATGCAATCAATCCAAAAGGAATGGAATGGAATGCAATGGAATGGAATCAACCCAAGTGGAATGGAATGGAGTGGAATGGAGTGGAATCAAACCGAATGGAACGGAATGGAATGGAATGGAATGGAATCAACCAGAATGCAATGGAATGGAATGGAATGGAATGGAATGGAATGGAATGGATTGAAATCAATCCGAATGGAATGGATTGGAATGTAATGGAATGGAATGGAAAGGAATGGAATGGAATGGAATCAAGCAAAATGGAATGGAATGGAATGGAATGGAATGGAATCAAACGGAATGGAATGGAAAGTAATGGAATGGAATGGAATCAACCCGAATGGAATGGAATGGAATGGAATGGAATGGAATGGAATGGAATGGAATGGAATCAACATGAATGGAACGGAATGTAATGTAATGGAATGGAATGGAATCACCAAGAATGGAAGGGAATGGAATGGAATGGAAAGGAATCAACCGGAATGGAACAGAATGGAATGGAATGGAATCAACACGAATGGAAAGGAATGGAAGGGAATGGAATCAATCAGAATGTAATGGAATGGAATGGAATGGAATGAATCGGAATGGAATGCAACCAACCCGAATGGAATGGAATGGAATGAAATGGAATGGAATGGAACGGAATGCAATCAACACGAATGGAATGGAATGAAACGGAATGGAATGGAATGGAATGGAATGGAATGGAATCAACCCGAATGGAATAGAATGGAATGGAATGGAATGGAATGGATTGGGATGGAATGGAATGGAATCAAACCAAATGGAATGGAATGGAGTGGATTGGAATGGAATGCAATGAACACGAATGGAATGGAATGGAATGGAATGGAATGGAATGGATTAAAGGAGAATGGAATGGAGTGGAATCATCCCGAATGGCATGGAATGGAATGGAATGGAATGGAATGGAATGGAATGGAATGGAATGAAATGGAATGGAATCAACCCGAATGGAATGGAATGGAATGGAATGGAATGGAATGGAATGGAATCAACACGAATGGAATGGAATGGAACGGAATGGAATGGAATGGAATGGAATGGAATGGAATGGAATCAACCCGAAAAGAATGGAATGGAATGGAATGGAATAGAATGGAATGGAATGGAATGGAATGGAATGGAATGCAGTGGAATGGAATGGAATAGAATCAACCCGAATGCAATGGAAAGGAAAGAAATGGAATGGAATCAACACGAATGGAATGGAATGGAATGGAATGGAATGAAATGGAATGAAATGGAATGGAATGAAATGGAATGGAATCAACCCGAATGGAATGGAATGGAATGGAATGGAACGGAATGGAATTAACCCGAATGGAATGGAATGGAATGGCATGGAATAGAATGGAATGGAATGGAAGGGAATCATCCCGAATGGAATGGAATGGAATGGAATCATCCCGAATGGCATGGAATGGAATGGAATAGAATGTAATGGAATGGAATGAAATGGAATGGAATGAAATGGAATGGAATCAACCCGAATGGAATGGAATGTAATGGAATGGAACGGAATGGAATCAAACCGAATGGAATGGAATGGAACGGAATGGAATGGAATGGCATGGAATGGAATGGAATCAACACGAATGGAATGGAATGCAAGGAAGGGAATAGAATGTAATGGAATGGAATGGAATCAACCCGAATGGAATGGAATGGAATGGAATGGAGTGGAATGGAATGGAATAGAATCAACCCGAATACAATGGAAAGGAAAGAAATGGAATGGAATCAACCCGAATGGAATGGAATGGAATGGAATGGAATGGATAGGAATGGAATGGAACCAACCCGAATGGAATGGAATCGAATGGAACGGAATGGAACGATATCAGACCGACTGCAATGGAATGGAATGGAATGGAATGCAATCAACACGAATTGAATGAAACGGAATGGAATGGAATCAACAAGAAAGGAATGGAATGGAATGGATTGGAATGGAATGGAATGGAATGGAATCAACCCGAAAGGAATGGAATGGAACGGAATGGAATGGATTGGAATGGTATCATCTCGAATGGAATGGAATGGAAAGGAACAAAATCAACCCGAATGGAATGGAATGGAATGGAATGGAAGGGAACAGAATGGAATCAACACGATTGGAATGGAATGGAATTGAATGGAATGGAAGGGAATGCAATGGAATGGAAGGAATGGAATGGAACCAACCCGAATGGAATGGAATCGAATGGAATATAATGAAACGGCATCAAACCGACTGGAATGGAATGGAATGGAATGGAATGAAATGGAATGGTATGGAATGGAATGGAATGGAATGGAATGGAATGAAATGGCATGGAATCAACCCGAATGGAATGGAATGGAGTGGAGTGGAATGGAATGGAATGGAATCAAGCCGAATGGAATGGAATGGAATGGAATGGAATGGAATGGAATGGATTCAACCCGAGTGGAATGGAATGGAATGCAATGGAATGGAATGAAATGGCATGGAATCAACAGGAATGGAATGGAATGGAATGGAATGGAATGGAACGGAACGGAATGGAATCAACCCGAATGGAATGGAATGGAATGGAAACGAAGGGAACGGAATGTAATGGAATGGAATCAACCCGAATTGAATGGAATGGAATGGAATTGAATGCAACAGAATCAACCCGAATGGCATGAAATGGAATGGAATGGAATGGAATGAAATGGAATAGAATAAACCCGAATGGAATGGAACTTAATGGAAAGGAATGGAATGGAATGGTATGGAATCAACCTGAATGGAATGTAATGGAATGGAATAGAATGGAATGCTATGGAATCAACCCGAAAGGAACGGAATGGAACGGGATGGAATGGAATGGAATGGAATAAACCAGAATGGAATGGAATGGAATGGAATGGAATGGAATGGAATGGAATGCAATGGAATCAACCCGAATGGAATGGAATGGAATGGAATGGAATGGATTCAACCCGAATGGAATGGAATGGAATGGAATGGAATGGAATGCAATGAAAGTAACCCAAATGGAATGGAATGGAATGGAATGGAATGGAAAGGAATGGAATGGAATGGAATGGAATGGAATGGAATGGAATGGAATCAACCAGAATGGAATGGAATGGAATGGAATGCAATGGAATGGAATGGAATGGAATGGAATAAAACGGAATGGAATGGAATGGAATGGAATGGAATGGAATCAACCCGAATGGAATGGAATGGAATGGAATGAAACGGAAAGGAAAGGAACCAACCCGAATGGAATGGAATGGAATGAAATCGAATGGAATAAAATGGAATGGAATGGAACGGAATGGAATGGAATCAACTCGAATGGAATGGAATGGAATGGAATGGAAAGGAATCATCCCGAATAGCATGGAATGTAATGGAATGAAATGGAATGGATTGGAATCAAACCGAATGCAACGGAGTGGAATGCAATGGAACGGAATGGATTGGAATGAACCCGAATGCAATGGAATGGAATGCAATGGAATGGAATGAAATGGAATGGAATCAAACGGAATGGAATGGAATGGAATGGAATGGAATGCAATGGAACGGAATGGAACCCACCCGAATGGAATGGAATGGAATGGAATGGAATCAACCCGAATGGAATGGAATGGAATGGAATGGAATGGAATCAACCCGAATAGAATGGAATGGAATGGAATGGAATGGAATGCATGGAATGGAATAGAATCAAACCGAATGTAATGGAATGGAATGAAATGGAATGGAATCCACCCGAATGGAATGGAATGGAAAAGAATGGAATGGAATGGAATGGAATGGAATCAACCCGAATGGAATGGAATGGAATGGAATGGAATGGAATGGATTGGAACAGAATGGAATAGAATGGAATCAACCCGAATAGAATGCAATGGAATGGAATGGAATGGAATGCAATGGAATCAACCCGAATGGAATGGAATGGAATGGAAGGGAATGGAATGGAATGGAATGGAATGGAATCAACCGGAATGGAATGGAATGGAATGGAATGGATTGGAATGGAATGCAATCAACCCAAAAGGAATGGAATGGAATGCAATGGAATGGAATCAACCCAAGTGGAATGGAATGGAGTGGAATGGAGTGGAATCAAACCGAATGGAACGGAATGGAATGGAATGGAATGGAATCAACCAGAATGCAATGGAATGGAATGGAATGGAATGGAATGGAATGGAATGGAATGGATTGAAATCAATCCGAATGGAATGGAGTGGAATGTAATGGAATGGAATGGAAAGGAATGGAATGGAATGGAATCAAGCAAAATGGAATGGAATGGAATGGAATGGAATGGAATGGAATGGAATGGAATCAAACGGAATGGAATGGAAAGTAATGGAATGGAATGGAATCAACCCGAATGGAATGGAATGGAATGGAATGGAATGGAATGGAATGGAATCAACATGAATGGAACGGAATGTAATGGAATGGAATGGAATGGAATCACCAAGAATGGAAGGGAATGGAATGGAATGGAATGGAAAGGAATCAACCGGAATGGAACAGAATGGAATGGAATGGAATCAACACGAATGGAAAGGAATGGAAGGGAATGGAATCAATCAGAATGTAATGGAATGGAATGGAATGGAATGAATCGGAATGGAATGCAACCAACCCGAATGGAATGGAATGGAATGAAATGGAATGGAATGGAACGGAATGCAATCAACACGAATGGAATGGAATGAAACGGAATGGAATGGAATGGAATGGAATGGAATCAACCCGAATGGAATAGAATGGAATGGAATGGATTGGGATGGAATGGAATGGAATCAAACCAAATGGAATGGAATGGAGTGGATTGGAATGGAATGCAATGAACACGAATGGAATGGAATGGAATGGAATGGAATGGAATGGATTAAAGGAGAATGGAATGGAATGGAATCATCCCGAATGGCATGGAATGGAATGGAATGGAATGGAATGGAATGGAATGGAATGAAATGGAATGGAATCAACCCGAATGGAATGGAATGGAATTGAATGGAATGGAATGGAATGGAATCAACACGAATGGAATGGAATGGAACGGAATGGAATGGAATGGAATGGAATGGAATGGAATGGAATCAACCCGAAAAGAATGGAATGGAATGGAATGGAATAGAATGGAATGGAATGGAATGGAATGGAATGGAATGCAGTGGAATGGAATGGAATAGAATCAACCCGAATGCAATGAAAAGGAAAGAAATGGAATGGAATCAACACGAATGGAATGGAATGGAATGGAATGGAATGGAATGGAATGAAATGGAATGAAATGGAATGGAATGAAATGGAATGGAATCAACCCGAATGGAATGGAATGGAATGGAATGGAACGGAATGGAATTAACCCGAATGGAATGGAATGGAATGGCATGGAATCGAATGGAATGGAATGGAAGGGAATCAACCCGAATGGAATGGAATGGAATGGAATGGAATGGAATGGAATCATACCGAATGGCATGGAATGGAATGGAATAGAATGTAATGGAATGGAATGAAATGGAATGGAATGAAATGGAATGGAATCAACCCGAATGGAATGGAATGTAATGGAATGGAACGGAATGGAATCAAACCGAATGGAATGGAATGGAACGGAATGGAATGGAATGGCATGGAATGGAATGGAATCAACACGAATGGAATGGAATGCAAAGGAAGGGAATAGAATGGAATGGAATGGAATGGAATCAACCCGAATGGAATGGAATGGAATGGAATGGAGTGGAATGGAATGGAATAGAATCAACCCGAATACAATGGAAAGGAAAGAAATGGAATGGAATCAACCCGAATGGAATGGAATGGAATGGAATGGAATGGAATGGATAGGAATGGAATGGAACCAACCCGAATGGAATGGAATCGAATGGAACGGAATGGAACGATATCAGACCGACTGCAATGGAATGGAATGGAATGGAATGCAATCAACACGAATTGAATGAAACGGAATGGAATGGAATCAACAAGAAAGGAATGGAATGGAATGGAATGGAAAGGAATGCAATGGAATGGAATGGAATGGAATCAACCCGAAAGGAATGGAATGGAACGGAATGGAATGGATTGGAATGGTATCATCTCGAATGGAATGGAATGGAAAGGAAGAAAATCAACCCGAATGGAATGGAATGGAATTGAATGGAATAGAATCAACCCGAATGTAATGGATTGGAATGGAATGGAATGGAATAGAATCAACCCGAATGTAATGGATTGGAATGGAATGGAATGCAATGGAATGCAATGGAATCAACCCGAATGGAATAGAATGGCATGGGATGGAATGGAATGCAAACAAGTCAACCCGAATGGAATGGAATGGAATGGAATGGAATGGAATGCAATGGAATGGAATGGCATGGAATCAACCGGAATGGAATGGAATGGAATGGAGTGGAACAGAAAGGAATCAACCCGATTGGAATGGAATGGAATGGAATGGAATGGAAAGGAAAGGAATGGAATGGAAAAGAATCAACTCGAATGTAATAGAATGGAATGGAATGGAAAGGAATGGAATGGAAAGTATCAATTCGAATGTAATGGAATTGAATGAAATGGAATGGAACCCACGAGAATGGAATGGAATGGAATGGGATGGATTGGAATGGGATGGAATTGAATGGAATGGAGTCAACCCGAATGGAATGGAATGGAATGGAATGGAATGGAATGGAATGGAGTCAACACGAATGGAATGGAACGGAATGGATTGATATGGAATGGAATCAACGTGAATGGAATGGAATGGAATGGAATGGAATGGAATGGAATGCAATTTAATCAACCCGAATGGAATGGAATGGAATGGAATGGTATGGAATGAAATGGAATCAACCAGAATAGAATGGAATGGAATGGAATGGATTGGAATGGAATGCAATCAACCAAAATATAATGGAATGGAAGGGAATGGAATGGAATGGAATGGATTGGAATGGAATGGTATGTAATGAACCTAAATGGAATGGAAAGGAATGGAATGGAATGGAATCGAATCAACCAGAATGGAAAGGAATTTATTGGAGTCAAACCGAATGGCATTGAATGGAATGGAATCAACCCGAATGGAATGGAATGGAATGGAATGGAATGGAATGGAATTGGATGAAATGGAATGAAATGGAATGGAATGGAACGGAATGGAATGGAATGTTATCAACTTGAATGGAATGCTATGGAATGGAATGGAATGGAATGGAGGAGAATCAACCAGAATGGAATGGAATTTAAAGGAATGGAATGTAATGGACTGGAATGGAATCCACCAGAATGGATTGGAATGGAATGGAATGGAATGGAAAGGAAACAACCGGAATGGAATGGAATGGAATTCAATGGAATGGAATGGAATCAACCTGAATGGAATGGAATGGAATCATCCCGAATGGAATGGAGTGGAATGGAACGGAATGAAACGGAATGGAACGGAACCAACCCGAATGGAATGGAATGAAATCGAATGGAATAAAATGGAATGGAATGGAACGGAACGGAATGGAATCAACTCGAATGGAATGGAATGGAATGGAATGGAAAGGAATCATCCCGAATAGCATGGAATGTAATGGAATGAAATGGAATGGATTGGAATCAAACCGAATGCAACGGAATGGAATGCAATGGAACGGAATGGATTGGAATGAACCCGAATGCAATGGAATGGAATGCAATGGAATGGAATGAAATGGAATGGAATCAAACGGAATGGAATGGAATGGAATGGAATGGAATGCAATGGAACGGAATGGAATCCACCCGAATGGAATGGAATGGAATGGAATGGAATCAACCCGAATAGAATGGAATGGAATGGAATGGAATGGAATGCATGGAATGGAATAGAATCAAACCGAATGTAATGGAATGGAATGAAATGGAATGGAATCCACCCGAATGGAATGGAATGGAAAAGAATGGAATGGAATGGAATGGAATGGAATCAACCCGAATGGAATGGAATGGAATGGAGTGGAATGGAATGGATTGGAACAGAATGGAATAGAATGGAATCAACCCGAATAGAATGCAATGGAATGGAATGGAATGGAATGCAATGGAATCAACCCGAATGTAATGGAATGGAATGGAAGGGAATGGAATGGAATGGAATGGAATGGAATCAACCGGAATGGAATGGAATGGAATGGAATGGATTGGAATGGAATGCAATCAACCCAAAAGGAATGGAATGGAATGCAATGGAATGGAATCAACCCAAGTGGAATGGAATGGAGTGGAATGGAGTGGAATCAAACCGAATGGAACGGAATGGAATGGAATGGAATGGATTGAAATCAATCCGAATGGAATGGAGTGGAATGTAATGGAATGGAATGGAAAGGAATGGAATGGAATGGAATCAAGCAAAATGGAATGGAATGGAATGGAATGGAATGGAATGGAATCAAACGGAATGGAATGGAAAGTAATGGAATGGAATGGAATCAACCCGAATGGAATGGAATGGAATGGAATGGAATGGAATGGAATGGAATCAACATGAATGGAATGGAATGTAATGGAATGGGATGGAATGGAATCACCAAGAATGGAAGGGAATGGAATGGAATGGAAAGGACTCAACCGGAATGGAACAGAATGGAATGGAATGGAATCAACACGAATGGAAAGGAATGGAAGGGAATGGAATCAATCAGAATGTAATGGAATGGAATGGAATGGAATGAATCGGAATGGAATGCAACCAACCCGAATGGAATGGAATGGAATGAAATGGAATGGAATGGAACGGAATGCAATCAACACGAATGGAATGGAATGAAACGGAATGGAATGGAATGGAATGGAATCAACCCGAATGGAATAGAATGGAATGGAATGGAATGGAATGGATTGGGATGGAATGGAATGGAATCAAACCAAATGGAATGGAATGGAGTGGATTGGAATGGAATGCAATGAACACGAATGGAATGGAATGGAATGGAATGGAATGGAATGGATTAAAGGAGAATGGAATGGAATGGAATCATCCCGAATGGCATGGAATGGAATGGAATGGAATGGAATGGAATGTAATGGAATGGAATGAAATGGAATGGAATCAACCCGAATGGAATGGAATGGAATGGAATGGAATGGAATCAACACGAATGGAATGGAATGGAACGGAATGGAATGGAATGGAATGGAATGGAATGGAATGGAATCAACCCGAAAAGAATGGAATGGAATGGAATGGCATAGAATGGAATGGAATGGAATGGAATGGAATGGAATGGAATGCAGTGGAATGGAATGGAATAGAATCAACCCGAATGCAATGGAAAGGAAAGAAATGGAATGGAATCAACACGAATGGAATGGAATGGAATGGAATGGAATGAAATGGAATGAAATGGAATGGAATGAAATGGAATGGAATCAACCCGAATGGAATGGAATGGAATGGAATGGAACGGAATGGAATTAACCCGAATGGAAAGGAATGGAATGGCATGGAATAGAATGGAATGGAATGGAAGGGAATCAACCCGAATGGAATGGAATGGAATGGAATGGAATGGAATCATCCCGAATGGCATGGAATGGAATGGAATAGAATGTAATGGAATGGAATGAAATGGAATGGAATGAAATGGAATGGAATCAACCCGAATGGAATGGAATGTAATGGAATGGAACGGAATGGAATCAAACCGAATGGAATGGAATGGAACGGAATGGAATGGAATGGCATGGAATGGAATGGAATCAACACGAATGGAATGGAATGCAAAGGAAGGGAATAGAATGGAATGGAATGGAATGGAATCAACCCGAATGGAATGGAATGGAATGGAATGGAGTGGAATGGAATGGAATAGAATCAACCCGAATACAATGGAAAGGAAAGAAATGGAATGGAATCAACCCGAATGGAATGGAATGGAATGGAATGGAATGGAATGGATAGGAATGGAATGGAACCAACCCGAATGGAATGGAATCGAATGGAACGGAATGGAACGATATCAGACCGACTGCAATGGAATGGAATGGAATGGAATGCAATCAACACGAATTGAATGAAACGGAATGGAATGGAATCAACAAGAAAGGAATGGAATGGAATGGATTGGAATGGAATGGAATGGAATGGAATCAACCCGAAAGGAATGGAATGGAACGGAATGGAATGGATTGGAATGGTATCATCTCGAATGGAATGGAATGGAAAGGAACAAAATCAACCCGAATGGAATGGAATGGAATGGAATGGAAGGGAACAGAATGGAATCAACACGATTGGAATGGAATGGAATTGAATGGAATGGAAGGGAATGCAATGGAATGGAAGGAATGGAATGGAACCAACCCGAATGGAATGGAATCGAATGGAATATAATGAAACGGCATCAAACCGACTGGAATGGAATGGAATGGAATGGAATGGAATGAAATGGAATGGTATGGAATGGAATGGAATGGAATGAAATGGCATGGAATCAACCCGAATGGAATGGAATGGAGTGGATTGGAATGGAATGGAATGGAATCAAGCCGAATGGAATGGAATGGAATGGAATGGAATGGAATGGAATGGATTCAACCCGAGTGGAATGGAATGGAATGCAATGGAATGGAATGAAATGGCATGGAATCAACAGGAATGGAATGGAATGGAATGGAATGGAACGGAACGGAATGGAATCAACCCGAATGGAATGGAATGGAATGGAAACGAAGGGAACGGAATGTAATGGAATGGAATCAACCCGAATGGAATGGAATGGAATGGAATTGAATGCAACAGAATCAACCCGAATGGAATGAAATGGAATGGAATGGAATGGAATGAAATGGAATAGAATAAACCCGAATGGAATGGAACTTAATGGAATGGAATGGAATGGAATGGTATGGAATCAACCTGAATGGAATGTAATGGAATGGAATAGAATGGAATGCTATGGAATCAACCCGAAAGGAACGGAATGGAACGGGATGGAATGGAATGGAATGGAATAAACCAGAATGGAATGGAATGGAATGGAATGGAATGGAATGGAATGGAATGCAATGGAATCAACCCGAATGGAATGGAATGGAATGGAATGGAATGGATTCAACCCGAATGGAATGGAATGGAATGGAATGGAATGGAATGCAATGAAAGTAACCCAAATGGAATGGAATGGAATGGAATGGAATGGAAAGGAATGGAATGGAATGGAATGGAATGGAATGGAATGGAATCAACCAGAATGGAATGGAATGGAATGGAATGGAATGGAATGGAATGGAATCAAACGGAATGGAATGGAATGGAATGGAATGGAATGGAATGGAATCAACCCGAATGGAATGGAATGGAATGAAACGGAAAGGAAAGGAACCAACGCGAATGGAATGGAATGGAATGAAATCGAATGGAATAAAATGGAATGGAATGGAACGGAATGGAATGGAATCAACTCGAATGGAATGGAATGGAATGGAATGGAAAGGAATCATCCCGAATAGCATGGAATGTAATGGAATGAAATGGAATGGATTGGAATCAAACCGAATGCAACGGAATGGAATGCAATGGAACGGAATGGATTGGAATGAACCCGAATGCAATGGAATGGAATGCAATGGAATGGAATGAAATGGAATGGAATCAAACGGAATGGAATGGAATGGAATGGAATGGAATGCAATGGAACGGAATGGAACCCACCCGAATGGAATGGAATGGAATGGAATGGAATCAACCCGAATAGAATGGAATGGAATGGAATGGAATGGAATGCATGGAATGGAATAGAATCAAACCGAATGTAATGGAATGGAATGAAATGGAATGGAATCCACCCGAATGGAATGGAATGGAAAAGAATGGAATGGAATGGAATGGAATGGAATCAACCCGAATGGAATGGAATGGAATGGAATGGAATGGAATGGATTGGAACAGAATGGAATAGAATGGAATCAACCCGAATAGAATGCAATGGAATGGAATGGAATGGAATGCAATGGAATCAACCCGAATGGAATGGAATGGAATGGAAGGGAATGGAATGGAATGGAATGGAATGGAATCAACCGGAATGGAATGGAATGGAATGGAATGGATTGGAATGGAATGCAATCAACCCAAAAGGAATGGAATGGAATGCAATGGAATGGAATCAACCCAAGTGGAATGGAATGGAGTGGAATGGAGTGGAATCAAACCGAATGGAACGGAATGGAATGGAATGGAATGGAATCAACCAAAATGCAATGGAATGGAATGGAATGGAATGGAATAGAATGGATTGAAATCAATCCGAATGGAATGGAGTGGAATGTAATGGAATGGAATGGAAAGGAATGGAATGGAATGGAATCAAGCAAAATGGAATGGAATGGAATGGAATGGAATGGAATGGAATCAAACGGAATGGAATGGAAAGTAATGGAATGGAATGGAATCAACCCGAATGGAATGGAATGGAATGGAATGGAATGGAATGGAATGGAAGAGAATCAACCCGAATACAATGGAAAGGAAAGAAATGGAATGGAATCAACCCGAGTGGAATGGAATGGAATGGAATGGAATGGAATGGAACGCAATGGAATCAACCAGAACGGAATGGAATGGAATGGAATGCAATGGAATGGAATGGATAGGAATGGAATGGAACCAACCCGAATGGAATGGAATCGAATGGAACGGAATGGAACGATATCAGACCAACTGCAATGGAATGGAATGGAATGGAATGCAATCAACACGAATGGAATGAAACGGAATGGAATGGAATCAACAAGAAAGGAATGGAATGGTATGGAATGGAATGGAATGGAATGGAATGGAATCAACCCGAAAGGAATGGAATGGAACGGAATGGAATGGATTGGAATGGTATCATCTCGAATGGAATGGAATGGAAAGGAACAGAATCAACCCGAATGGAATGGAATGGAATGGAATGGAATGGAATCAACCCGAATGGAATAGAATGGAATGGGTTGGAAGGGAATGCAAAGAAGTCAACCCGAATGGAATGGAATGGAATGGAATGGAATGGAATGCAATGAAATGGTATGGCATGGAATCAACCGGAATGGAATGGAATGGAATGGAATGAAACGGAATGGTATCAACCCGATTGGAATGGAATAGAATTGAATGGAATGGAATGGAAAGGAATGGAATGGAAAAGAGTCAACTCGAATGTAATGGAATGGAATGGAATGGAAAGGAATGGAATGGAAAGTATCAACTCGAATGAAATGGAATTGAATGAAATGGAATGGAATCCAAGCGAATGGAATGGAATGGAATGGGATGGAATGGAATGGCATGGAATTCAATGGAATGGAGTAAACCCGAATGGAATGGAATGGAATGGAATGGAATGGAATGGAATGGAATGGCATGGAATTGAATGGAATGGAGTCAACCCGAATGGAATGGAATGGAATGGAATGGAATGGATTGGAATGGAATTCAATCAACCCAAGTGGAATGGAATGGAATGCAATGGAATGGAATCAACCCGAATGCAATGGAATGGAGTGGAATGGAATGGAATCAAACCGAATGGAACGGAATGGAAGGGAATGGAATGGAATCAACCAGAATGGAATGGAATGGAATGGAATGCAATGGAATGGAATCAACCCGAATGGAATGGAATGGAATGGAATGGAATGGAACGGAATGCAATCAACACGAATGGAATGGAATGAAAGGGAATGGAATGGAATGGAATCAACCCCAATGGAATGGAATGGAATGGAATGGATTGGAACAGAATGGAATAGAATGGAATCAACCCGAATAGAATGCAATGGAATGGAATGGAATGGAATGCAATGGAATCAACCCGAATGGAATGGAATGGAATGGAAGGGAATGGAATGGAATGGAATGGACTGGAATCAACCGGAATGGAATGGAATGGAATGGAATGGATTGGAATGGAATGCAATCAACCCAAAAGGAATGGAATGGAATGCAATGGAATGGAATCAACCCAAGTGGAATGGAATGGAGTGGAATGGAGTGGAATCAAACCGAATGGAACGGAATGGAATGGAATGGAATGGAATCAACCAAAATGCAATGGAATGGAATGGAATGGAATGGAATAGAATGGATTGAAATCAATCCGAATGGAATGGAGTGGAATGTAATGGAATGGAATGGAAAGGAATGGAATGGAATGGAATCAAGCAAAATGGAATGGAATGGAATGGAATGGAATGGAATGGAATCAAACGGAATGGAATGGAAAGTAATGGAATGGAATGGAATCAACCCGAATGGAATGGAATGGAATGGAATGGAATGGAATGGAATGGAAGAGAATCAACCCGAATACAATGGAAAGGAAAGAAATGGAATGGAATCAACCCGAGTGGAATGGAATGGAATGGAATGGAATGGAATGGAATGGAACGCAATGGAATCAACCAGAACGGAATGGAATGGAATGGAATGGAATGGAATGGAATGGATAGGAATGGAATGGAACCAACCCGAATGGAATGGAATCGAATGGAACGGAATGGAACGATATCAGACCAACTGCAATGGAATGGAATGGAATGGAATGCAATCAACACGAATGGAATGAAACGGAATGGAATGGAATCAACAAGAAAGGAATGGAATGGTATGGAATGGAATGGAATGGAATGGAATGGAATCAACCCGAAAGGAATGGAATGGAACGGAATGGAATGGATTGGAATGGTATCATCTCGAATGGAATGGAATGGAAAGGAACAGAATCAACCCGAATGGAATGGAATGGAATGGAATGGAATGGAATCAACCCGAATGGAATAGAATGGAATGGGTTGGAAGGGAATGCAAAGAAGTCAACCCGAATGGAATGGAATGGAATGGAATGGAATGGAATGCAATGAAATGGAATGGCATGGAATCAACCGGAATGGAATGGAATGGAATGGAATGAAACGGAATGGTATCAACCCGATTGGAATGGAATAGAATTGAATGGAATGGAATGGAAAGGAATGGAATGGAAAAGAGTCAACTCGAATGTAATGGAATGGAATGGAATGGAAAGGAATGGAATGGAAAGTATCAACTCGAATGAAATGGAATTGAATGAAATGGAATGGAATCCAAGCGAATGGAATGGAATGGAATGGGATGGAATGGAATGGCATGGAATTCAATGGAATGGAGTAAACCCGAATGGAATGGAATGGAATGGAATGGAATGGAATGGAATGGAATGGCATGGAATTGAATGGAATGGAGTCAACCCGAATGGAATGGAATGGAATGGAATGGAATGGATTGGAATGGAATTCAATCAACCCAAGTGGAATGGAATGGAATGCAATGGAATGGAATCAACCCGAATGCAATGGAATGGAGTGGAATGGAATGGAATCAAACCGAATGGAACGGAATGGAAGGGAATGGAATGGAATCAACCAGAATGGAATGGAATGGAATGGAATGCAATGGAATGGAATCAACCCGAATGGAATGGAATGGAATGGAATGGAATGGAACGGAATGCAATCAACACGAATGGAATGGAATGAAAGGGAATGGAATGGAATGGAATCAACCCCAATGGAATGGAATGGAATGGAATGGAATGGAATGGAATGGAATGGAATGGAATGGGATGGAATGGATTGGGATGGAATGGAATGGAATCAAACCAAATGGAATGGAATGGAGTGGATTGGAATGGAATGCAATCAACCCGAATGGAATGGAATGGAATGGAATGGAATGGAATGGAATGGAGTAAAGGAGAATGGAGTGGAATGGAATGGAATGGAATCATCCCGAATGGCATGGAATGGAATGGAATGGAATGGAATGGAATGGAATGAAATGTAATGGAATGAAATGGAATGGAATCAACCCGAATGGAATGGAATGGAACGGAATGGAATGGAATGGAATGGAATGGAATGGAATGGAATCAACCCGTATGGAATGGAATGGAATGGCAAGGAATAGAATGGAATGGAATGGAATGGAACGGAATCATCCCGAATGGCATGGAATGGAATGGAATGGAATGGAATGAAATGTAATGGAATGAAATGGAATGGAAACAAGCCGAATGGAATGGAATGGAATGGAATGGAATGGAATCAACCCGAATGGAATGGAATGGAATGGAATGGAATGGAATGGAATGGAATGGAATGGAATCAACCCGAATGGAATGGAATGGAATGGCATGGAATAGAATGGAATGGAATGGAATGGAATCAACCCGAATGGAATGGAATGGAATGGAATGGAATGGAATGGAATGGAATGGAATGGAATTGAATCATCCCAAATGGCATGGAATGTAATGGAATATAATGGAATGGAATGGAATGAAATGGAATGGAATGAAATGGAATGGAATCAAAACGAATGAAATGGATTGGAATGGAATGGAAAGGAATGGAATCAACCCGAATGGAATGGAATGGAACGGAATGGAATGGAATGGCATGGAATGGAATGGAATCAACCCGAATGGAATGGAATGCAATGGAATGGAATAGAATGGAATGGAATGGAATGGAATCAACCCGAATGGAATGGAATGGAATGAATGGAGTGGAATGGAATGGAAGAGAATCAACCCGAATACAATGGAAAGGAAAGAAATGGAATGGAATCAACCCGAATGGAATGGAATGGAATGGAATGGAATGGAATGGAATGGAATGGAACGGAATGGAATCAACCCGAACGGAATGGAATGGAATGGAATGGAATGGAATGGAATGGAATGGATAGGAATGGAATGGAACAAACCCGAATGGAATGGAATCGAATGGAACGGAATGGAGCGATATCAGACCGACTGAAATGGAATGGAATGGAATGGAATGCAATCAACACGAATGGAATGAAACGGAATGGAATGGAATCAACAAGAAAGGAATGGAATGGAATGGAATGGAATGGAATGGAATGGAATGGAATGGAATGCAATGGAATGGAATGGCATGGAATCAACCGGAATGGAATGGAATGGAATGGAGTGGAACAGAAAGGAATCAACCCGATTGGAATGGAATGGAATGGAATGGAAAGGAAAGGAATGGAATGGAAAAGAATCAACTCGAATGTAATGTAATGGAATGGAATGGAAAGGAATGGAATGGAAAGTATCAATTCGAATGTAATGGAATTGAATGAAATGGAATGGAACCCACGAGAATGGAATGGAATGGAATGGGATGGATTGGAATGGGATGGAATTGAATGGAATGGAGTCAACCCGAATGGAATGGAATGGAATGGAATGGAATGGAATGGAATGGAATGGAATGGAGTCAACACGAATGGAATGGAACGGAATGGATTGATATGGAATGGAATCAACGTGAATGGAATGGAATGGAATGGAATGGAATGGAATGGAATGCAATTTAATCAACCCGAATGGAATGGAATGGAATGGAATGGTATGGAATGAAATGGAATCAACCAGAATAGAATGGAATGGAATGGAATGGATTGGAATGGAATGCAATCAACCAAAATATAATGGAATGGAAGGGAATGGAATGGAATGGAATGGATTGGAATGGAATGGTATGTAATGAACCTAAATGGAATGGAAAGGAATGGAATGGAATGGAATCGAATCAACCAGAATGGAAAGGAATTTATTGGAGTCAAACCGAATGGCATTGAATGGAATGGAATCAACCCGAATGGAATGGAATGGAATGGAATGGAATGGAATGGAATTGGATGAAATGGAATGAAATGGAATGGAATGGAACGGAATGGAATGGAATGTTATCAACCTGAATGGAATGCTATGGAATGGAATGGAATGGAATGGAGGAGAATCAACCAGAAAGGAATGGAATTGAAAGGAATGGAATGTAATGGACTGGAATGGAATCCACCAGAATGGATTGGAATGGAATGGAATGGAATGGAAAGGAAACAACCGGAATGGAATGGAATGGAATTCAATGGAATGGAATGGAATCAACCCGAATGGAATGGAATGGAATCATCCCGAATGGAATGGAGTGGAATGGAATGGAATGAAACGGAATGGAACGGAACCAACCAGAATGGAATGGAATGAAATCGAATGGAATAAAATGGAATGGAATGGAACGGAATGGAATGGAATCAACTCGAATGGAATGGAATGGAATGGAATGGAAAGGAATCATCCCGAATAGCATGGAATGTAATGGAATGAAATGGAATGGATTGGAATCAAACCGAATGCAACGGAATGGAATGCAATGGAACGGAATGGATTGGAATGAACCCGAATGCAATGGAATGGAATGCAATGGAATGGAATGAATTGGAATGGAATCAAACGGAATGGAATGGAATGGAATGGAATGGAATGCAATGGAACGGAATGGAATCCACCCGAATGGAATGGAATGGAATGGAATGGAATCAACCCGAATAGAATGGAATGGAATGGAATGGAATGGAATGCATGGAATGGAATAGAATCAAACCGAATGTAATGGAATGGAATGAAATGGAATGGAATCCACCCGAATGGAATGGAATGGAAAAGAATGGAATGGAATGGAAAGGAATGGAATCAACCCGAATGGAATGGAATGGAATGGAGTGGAATGGAATGGATTGGAACAGAATGGAATAGAATGGAATCAACCCGAATAGAATGCAATGGAATGGAATGGAATGGAATGCAATGGAATCAACCCGAATGGAATGGAATGGAATGGAAGGGAATGGAATGGAATGGAATGGAATGCAATCAACCGGAATGGAATGGAATGGAATGGAATGGATTGGAATGGAATGCAATCAATCCAAAAGGAATGGAATGGAATGCAATGGAATGGAATCAAACCAAGTGGAATGGAATGGAGTGGAATGGAGTGGAATCAAACCGAATGGAACGGAATGGAATGGAATGGAATGGAATCAACCAGAATGCAATGGAATGGAATGGAATGGAATGGAATGGAGTGGATTGAAATCAATCCGAATGGAATGGAGAGGAATGTAATGGAATGGAATGGAAAGGAATGGAATGGAATGGAATCAAGCAAAATGGAATGGAATGGAATGGAATGGAATGGAATGGAATCAAACGGAATGGAATGGAAAGTAATGGAATGGAATGGAATCAACCCGAATGGAATGGAATGGAATGGAATGGAATGGAATGGAATGGAATCAACATGAATGGAACGGAATGTAATGGAATGGAATGGAATGGAATCACCAAGAATGGAAGGGAATGGAATGGAATGGAAAGGAATCAACCGGAATGGAACAGAATGGAATGGAATGGAATCAACACGAATGGAAAGGAATGGAAGGGAATGGAATCAATCAGAATGTAATGGAATGGAATGGAATGGAATGAATCGGAATGGAATGCAACCAACCCGAATGGAATGGAATGGAATGAAATGGAATGGAATGGAATGGAATGCAATCAACACGAATGGAATGGAATGAAACGGAATGGAATGGAATGGAATGGAATGGAATGGAATCAACCCGAATGGAATAGAATGGAATGGAATGGAATGGAATGGATTGGGATGGAATGGAATGGAATCAAACCAAATGGAATGGAATGGAGTGGATTGGAATGGAATGCAATGAACACGAATGGAATGGAATGGAATGGAATGGAATGGATTAAAGGAGAATGGAATGGAATGGAATCATCCCGAATGGCATGGAATGGAATGGAATGGAATGGAATGTAATGGAATGGAATGAAATGGAATGGAATCAACCCGAATGGAATGGAATGGAATGGAATGGAATGGAATGGAATGGAATCAACACGAATGGAATGGAATGGAACGGAATGGAATGGAATGGAATGGAATGGAATGGAATGGAATGGAATCAACCCGAAAAGAATGGAATGGAATGGAATGGAATAGAATGGAATGGAATGGAATGGAATGGAATGGAATGCAGTGGAATGGAATGGAATAGAATCAACCCGAATGCAATGGAAAGGAAAGAAATGGAATGGAATCAACACGAATGGAATGGAATGGAATGGAATGGAATGAAATGGAATGAAATGGAATGGAATGAAATGGAATGGAATCAACCCGAATGGAATGGAATGGAATGGAATGGAAGGGAATGGAATTAACCCGAATGGAATGGAATGGAATGGCATGGAATAGAATGGAATGGAATGGAAGGGAATCAACCCGAATGGAATGGAATGGAATGGAATGGAATGGAATGGAATGGATTCATCCCGAATGGCATGGAATGGAATGGAATAGAATGTAATGGAATGGAATGAAATGGAATGGAATGAAATGGAATGGAATCAACCCGAATGGAATGGAATGTAATGGAATGGAACGGAATGGAATCAAACCGAATGGAATGGAATGGAACGGAATGGAATGGAATGGCATGGAATGGAATGGAATCAACACGAATGGAATGGAATGCAAAGGAAGGGAATAGAATGGAATGGAATGGAATGGAATCAACCCGAATGGAATGGAATGGAGTGGAATGGAATGGAATAGAATCAACCCGAATACAATGGAAAGGAAAGAAATGGAATGGAATCAACACGAATGGAATGGAATGGAATGGAATGGAATGGAATGGATAGGAATGGAATGGAACCAACCCGAATGGAATGGAATCGAATGGAACGGAATGGAACGATATCAGACCGACTGCAATGGAATGGAATGGAATGGAATGCAATCAACACGAATTGAATGAAACGGAATGGAATGGAATCAACAAGAAAGGAATGGAATGGAATGGAATGGAATGGAATGGAATGGAATGGAATGGAATCAACCCGAAAGGAATGGAATGGAACGGAATGGAATGGATTGGAATGGTATCATCTCGAATGGAATGGAATGGAAAGGAACAAAATCAACCCGAATGGAATGGAATGGAATGGAATGGAAGGGAACAGAATGGAATCAACACGATTGGAATGGAATGGAATTGAATGGAATGGAAGGGAATGCAATGGAATGGAAGGAATGGAATGGAACCAACCCGAATGGAATGGAATCGAATGGAATATAATGAAACGGCATCAAACCGACTGGAATGGAATGGAATGGAATGGAATGAAATGGAATGGTATGGAATGGAATGGAATGGAATGGAATGGAATGAAATGGCATGGAATCAACCCGAATGGAATGGAATGGAGTGGAGTGGAATGGAATGGAATGGAATCAAGCCGAATGGAATGGAATGGAATGGAATGGAATGGAATGGAATGGATTCAACCCGAGTGGAATGGAATGGAATGCAATGGAATGGAATGAAATGGCATGGAATCAACAGGAATGGAATGGAATGGAATGGAATGGAACGGAACGGAATGGAATCAACCCGAATGGAATGGAATGGAATGGAAACGAAGGGAACGGAATGTAATGGAATGGAATCAACCCGAATGGAATGGAATGGAATGGAATTGAATGCAACAGAATCAACCCGAATGGAATGAAATGGAATGGAATGGAATGGAATGAAATGGAATAGAATAAACCCGAATGGAATGGAACTTAATGGAATGGAATGGTATGGAATCAACCTGAATGGAATGTAATGGAATGGAATAGAATGGAATGCTATGGAATCAACCCGAAAGGAACGGAATGGAACGGGATGGAATGGAATGGAATGGAATAAACCAGAATGGAATGGAATGGAATGGAATGGAATGGAATGGAATGGAATGGAATGCAATGGAATCAACCCGAATGGAATGGAATGGAATGGAATGGATTCAACCCGAATGGAATGGAATGGAATGGAATGGAATGGAATGCAATGAAAGTAACCCAAATGGAATGGAATGGAATGGAATGGAATGGAATGGAATGGAATGGAATGGAATGGAATCAACCAGAATGGAATGGAATGGAATGGAATGGAATGGAATGGAATCAAACGGAATGGAATGGAATGGAATGGAATGGAATGGAATTTAATCAACCCGAATGGAATGGAATGGAATGGAATGGAATGAAACGGAAAGGAAAGGAACCAACCCGAATGGAATGGAATGGAATGAAATCGAATGGAATAAAATGGAATGGAATGGAACGGAATGGAATGGAATCAACTCGAATGGAATGGAATGGAATGGAATGGAAAGGAATCATCCCGAATAGCATGGAATGTAATGGAATGAAATGGAATGGATTGGAATCAAACCGAATGCAACGGAATGGAATGCAATGGAACGGAATGGATTGGAATGAACCCGAATGCAATGGAATGGAATGCAATGGAATGGAATGAAATGGAATGGAATCAAACGGAATGGAATGGAATGGAATGGAATGGAATGCAATGGAACGGAATGGAACCCACCCGAATGGAATGGAATGGAATGGAATGGAATCAACCCGAATAGAATGGAATGGAATGGAATGGAATGGAATGCATGAAATGGAATAGAATCAAACCGAATGTAATGGAATGGAATGAAATGGAATGGAATCCACCCGAATGGAATGGAATGGATAAGAATGGAATGGAATGGAATGGAATGGAATCAACCCGAATGGAATGGAATGGAATGGAATGGAATGGAATGGAATGGATTGGAACAGAATGGAATAGAATGGAATCAACCCGAATAGAATGCAATGGAATGGAATGGAATGGAATGCAATGGAATCAACCCGAATGGAATGGAATGGAATGGAAGGGAATGGAATGGAATGGAATGGAATGGAATCAACCGGAATGGAATGGAATGGAATGGAATGGATTGGAATGGAATGCAATCAACCCAAAAGGAATGGAATGGAATGCAATGGAATGGAATCAACCCAAGTGGAATGGAATGGAGTGGAATGGAGTGGAATCAAACCGAATGGAACGGAATGGAATGGAATGGAATGGAATCAACCAGAATGCAATGGAATGGAATGGAATGGAATGGAATGGAATGGATTGAAATCAATCCGAATGGAATGGAGTGGAATGTAATGGAATGGAATGGAAAGGAATGGAATGGAATGTAATCAAGCAAAATGGAATGGAATGGAATGGAATGGAATGGAATGGAATGGAATCAAACGGAATGGAATGGAAAGTAATGGAATGGAATGGAATCAACCCGAATGGAATGGAATGGAATGGAATGGAATGGAATGGAATGGAATGGAATCAACATGAATGGAATGGAATGTAATGGAATGGAATGGAATGGAATCACCAAGAATGGAAGGGAATGGAATGGAATGGAATGGAAAGGAATCAACCGGAATGGAACAGAATGGAAGGGAATGGAATCAACACGAATGGAAAGGAATGGAAGGGAATGGAATCAATCAGAATGTAATGGAATGGAATGGAATGGAATGCAATCAACACGAATGGAATGAAACGGAATGGAATGGAATCAACAAGAAAGGAATGGAATGGTATGGAATGGAATGGAATGGAATGGAATGGAATCAACCCGAAAGGAATGGAATGGAACGGAATGGAATGGATTGGAATGGTATCATCTCGAATGGAATGGAATGGAAAGGAACAGAATCAACCCGAATGGAATGGAATGGAATGGAATGGAATGGAATCAACCCGAATGGAATAGAATGGAATGGGATGGAAGGGAATGCAAAGAAGTCAACCCGAATGGAATGGAATGGAATGGAATGGAATGGAATGCAATGAAATGGAATGGCATGGAATCAACCGGAATGGAATGGAATGGAATGGAATGGAACGGAATGGTATCAACCCGATTGGAATGGAATGGAATTGAATGGAATGGAATGGAAAGGAATGGAATGGAAAAGAGTCAACTCGAATGTAATGGAATGGAATGGAATGGAAAGGAATGGAATGGAAAGTATCAACTCGAATGAAATGGAATTGAATGAAATGGAATGGAATCCAAGCGAATGGAATGGAATGGAATGGGATGGAATGGAATGGCATGGAATTCAATGGAATGGAGTAAACCCGAATGGAATGGAATGGAATGGAATGGAATGGAATGGAATGGAATGGAATGGAATGGCATGGAATTGAATGGAATGTAGTCAACCCGAATGGAATGGAATGGAATGGAATGGAATGGATTGGAATGGAATTCAATCAACCCAAGTGGAATGGAATGGAATGCAATGGAATGGAATCAACCCGAATGCAATGGAATGGAGTGGAATGGAATGGAATCAAACCGAATGGAACGGAATGGAATGGAATGGAATGGAATCAACCAGAATGGAATGGAATGGAATGGAATGCAATGGAATGGAATCAACCCGAATGGAATGGAATGGAATGGAATGGAATGGAACGGAATGCAATCAACACGAATGGAATGGAATGAAAGGGAATGGAATGGAATGGAATCAACCCCAATGGAATGGAATGGAATGGAATGGAATGGAATGGAATGGAATGGAATGGAATGGAATGGAATGGAAAGGAATGGAATGGATTGGGATGGAATGGAATGGAATCAAACCAAATGGAATGGAATGGAGTGGATTGGAATGGAATGCAATCAACCCGAATGGAATGGAATGGAATGGAATGGAATGGAATGGAATGGAATGGAGTAAAGGAGAATGGAGTGGAATGGAATGGAATGGTATCATCCCGAATGGCATGGAATGCAATCAACCCAAATACAATGGAATGGAAGGGAATGGAATGGAATGGAATGGATTGGAATGGAATGGTATGTAATGAACCTAAATGGAATGGAAAGGAATGGAATGGAATGGAATCGAATCAACCAGAATGGAAAGGAATTTATTGGAGTCAAACCGAATGGCATTGAATGGAATGGAATCAACCCGAATGGAATGGAATGGAATGGAATGGAATGGAATTGGATGAAATGGAATGAAATGGAATGGAATGGAAAGGAATGGAATGGAATGTTATCAACCTGAATGGAATGCTATGGAATGGAATGGAATGGAATGGAGGAGAATCAACCAGAATGGAATGGAATTGAAAGGAATGGAATGTAATGGACTGGAATGGAATCCACCAGAATGGATTGGAATGGAATGGAATGGAATGGAAAGGAAACAACCGGAATGGAATGGAATGGAATTCAATGGAATGGAATGGAATCAACCCGAATGGAATGGAATGGAATCATCCCGAATGGAATGGAGTGGAATGGAATGGAATGAAACGGAATGGAACGGAACCAACCAGAATGGAATGGAATGAAATCGAATGGAATAAAATGGAATGGAATGGAACGGAATGGAATGGAATCAACTCGAATGGAATGGAATGGAAAGGAATCATCCCGAATAGCATGGAATGTAATGGAATGAAATGGAATGGATTGGAATCAAACCGAATGCAACGGAATGGAATGCAATGGAACGGAATGGATTGGAATGAACCCGAATGCAATGGAATGGAATGCAATGGAATGGAATGAAATGGAATGGAATCAAACGGAATGGAATGGAATGGAATGGAATGGAATGCAATGGAACGGAATGGAATCCACCCGAATGGAATGGAATGGAATGGAATGGAATCAACCCGAATAGAATGGAATGGAATGGAATGGAATGGAATGCATGGAATGGAATAGAATCAAACCGAATGTAATGGAATGGAATGAAATGGAATGGAATCCACCCGAATGGAATGGAATGGAAAAGAATGGAATGGAATGGAAAGGAATGGAATCAACCCGAATGGAATGGAATGGAATGGAGTGGAATGGAATGGATTGGAACAGAATGGAATAGAATGGAATCAACCCGAATAGAATGCAATGGAATGGAATGGAATGGAATGCAATGGAATCAACCCGAATGGAATGGAATGGAATGGAAGGGAATGGAATGGAATGGAATGGAATGGAATCAACCGGAATGGAATGGAATGGAATGGAATGGATTGGAATGGAATGCAATCAATCCAAAAGGAATGGAATGGAATGCAATGGAATGGAATGAAACCAAGTGGAATGGAATGGAGTGGAATGGAGTGGAATCAAACCGAATGGAACGGAATGGAATGGAATGGAATGGAATCAACCAGAATGCAATGGAATGGAATGGAATGGAATGGAATGGAATGGAATGGATTGAAATCAATCCGAATGGAATGGAGAGGAATGTAATGGAATGGAATGGAAAGGAATGGAATGGAATGGAATCAAGCAAAATGGAATGGAATGGAATGGAATGGAATGGAATCAAACGGAATGGAATGGAAAGTAATGGAATGGAATGGAATCAACCCGAATGGAATGGAATGGAATGGAATGGAATGGAATGGAATGGAATCAACATGAATGGAACGAAATGTAATGGAATGGAATGGAATGGAATCACCAAGAATGGAAGGGAATGGAATGGAATGGAAAGGAATCAACCGGAATGGAACAGAATGGAATGGAATGGAATCAACACGAATGGAAAGGAATGGAAGGGAATGGAATCAATCAGAATGTAATGGAATGGAATGGAATGGAATGAATCGGAATGGAATGCAACCAACCCGAATGGAATGGAATGGAATGAAATGGAATGGAATGGAATGGAATGCAATCAACACGAATGGAATGGAATGAAACGGAATGGAATGGAATGGAATGGAATGGAATGGAATCAACCCGAATGGAATAGAATGGAATGGAATGGAATGGAATGGATTGGGATGGAATGGAATGGAATCAAACCAAATGGAATGGAATGGAGTGGATTGGAATGGAATGCAATGAACACGAATGGAATGGAATGGAATGGAATGGAATGGATTAAAGGAGAATGGAATGGAATGGAATCATCCCGAATGGCATGGAATGGAATGGAATGGAATGGAATGTAATGGAATGGAATGAAATGGAATGGAATCAACCCGAATGGAATGGAATGGAATGGAATGGAATGGAATGGAATGGAATCAACACGAATGGAATGGAATGGAACGGAATGGAATGGAATGGAATGGAATGGAATGGAATGGAATCAACCCGAAACGAATGGAATGGAATGGAATGGAATAGAATGGAATGGAATGGAATGGAATGGAATGGAATGCAGTGGAATGGAATGGAATAGAATCAACCCGAATGCAATGGAAAGGAAAGAAATGGAATGGAATCAACACGAATGGAATGGAATGGAATGGAATGGAATGAAATGGAATGAAATGGAATGGAATGAAATGGAATGGAATCAACCCGAATGGAATGGAATGGAATGGAATGGAAGGGAATGGAATTAACCCGAATGGAATGGAATGGAATCGCATGGAATAGAATGGAATGGAATGGAAGGGAATCAACCCGAATGGAATGGAATGGAATGGAATGGAATGGAATGGAATGGAATCATCCCGAATGGCATGGAATGGAATGGAATAGAATGTAATGGAATGGAATGAAATGGAATGGAATGAAATGGAATGGAATCAACCCGAATGGAATGTAATGTAATGGAATGGAACGGAATGGAATCAAACCGAATGGAATGGAATGGAACGGAATGGAATGGAATGGCATGGAATGGAATGGAATCAACACGAATGGAATGGAATGCAAAGGAAGGGAATAGAATGGAATGGAATGGAATGGAATCAACCCGAATGGAATGGAATGGAATGGAATGGAGTGGAATGGAATGGAATAGAATCAACCCGAATACAATGGAAAGGAAAGAAATGGAATGGAATCAACACGAATGGAATGGAATGGAATGGAATGGAATGGATAGGAATGGAATGGAACCAACCCGAATGGAATGGAATCGAATGGAACGGAATGGAACGATATCAGACCGACTGCAATGGAATGGAATGGAATGGAATGCAATCAACACGAATTGAATGAAACGGAATGGAATGGAATCAACAAGAAAGGAATGGAATGGAATGGAATGGAATGGAATGGAATGGAATGGAATGGAATCAACCCGAAAGGAATGGAATGGAACGGAATGGAATGGATTGGAATGGTATCATCTCGAATGGAATGGAATGGAAAGGAACAAAATCAACACGAATGGAATGGAATGGAATGGAATGGAAGGGAACAGAATGGAATCAACACGATTGGAATGGAATGGAATTGAATGGAATGGAAGGGAATGCAATGGAATGGAAGGAATGGAATGGAACCAACCCGAATGGAATGGAATCGAATGGAATATAATGAAACGGCATCAAACCGACTGGAATGGAATGGAATGGAATGGAATGAAATGGAATGGTATGGAATGGAATGGAATGGAATGGAATGGAATGAAATGGCATGGAATCAACCCGAATGGAATGGAATGGAGTGGAGTGGAATGGAATGGAATGGAATCAAGCCGAATGGAATGGAATGGAATGGAATGGAATGGATTCAACCCGAGTGGAATGGAATGGAATGCAATGGAATGGAATGAAATGGCATGGAATCAACAGGAATGGAATGGAATGGAATGGAATGGAACGGAACGGAATGGAATCAACCCGAATGGAATGGAATGGAATGGAAACGAAGGGAACGGAATGTAATGGAATGGAATCAACCCGAATGGAATGGAATGGAATGGAATTGAATGCAACAGAATCAACCCGAATGGAATGAAATGGAATGGAATGGAATGGAATGAAATGGAATAGAATAAACCCGAATGGAATGGAACTTAATGGAATGGAATGGAATGGAATGGTATGGAATCAACCTGAATGGAATGTAATGGAATGGAATAGAATGGAATGCTATGGAATCAACCCGAAAGGAACGGAATGGAACGGGATGGAATGGAATGGAATGGAATAAACCAGACTGGAATGGAATGGAATGGAATGGAATGGAATGGAATGGAATGGAATGCAATGGAATCAACCCGAATGGAATGGAATGGAATGGA
This sequence comes from Pan paniscus, assembly GCF_029289425.2. NCBI lineage: Eukaryota > Metazoa > Chordata > Mammalia > Primates > Hominidae > Pan > Pan paniscus. Next base: position 66,439,102 of record NC_073260.2, on the reverse strand, counting down.
ATGGAATGGATTCAACCCGAATGGAATGGAATGGAATGGAATGGAATGGAATGCAATGAAAGTAACCCAAATGGAATGGAATAGAATGGAATGGAATGGAATGGAAAGGAATGGAATGGAATGGAATGGAATGGAATGGAATCAACCAGAATGGAATGGAATGGAATGGAATGGAATGGAATGGAATCAAACGGAATGGAATGGAATGGAATGGAATGGAATGGAATGGAATGGAATCAACCCGAATGGAATGGAATGGAATGGAATGAAACGGAAAGGAAAGGAACAAACCCGAATGGAATGGAATGGAATGAAATCGAATGGAATAAAATGGAATGGAATGGAACGGAATGGAATGGAATCAACTCGAATGGAATGGAATGGAATGGAATGGAAAGGAATCATCCCGAATAGCATGGAATGTAATGGAATGAAATGGAATGGATTGGAATCAAACCGAATGCAACGGAATGGAATGCAATGGAACGGAATGGATTGGAATGAACCCGAATGCAATGGAATGGAATGCAATGGAATGGAATGAAATGGAATGGAATCAAACGGAATGGAATGGAATGGAATGGAATGGAATGGAATGCAATGGAACGGAATGGAACCCACCCGAATGGAATGGAATGGAATGGAATGGAATCAACCCGAATAGAATGGAATGGAATGGAATGGAATGGAATGCATGGAATGGAATAGAATCAAACCGAATGTAATGGAATGGAATGAAATGGAATGGAATCCACCCGAATGGAATGGAATGGATAAGAATGGAATGGAATGGAATGGAATGGAATCAACCCGAATGGAATGGAATGGAATGGAATGGAATGGAATGGAATGGATTGGAACAGAATGGAATAGAATGGAATCAACCCGAATAGAATGCAATGGAATGGAATGGAATGGAATGCAATGGAATCAACCCGAATGGAATGGAATGGAATGGAATGGAATCAAGCGGAATGGAATGGAATGGAATGGAATGGATTGGAATGGAATGCAATCAACCCAAAAGGAATGGAATGGAATGCAAAGGAATGGAATCAACCCAAGTGGAATGGAATGGAGTGGAATGGAGTGGAATCAAACCGAATGGAACGGAATGGAATGGAATGGAATGGAATCAACCAGAATGCAATGGAATGGAATGGAATGGAATGGAATGGAATGGATTGAAATCAATCCGAATGGAATGGAGTGGAATGTAATGGAATGGAATGGAAAGGAATGGAATGGAATGGAATCAAGCAAAATGGAATGGAATGGAATGGAATGGAATGGAATGGAATCAAACGGAATGGAATGGAAAGTAATGGAATGGAATGGTATCAACCCGAATGGAATGGAATGGAATGGAATGGAATGGAATGGAATGGAATCAACATGAATGGAATGGAATGTAATGGAATGGAATGGAATGGAATCACCAAGAATGGAAGGGAATGGAATGGAATGGAATGGAAAGGAATCAACCGGAATGGAACAGAATGGAATGGAATGGAATCAACACGAATGGAAAGGAATGGAAGGGAATGGAATCAATCAGAATGTAATGGAATGGAATGGAATGGAATGAATCGGAATGGAATGCAACCAACCCGAATGGAATGGAATGGAATGAAATGGAATGGAATGGAACGGAATGCAATCAACACGAATGGAATGGAATGAAACGGAATGGAATGGAATGGAATGGAATGGAATCAACCCGAATGGAATAGAATGGAATGGAATGGAATGGAATGGATTGGGATGGAATGGAATGGAATCAAACCAAATGGAATGGAATGGAGTGGATTGGAATGGAATGCAATGAACACGAATGGAATGGAATGGAATGGAATGGAATGGATTAAAGGAGAATGGAATGGAATGGAATCATCCCGAATGGCATGGAATGGAATGGAATGGAATGGAATGTAATGGAATGGAATGAAATGGAATGGAATCAACTCGAATGGAATGGAATGGAATGGAATGGAATGGAATGGAATGGAATGGAATCAACACGAATGGAATGGAATGGAACGGAATGGAATGGAATGGAATGGAATGGAATGGAATGGAATGGAATCAACCCGAAAAGAATGGAATGGAATGGAATGGAATAGAATGGAATGGAATGGAATGGAATGGAATGGAATGCAGTGGAATGGAATGGAATAGAATCAACCCGAATGCAATGAAAAGGAAAGAAATGGAATGGAATCAACACGAATGGAATGGAATGGAATGGAATGGAATGGAATGGAATGAAATGGAATGAAATGGAATGGAATGAAATGGAATGGAATCAACCCGAATGGAATGGAATGGAATGGAATGGAACGGAATGGAATTAACCCGAATGGAATGGAATGGAATGGCATGGAATAGAATGGAATGGAATGGAAGGGAATCAACCCGAATGGAATGGAATGGAATGGAATGGAATGGAATCATGCCGAATGGCATGGAATGGAATGGAATAGAATGTAATGGAATGGAATGAAATGGAATGGAATGAAATGGAATGGAATCAACCCGAATGGAATGGAATGTAATGGAATGGAACGGAATGGAATCAAACCGAATGGAATGGAATGGAACGGAATGGAATGGAATGGCATGGAATGGAATGGAATCAACACGAATGGAATGGAATGCAAAGGAAGGGAATAGAATGGAATGGAATGGAATGGAATCAACCCGAATGGAATGGAATGGAATGGAATGGAGTGGAATGGAATGGAATAGAATCAACCCGAATACAATGGAAAGGAAAGAAATGGAATGGAATCAACACGAATGGAATGGAATGGAATGGAATGGAATGGAATGGAATGGATAGGAATGGAATGGAACCAACCCGAATGGAATGGAATCGAATGGAACGGAATGGAACGATATCAGACCGACTGCAATGGAATGGAATGGAATGGAATGCAATCAACACGAATTGAATGAAACGGAATGGAATGGAATCAACAAGAAAGGAATGGAATGGAATGGAATGGAATGGAATGGAATGGAATGGAATCAACCCGAAAGGAATGGAATGGAACGGAATGGAATGGATTGGAATGGTATCATCTCGAATGGAATGGAATGGAAAGGAACAAAATCAACCCGAATGGAATGGAATGGAATGGAATGGAATAGAATCAACCCGAATGTAATGGATTGGAATGGAATGGAATGCAATGGAATGCAATGGAATCAACCCGAATGGAATAGAATGGAATGGGATGGAATGGAATGCAAACAAGTCAACCCGAATGGAATGGAATGGAATGGAATGGAATGGAATGGAATGCAATGGAATGAAATGGCATGGAATCAACCGGAATGGAATGGAATGGAATGGAGTGGAACAGAAAGGAATCAACCCGATTGGAATGGAATGGAATGGAATGGAATGGAAAGGAAAGGAATGGAATGGAAAAGAATCAACTCGAATGTAATGGAATGGAATGGAATGGAAAGGAATGGAATGGAAAGTATCAATTCGAATGTAATGGAATTGAATGAAATGGAATGGAACCCACGAGAATGGAATGGAATGGAATGGGATGGATTGGAATGGGATGGAATTGAATGGAATGGAGTCAACCCGAATGGAATGGAATGGAATGGAATGGAATGGAATGGAATGGAATGGAGTCAACACGAATGGAATGGAACGGAATGGATTGATATGGAATGGAATCAACGTGAATGGAATGGAATGGAATGGAATGGAATGGAATGGAATGCAATTTAATCAACCCGAATGGAATGGAATGGAATGGAATGGTATGGAATGAAATGGAATCAACCAGAATAGAATGGAATGGAATGGAATGGATTGGAATGGAATGCAATCAACCAAAATATAAAGGAATGGAAGGGAATGGAATGGAATGCAATGGATTGGAATGGAATGGTATGTAATGAACCTAAATGGAATGGAAAGGAATGGAATGGAATGGAATCGAATCAACCAGAATGGAAAGGAATTTATTGGAGTCAAACCGAATGGCATTGAATGGAATGGAATCAACCCGAATGGAATGGAATGGAATGGAATGGAATGGAATTGGATGAAATGGAATGAAATGGAATGGAATGGAACGGAATGGAATGGAATGTTATCAACCTGAATGGAATGCTATGGAATGGAATGGAATGGAATGGAGGAGAATCAACCAGAATGGAATGGAATTGAAAGGAATGGAATGTAATGGACTGGAATGGAATCCACCAGAATGGATTGGAATGGAATGGAATGGAATGGAAAGGAAACAACCGGAATGGAATGGAATGGAATTCAATGGAATGGAATGGAATCAACCCGAATGGAATGGAATGGAATCATCCCGAATGGAATGGAGTGGAATGGAATGGAATGAAACGGAATGGAACGGAACCAAACCGAATGGAATGGAATGAAATCGAATGGAATAAAATGGAATGGAATGGAACGGAATGGAATGGAATCAACTCGAATGGAATGGAATGGAATGGAATGGAAAGGAATCATCCCGAATAGCATGGAATGTAATGGAATGAAATGGAATGGATTGGAATCAAACCGAATGCAACGGAATGGAATGCAATGGAACGGAATGGATTGGAATGAACCCGAATGCAATGGAATGGAATGCAATGGAATGGAATGAAATGGAATGGAATCAAACGGAATGGAATGGAATGGAATGGAATGGAATGCAATGGAACGGAATGGAATCCACCCGAATGGAATGGAATGGAATGGAATGGAATCAACCCGAATAGAATGGAATGGAATGGAATGGAATGGAATGCATGGAATGGAATAGAATCAAACCGAATGTAATGGAATGGAATGAAATGGAATGGAATCCACCCGAATGGAATGGAATGGAAAAGAATGGAATGGAATGGAATGGAATGGAATCAACCCGAATGGAATGGAATGGAATGGAGTGGAATGGAATGGATTGGAACAGAATGGAATAGAATGGAATCAACCCGAATAGAATGCAATGGAATGGAATGGAATGGAATGCAATGGAATCAACCCGAATGGAATGGAATGGAATGGAAGGGAATGGAATGGAATGGAATGGAATGGAATCAACCGGAATGGAATGGAATGGAATGGAATGGATTGGAATGGAATGCAATCAACCCAAAAGGAATGGAATGGAATGCAATGGAATGGAATCAACCCAAGTGGAATGGAATGGAGTGGAATGGAGTGGAATCAAACCGAATGGAACGGAATGGAATGGAATGGAATGGATTGAAATCAATCCGAATGGAATGGAGTGGAATGTAATGGAATGGAATGGAAAGGAATGGAATGGAATGGAATCAAGCAAAATGGAATGGAATGGAATGGAATGGAATGGAATCAAACGGAATGGAAGGGAAAGTAATGGAATGGAATGGAATCAACCCGAATGGAATGGAATGGAATGGAATGGAATGGAATGGAATGTAATCCACATGAATGGAATGGAATGTAATGGAATGGGATGGAATGGAATCACCAAGAATGGAAGGGAATGGAATGGAATGGAAAGGAATCAACCGGAATGGAACAGAATGGAATGGAATGGAATCAACACGAATGGAAAGGAATGGAAGGGAATGGAATCAATCAGAATGTAATGGAATGGAATGGAATGGAATGAATCGGAATGGAATGCAACCAACCCGAATGGAATGCAATGGAATGAAATGGAATGGAATGGAACGGAATGCAATCAACACGAATGGAATGGAATGAAACGGAATGGAATGGAATGGAATGGAATCAACCCGAATGGAATAGAATGGAATGGAATGGAATGGAATGGATTGGGATGGAATGGAATGGAATCAAACCAAATGGAATCGAATGGAGTGGATTGGAATGGAATGCAATGAACACGAATGGAATGGAATGGAATGGAATGGAATGGAATGGATTAAAGGAGAATGGAATGGAATGGAATCATCCCGAATGGCATGGAATGGAATGGAATGGAATGGAATGGAATGGAATGGAATGGAATGAAATGGAATGGAATCAACCCGAATGGAATGGAATGGAATGGAATGGAATGGAATGGAATGGAATGGAATGGAATCAACACGAATGGAATGGAATGGAACGGAATGGAATGGAATGGAATGGAATGGAATGGAATGGAATGGAATCAACCCGAAAAGAATGGAATGGAATGGAATGGAATAGAATGGAATGGAATGGAATGGAATGGAATGGAATGCAGTGTAATGGAATGGAATAGAATCAACCCGAATGCAATGGAAAGGAAAGAAATGGAATGGAATCAACACGAATGGAATGGAATGGAATGGAATGGAATGAAATGGAATGAAATGGAATGGAATGAAATGGAATGGAATCAACCCGAATGGAATGGAATGGAATGGAATGGAACGGAATGGAATTAACCCGAATGGAATGGAATGGAATGGCATGGAATAGAATGGAATGGAATGGAAGGGAATCAACCCGAATGGAATGGAATGGAATGGAATGGAATGGAATCATCCCGAATGGCATGGAATGGAATGGAATAGAATGTAATGGAATGGAATGAAATGGAATGGAATGAAATGGAATGGAATCAACCCGAATGGAATGGAATGTAATGGAATGGAACGGAATGGAATCAAACCGAATGGAATGGAATGGAACGGAATGGAATGGAATGGCATGGAATGGAATGGAAACAACACGAATGGAATGGAATGCAAAGGAAGGGAATAGAATGGAATGGAATGGAATGGAATCAACCCGAATGGAATGGAATGGAATGGAATGGAGTGGAATGGAATGGAATAGAATCAACCCGAATACAATGGAAAGGAAAGAAATGGAATGGAATCAACCCGAATGGAATGGAATGGAATGGAATGGAATGGAATGGAATGGATAGGAATGGAATGGAACCAACCCGAATGGAATGGAATCGAATGGAACGGAATGGAACGATATCAGACCGACTGCAATGGAATGGAATGGAATGGAATGCAATCAACACGAATTGAATGAAACGGAATGGAATGGAATCAACAAGAAAGGAATGGAATGGAATGGATTGGAATGGAATGGAATGGAATGGAATCAACCCGAAAGGAATGGAATGGAACGGAATGGAATGGATTGGAATGGTATCATCTCGAATGGAATGGAATGGAAAGGAACAAAATCAACCCGAATGGAATGGAATGGAATGGAATGGAATGGAAGGGAACAGAATGGAATCAACACGATTGGAATGGAATGGAATTGAATGGAATGGAAGGGAATGCAATGGAATGGAAGGAATGGAATGGAACCAACCCGAATGGAATGGAATCGAATGGAATATAATGAAACGGCATCAAACCGACTGGAATGGAATGGAATGGAATGGAATGAAATGGAATGGTATGGAATGGAATGGAATGGAATGAAATGGCATGGAATCAACCCGAATGGAATGGAATGGAGTGGAGTGGAATGGAATGGAATGGAAACAAGCCGAATGGAATGGAATGGAATGGAATGGAATGGAATGGAATGGATTCAACCCGAGTGGAATGGAATGGAATGCAATGGAATGGAATGAAATGGCATGGAATCAACAGGAATGGAATGGAATGGAATGGAATGGAACGGAACGGAATGGAATCAACCCGAATGGAATGGAATGGAATGGAAACGAAGGGAACGGAATGTAATGGAATGGAATGAACCCGAATGGAATGGAATGGAATGGAATTGAATGCAACAGAATCAACCCGAATGGAATGAAATGGAATGGAATGGAATGGAATGAAATGGAATAGAATAAACCCGAATGGAATGGAACTTAATGGAATGGAATGGAATGGAATGGTATGGAATCAACCTGAATGGAATGTAATGGAATGGAATAGAATGGAATGCTATGGAATCAACCCGAAAGGAACGGAATGGAACGGGATGGAATGGAATGGAATGGAATAAACCAGAATGGAATGGAATGGAATGGAATGGAATGGAATGGAATGGAATGGAATGCAATGGAATCAACCCGAATGGAATGGAATGGAATGGAATGGAATGGATTCAACCCGAATGGAATGGAATGGAATGGAATGGAATGGAATGCAATGAAAGTAACCCAAATGGAATGGAATGGAATGGAATGGAATGGAATGGAAAGGAATGGAATGGAATGGAATGGAATGGAATGGAATGGAATGGAATCAACCAGAATGGAATGGAATGGAATGGAATGGAATGGAATGGAATGGAATGGAATGGAATCAAACGGAATGGAATGGAATGGAATGGAATGGAATGGAATCAACCCGAATGGAATGGAATGGAATGGAATGGAATGAAACGGAAAGGAAAGGAACCAACCCGAATGCAATGAAATGGAATGAAATCGAATGGAATAAAATGGAATGGAATGGAACGGAATGGAATGGAATCAACTCGAATGGAATGGAATGGAATGGAATGGAATGGAAAGGAATCATCCCGAATAGCATGGAATGTAATGGAATGAAATGGAATGGATTGGAATCAAACCGAATGCAACGGAATGGAATGCAATGGAACGGAATGGATTGGAATGAACCCGAATGCAATGGAATGGAATGCAATGGAATGGAATGAAATGGAATGGAATCAAACGGAATGGAATGGAATGGAATGGAATGGAATGCAATGGAACGGAATGGAACCCACCCGAATGGAATGGAATGGAATGGAATGGAATCAACCCGAATAGAATGGAATGGAATGGAATGGAATGGAATGCATGGAATGGAATAGAATCAAACCGAATGTAAGGGAATGGAATGAAATGGAATGGAATCCACCCGAATGGAATGGAATGGAAAAGAATGGAATGGAATGGAATGGAATGGAATCAACCCGAATGGAATGGAATGGAATGGAATGGAATGGAATGGAATGGATTGGAACAGAATGGAATAGAATGGAATCAACCCGAATAGAATGCAATGGAATGGAATGGAATGGAATGCAATGGAATCAACCCGAATGGAATGGAATGGAATGGAAGGGAATGGAATGGAATGGAATGGAATGGAATCAACCGGAATGGAATGGAATGGAATGGAATGGATTGGAATGGAATGCAATCAACCCAAAAGGAATGGAATGGAATGCAATGGAATGGAATCAACCTAAGTGGAATGGAATGGAGTGGAATGGAGTGGAATCAAACCGAATGGAACGGAATGGAATGGAATGGAATGGAATCAAACAGAATGCAATGGAATGGAATGGAATGGAATGGAATGGAATGGAATGGATTGAAATCAATCCGAATGGAATGGAGTGGAATGTAATGGAATGGAATGGAAAGGAATGGAATGGAATGGAATCAAGCAAAATGGAATGGAATGGAATGGAATGGAATGGAATAGAATGGAATGCTATGGAATCAACCCGAAAGGAACGGAATGGAACGGGATGGAATGGAATGGAATGGAATAAACCAGAATGGAATGGAATGGAATGGAATGGAATGGAATGGAATGGAATGGAATGCAATGGAATCAACCCGAATGGAATGGAATGGAATGGAATGGAATGGATTCAACCCGAATGGAATGGAATGGAATGGAATGGAATGGAATGCAATGAAAGTAACCCAAATGGAATGGAATGGAATGGAATGGAATGGAATGGAAAGGAATGGAATGGAATGGAATGGAATGGAATGGAATGGAATGGAATCAACCAGAATGGAATGGAATGGAATGGAATGGAATGGAATGGAATGGAATGGAATGGAATCAAACGGAATGGAATGGAATGGAATGGAATGGAATGGAATCAACACGAATGGAATGGAATGGAATGGAATGGAATGAAACGGAAAGGAAAGGAACCAACCCGAATGCAATGAAATGGAATGAAATCGAATGGAATAAAATGGAATGGAATGGAACGGAATGGAATGGAATCAACTCGAATGGAATGGAATGGAATGGAATGGAATGGAAAGGAATCATCCCGAATAGCATGGAATGTAATGGAATGAAATGGAATGGATTGGAATCAAACCGAATGCAACGGAATGGAATGCAATGGAACGGAATGGATTGGAATGAACCCGAATGCAATGGAATGGAATGCAATGGAATGGAATGAAATGGAATGGAATCAAACGGAATGGAATGGAATGGAATGGAATGGAATGCAATGGAACGGAATGGAACCCACCCGAATGGAATGGAATGGAATGGAATGGAATCAACCCGAATAGAATGGAATGGAATGGAATGGAATGGAATGCATGGAATGGAATAGAATCAAACCGAATGTAAGGGAATGGAATGAAATGGAATGGAATCCACCCGAATGGAATGGAATGGAAAAGAATGGAATGGAATGGAATGGAATGGAATCAACCCGAATGGAATGGAATGGAATGGAATGGAATGGAATGGAATGGATTGGAACAGAATGGAATAGAATGGAATCAACCCGAATAGAATGCAATGGAATGGAATGGAATGGAATGCAATGGAATCAACCCGAATGGAATGGAATGGAATGGAAGGGAATGGAATGGAATGGAATGGAATGGAATCAACCGGAATGGAATGGAATGGAATGGAATGGATTGGAATGGAATGCAATCAACCCAAAAGGAATGGAATGGAATGCAATGGAATGGAATCAACCTAAGTGGAATGGAATGGAGTGGAATGGAGTGGAATCAAACCGAATGGAACGGAATGGAATGGAATGGAATGGAATCAAACAGAATGCAATGGAATGGAATGGAATGGAATGGAATGGAATGGAATGGATTGAAATCAATCCGAATGGAATGGAGTGGAATGTAATGGAATGGAATGGAAAGGAATGGAATGGAATGGAATCAAGCAAAATGGAATGGAATGGAATGGAATGGAATGGAATGGAATGGAATCAAACGGAATGGAATAGAAAGTAATGGAATGGAATGGAATCAACCCGAATGGAATGGAATGGAATGGAATGGAATGGAATGGAAGAGAATCAACCCGAATACAATGGAAAGGAAAGAAATGGAATGGAATCAACCCGAGTGGAATGGAATGGAATGGAATGGAATGGAATGGAACGCAATGGAATCAACCCGAACGGAATGGAATGGAATGGAATGGAATGGAATGGAATGGATAGGAATGGAATGGAACCAACCCGAATGGAATCGAATCGAATGGAACGGAATGGAACGATATCAGACCAACTGCAATGGAATGGAATGGAATGGAATGCAATCAACACGAATGGAATGAAACGGAATGGAATGGAATCAACAAGAAAGGAATGGAATGGTATGGAATGGAATGGAATGGAATGGAATGGAATCAACCCGAAAGGAATGGAATGGAACGGAATGGAATGGATTGGAATGGTATCATCTCGAATGGAATGGAATGGAAAGGAACAGAATCAACCCGAATGGAATGGAATGGAATGGAATGGAATGGAATCAACCCGAATGGAATAGAATGGAATGGTATGGAAGGGAATGCAAAGAAGTCAACCCGAATGGAATGGAATGGAATGGAATGGAATGGAATGCAATGAAATGGAATGGCATGGAATCAACCGGAATGGAATGGAATGGAATGGAATGGAATGGAACGGAATGGTATCAACCCGATTGGAATGGAATGGAATTGAATGGAATGGAATGGAAAGGAATGGAATGGAAAAGAATCAACACGAATGTAATGGAATGGAATGGAATGGAAAGGAATGGAATGGAAAGTATCAACTCGAATGAAATGGAATTGAATGAAATGGAATGGAATCCAAGCGAACGGAATGGAATGGAATGGGATGGAATGGAATGGCATGGAATTCAATGGAATGGAGTAAACCCGAATAGAATGGAATGGAATGGAATGGAATGGAATGGAATGGAATGGAATGGAATGGCATGGAATTGAATGGAATGGAGTCAACCCGAATGGAATGGAATGGAATGGAATGGAATGGATTGGAATGGAATTCAATCAACCCAAGTGGAATGGAATGGAATGCAATGGAATGGAATCAACCCGAATGCAATGGAATGGAGTGGAATGGAATGGAATCAAACCGAATGGAACGGAATGGAATGGAATGGAATGGAATCAACCAGAATGGAATGGAATGGAATGGAATGCAATGGAATGGAATCAACCCGAATGGAATGGAATGCAATGGAATGGAATGGAATGGAACGGAATGCAATCAACACGAATGGAATGGAATGAAAGGGAATGGAATGGAATGGAATCAACCCCAATGGAATGGAATGGAATGGAATGGAATGGAATGGAATGGAATGGAATGGAATGGATTGGGATGGAATGGAATGGAATCAAACCAAATGGAATGGAATGGAGTGGATTGGAATGGAATGCAATCAACCCGAATGGAATGGAATGGAATGGAATGGAATGGAGTAAAGGAGAATGGAGTGGAGTGGAATGGAATGGAATCATCCCGAATGGCATGGAATGGAATGGAATGGAATGGAATGGAATGGAATGAAATGTAATGGAATGAAATGGAATGGAATCAACCCGAATGGAATGGAATGGAACGGAATGGAATGGAATGGAATGGAATGGAATGGAATCAACCCGTATGGAATGGAATGGAATGGCAAGGAATAGAATGGAATGGAATGGAATGGAATGGAATCATCCCGAATGGCATGGAATGGAATGGAATGGAATGGAATGGAATGTAATGGAATGAAATGGAATGGAATCAAGCCGAATGGAATGGAATGGAATGGAATGGAATGGAATCAACCCGAATGGAATGGAATGGAATGGAATGGAATGGAATGGAATGGAATGGAATCAACCCGAATGGAATGGAATGGAATGGCATGGAATAGAATGGAATGGAATGGAATGGAATCAACCCGAATGGAATGGAATGGAATGGAATGGAATGGAATGGAATGGAATTGAATCATCCCAAATGGCATGGAATGTAATGGAATATAATGGAATGGAATGGAATGAAATGGAATGGAATGAAATGGAATGGAATCAAAACGAATGAAATGGATTGGAATGGAATGGAAAGGAATGGAATCAACCCGAATGGAATGGAATGGAACGGAATGGAATGGAATGGCATGGAATGGAATGGAATCAACCCGAATGGAATGGAATGCAATGGAATGGAATAGAATGGAATGGAATGGAATGGAATCAACCCGAATGGAATGGAATGGAATGAATGGAGTGGAATGGAATGGAAGAGAATCAACCCGAATACAATGGAAAGGAAAGAAATGGAATGGAATCAACCCGAATGGAATGGAATGGAATGGAATGGAATGGAATGGAATGGAATGGAATGGAATGGAACGGAATGGAATCAACCCGAAAGAATGGAATGGAATGGAATGGAATGGAATGGAATGGAATGGATAGGAATGGAATGGAACAAACCCGAATGGAATGGAATCGAATGGAACGGAATGGAGCGATATCAGACCGACTGCAATGGAATGGAATGGAATGGAATGCAATCAACACGAATGGAATGAAACGGAATGGAATGGAATCAACAAGAAAGGAATGGAATGGAATGCAATGGAATGGAATGGAATGGAATGGAATCAACCCGAAAGGAATGGAATGGAACGGAATGGAATGGATTTGAATGGTATCATCTCGAATGGAATGGAATGGAAAGGAACAGAATCAACCCGAATGGAATGGAATGGAATGGAATGGAATAGAATCAACCCGAATGGAATGGACTGGAATGGAATGGAATGGAATGGAATCAACCCGAATGGAATAGAATGGAATGGGATGGAATGGAATGCAAAGAAGTCAACCCGAATGGAATGGAATGGAATGGAATGGAATGGAATGCAATGAAATGAAATGGCATGGAATCAACCGGAATGGAATGGAATGGAATGGAATGGAACGGAATGGTATCAACCCGATTGGAATGGAATGGAATGGAATGGAGTGGAATGGAATGGAATGGAAAGGAATGGAATGGAAAAGAATCAACTCGAATGTAATGGAATGGAATGGAATGGAAAGGAATGGAATGGAAATTATCAACTCGAATGTAATGGAATTGAATGAAATGGAATGGAATCCAAGCGAATGGAATGGAATGGAATGGGATGGAATGGAATGACATGGAATTGAATGGAATGGAGTCAACCCGAATGGAATGGAATGGAATGGAATGGAATGGAATGGAAAGGCATGGAATTGAATGGAATGGAGTCAACCCGAATGGAATGGAATGGAATGGAATGGAAAGGAATGGAATGGAATGGAATGGAATGGAATCAACCCGAATGGAATGGAACGGAATGGATTGAAATGGAATGGAATCAACGTGAATGGAATGGAATGGAATGGAATGCAATTTAATCAACCCGAATGGAATGGAATGGAATTTAATGGAATGAAATGGAATCAACCGGAATGGAATGGAATGGAATGGAATGGTTTGGAATGGAATGCAATCAACCCAAATATAATGGAATGGAAGGGAATGGAATGGAATGGAATGGAATCAACCTAAATGGAATGGAAAGGAATGGAATGGAATGGAATGGAATCAACCAGAATGGAATGGAATTTATTGGAGTCAAACCGAATGGCATTGAATGGAATAGAATCAACCCGAATGGAATGGAATGGAATGGAATGGAATGGAATGAAATGGAATGGAACGGTACGGAATGGAATGGAATGTTATCAACCTGAATGGAATGCTATGGAATGGAATGAAATGGAATGGAGGAGAATCAACCCGAATGGAATGGAATTGAAAGGAATGGAATGGAATGGAACGGAATGGAATCAACCCGAATGGAATGGAATGGAACGGAATGGAATGGAATGGAATGGAATGGAATGGAATCAACCCGAATGGAATGGAATGGAATGGCATGGAATAGAATGGAATGGAATGGAATGGAATCAACCCGAATGGAATGGAATGGAATGGAATGGAATGGAATGGAATCATCCCGAATGGCATGGAATGGAATGGAATAGAATGGAATGGAATGGAATGAAATGGAATGGAATGAAATGGAATGAAATCAACCCGAATGAAATGGAATGGAATGGAATGGAATGGAATGGAATCAACGCGAATGGAATGGAATGGAACGGAATGGAATGGTATGGCATGGAATGGAATGGAATCAACCCGAATGGAATGGAATGCAATGGAATGGAATAGAATGGAACGGAATGGAATGGAATCAACCCGAATGGAATGGAATGGAATGGAATGGAAGAGAATCAACCCGAATACAACGGAAAGGAAAGAAATGGAATGGAATCAACCCGAGTGGAATGGAATGGAATGGAATGGAATGGAACGCAATGGAATCAACCCGAACGGAATGGAATGGAATGGAATGGAATGGAATGGATAGGAATGGAATGGAACCAACCCGAATGGAATGGAATCGAATGGAACGGAATGGAACGATATCAGACCGACTGCAATGGAATGGAACGGAATGGAATGGATTGGAATGGTATCATCTCGAATGGAATGGAATGGAAAGGAACAGAATCAACCCGAATGGAATGGAATGGAATGGAATGGAATGGAATCAACCCGAATGGAATAGAATGGAATGGGATGGAAGGGAATGCAAAGAAGTCAACCCGAATGGAATGGAATGGAATGGAATGGAATGGAATGGAATGCAATGAAATGGAATGGCATGGAATCAACCGGAATGGAATGGAATGGAATGGAATGGAACGGAATGGTATCAACCCGATTGGAATGGAATGGAATGGAATGGAATGGAATGGAAAGGAATGGAATGGAAAAGAATCAACTCGAATGTAATGGAATGGAATGGAATGGAAAGAATGGAATGGAAAGTATCATCTCGAATGTAATGGAATTGAATGAAATGGAATGGAATCCAAGCGAATGGAATGGAATGGAATGGGATGGAATGGAATGGCATGGAATTGAATGGAATGGAGTCAACCCGAATGGAATGGAATGGAATGGAATGGAATGGAATGGCATGGAATTGAATGGAATGGAGTCAACCCGAATGGAATGGAATGGAATGGAATGGAATGGATTGGAATGGAATGCAATCAATCCAAATGGAATGGAATGGAATGCAATGGAATGGAATCAACCCGAATGCAATGGAATGGAGTGGAATGGAATGGAATCAAACCGAATGGAACGGAATGGAATGGAATGGAATGGAATCAACCAGAATGGAATGGAATGGAATGGAATGGAATGGAATGGAATGGAATGGAATCAACCCGAATGGAATGGAATGGAATGGAATGGAATGGAACGGAATGCAATCAACACGAATGGAATGGAATGAAAGGGAAGGGAATGGAATGGAATCAACCCGAATGGAATGGAATGGAATGGAATGGAATGGATTGGGATGGAATGGAATGGAATCAAACGAAATGGAATGGAATGGAGTGGATTGGAATGGAATGCAATCAACCCGAATGGAATGGAATGGAATGGAATGGAATGGAATGGAATGGAGTAAAGGAGAATGGAATGGAATGGAATGGAATGGAATCATCCCGAATGGCATGGAATGGAATGGAATGGAATGGAATGAAATGTAATGGAATGAAATGGAATGGAATCAACCCGAATGGAATGGAATGGAATGGAATGGAACGGAATGGAATCAACCCGAATGGAATGGAATGGAACGGAATGGAATGGAATGGAATGGAATGGAATGGAATGGAATGGAATGGAATCAACCCGAATGGAATGGAATGGAATGGCATGGAATAGAATGGAATGGAATGGAAAGGAAAGGAATCATCCCGAATGGCATGGAATGGAATGGAATGGAATGGAATGAAATGTAATGGAATGAAATGGAATGGAATCAACCCGAATGGAATGGAATGGAATGGAACGGAATGGAATCAACCCGAATGGAATGGAATGGAATGGAATGGAATGGAATGGAATGGAATGGAATGCAATGGAATGGAATCAACCCGAATGGAATGGAATGGAATGGCATGGAATACAATGGAATGGAATGGAATGGAATCAACCCGAATGGAATGGAATGGAATGGAATGGAATGGAAAGGCATGGAATTGAATGGAATGGAGTCAACCCGAATGGAATGGAATGGAATGGAATGGAATGGAATGGAATGGAATGGAATCAACCCGAATGGAATGGAAAGGAATGGATTGAAATGGAATGGAATCAACGTGAATGGAATGGAATGGAATGGAATGCAATTTAATCAACCCGAATGGAATGGAATGGAATTTAATGGAATGAAATGGAATCAACCGGAATGGAATGGAATGGAATGGAATGGTTTGGAATGGAATGCAATCAACCCAAATATAATGGAATGGAAGGGAATGGAATGGAATGGAATGGAATCAACCTAAATGGAATGGAAAGGAATGGAATGGAATGGAATGGAATCAACCAGAATGGAATGGAATTTATTGGAGTCAAACCGAATGGCATTGAATGGAATAGAATCAACCCGAATGGAATGGAATGGAATGGAATGGAATGGAATGAAATGGAATGGAACGGTACGGAATGGAATGGAATGTTATCAACCTGAATGGAATGCTATGGAATGGAATGAAATGGAATGGAGGAGAATCAACCCGAATGGAATGGAATTGAAAGGAATGGAATGGAATGGAACGGAATGGAATCAACCCGAATGGAATGGAATGGAACGGAATGGAATGGAATGGAATGGAATGGAATGGAATCAACCCGAATGGAATGGAATGGAATGGCATGGAATAGAATGGAATGGAATGGAATGGAATCAACCCGAATGGAATGGAATGGAATGGAATGGAATGGAATGGAATCATCCCGAATGGCATGGAATGGAATGGAATAGAATGGAATGGAATGGAATGAAATGGAATGGAATGAAATGGAATGGAATCAACCAGAATGAAATGGAATGGAATGGAATGGAATGGAATGGAATCAACGCGAATGGAATGGAATGGAACGGAATGGAATGGTATGGCATGGAATGGAATGGAATCAACCCGAATGGAATGGAATGCAATGGAATGGAATAGAATGGAATGGAATGGAATGGAATCAACCCGAATGGAATGGAATGGAATGGAATGGAAGAGAATCAACCCGAATACAACGGAAAGGAAAGAAATGGAATGGAATCAACCCGAGTGGAATGGAATGGAATGGAATGGAATGGAACGCAATGGAATCAACCCGAACGGAATGGAATGGAATGGATAGGAATGGAATGGAACCAACCCGAATGGAATGGAATCGAATGGAACGGAATGGAACGATATCAGACCGACTGCAATGGAATGGAACGGAATGGAATGGATTGGAATGGTATCATCTCGAATGGAATGGAATGGAAAGGAACAGAATCAACCCGAATGGAATGGAATGGAATGGAATGGAATGGAATCAACCCGAATGGAATAGAATGGAATGGGATGGAAGGGAATGCAAAGAAGTCAACCCGAATGGAATGGAATGGAATGGAATGGAATGGATTGGGATGGAATGGAATGGAATCAAACGAAATGGAATGGAATGGAGTGGATTGGAATGGAATGCAATCAACCCGAATGGAATGGAATGGAATGGAATGGAATGGAATGGAATGGAGTAAAGGAGAATGGAATGGAATGGAATGGAATGGAATCATCCCGAATGGCATGGAATGGAATGGAATGGAATGGAATGAAATGTAATGGAATGAAATGGAATGGAATCAACCCGAATGGAATGGAATGGAATGGAATGGAACGGAATGGAATCAACCCGAATGGAATGGAATGGAACGGAATGGAATGGAATGGAATGGAATGGAATGGAATGGAATGGAATGGAATGGAATCAACCCGAATGGAATGGAATGGAATGGCATGGAATAGAATGGAATGGAATGGAAAGGAAAGGAATCATCCCGAATGGCATGGAATGGAATGGAATGGAATGGAATGAAATGTAATGGAATGAAATGGAATGGAATCAACCCGAATGGAATGGAATGGAATGGAACGGAATGGAATCAACCCGAATGGAATGGAATGGAATGGAATGGAATGGAATGGAATGGAATGGAATGGAATGCAATGGAATGGAATCAACCCGAATGGAATGGAATGGAATGGCATGGAATACAATGGAATGGAATGGAATGGAATCAACCCGAATGGAATGGAATGGAATGGAATGGAATGGAATGGAATGGAATTGAATCATCCCGAATGGCATGGAATGGAATGGAATATAATGGAATGGAATGGAATGAAATGGAATGGAATGAAATGGAATGGAATCAAAACGAATGAAATGGAATGGAATGGAATGGAACGGAATGGAATCAACCCGAATGGAATGGAATGGAACGGAATGGAATGGAATGGCATGGAATGGAATGGAATCAACCCGAATGGAATGGAATGCAATGGAATGGAATAAAACGGAATGGAATGTAATGGAATCAACCCGAATGGAATGGAATGGAATGGAATGGAATGGAATGGAAGAGAATCAACCCGAATACAATGGAAAGGAAAGAAATGGAATGGAATCAACCCGAATGGAATGGAATGGAATGGAATGGAATGGAATGGAATGGAACCGAATGGAATCAACCCGAACGGAATGGAATGGAATGGAATGGAATGGAATGGATAGGAATGGAATGGAACCAACCCGAATGGAATGGAATCGAATGGAACGGAATGGAACGATATCAGACCGACTGCAATGGAATGGAATGGAATGGAATGCAATCAACACGAATGGAATGAAACGGAATGGAATGGAATCAACAAGAATGGAATGGAATGGAATGGAATGGAATGGAATGGAATCAACCCGAACGGAATGGAATGGAACGGAATGGAATGCATTGGAATGGTATCATCTCGAATGGAATGGAATGGAAAGGAACAGAATCAACCCAAATGGAATGGAATGGAAAGGAATGGAATAGAATCAACCCGAATGGAATGGAATGGAATGGAATGGAATGGAATGGAATGGAATGGAATGGAATGGAATGGAATCAACCCGAATGGAATAGAATGGAATGGGATGGAAGGGAATGCAAAGAAGTCAACCCGAATGGAATGGAATGGAATGGAATGGAATGGAATGGAATGCAATGAAATGGAATGGCATGGAATCAACCGGAATGGAATGGAATGGAATGGTATGGAACGGAATGGTATCAACGCGATTGGAATGGAATGGAATGGAATGGAATGTAATGGAATGGAAAGGAATGGAATGGAAAAGAATCAACTCGAATGGAATGGAATGGAATGGAATGGAATGGAATGGAAAGTATCAACTCGAATGTAATGGAATTGAATGAAATGGAATGGAATCCAAGCGAATGGAATGGAATGGAATGGGATGGAATGGAATGGCATGGAATTGAATGGAATGGAGTCAACCCGAATGGAATGGAATGGAATGGAATGGAATGGAATGGCATGGAATTGAATGGAATGGAGTCAACCCGAATGGAATGGAATGGAATGGAATGGAATGGAATGGAATGGAATGGAATGGAATCAACGTGAATGGAATGGAATGGAATGGAATGCAATTTTATCAACCCGAATGGAATGGAATGGAATGGAATGGAATGAAATGGAATCAACCGGAATGGAATGGAATGGATTGGAATGGATTGCAATGGAATGCAATCAACCCAAATATAATGGAATGGAAGGGAATGGAATGGAATGGAATGGAATCAACCTAAATGGAATGGAAAGGAATGGAATGGAATGCAATGGAATCAACCAGAATGGAATGGAATTTATTTGAGTCAAACCGAATGGCATTGAATGGAATGGAATCAACCCGAATGGAATGGAATGGAATGAAATGGAATGGAATGGAACGGAATGGAATGGAATGTTATCAACCTGAATGGAAAGCTATGGAATGGAATGGAATGGAATGGAGGAGAATCAACCCAAATGGAATGGAATTGAAAGTAATGGAATGTAATGGAATGGAATGGAATCAACCAGAATGGATTGGAATGGAATGGAATGGAATGGAATGGAAACAACCGGAATGGAATGGAATGGAATTCAATGGAATGGAATGGAATCAACCCGAATGGAATGGAATGGAATCAACCCGAATGGAATGGAATGGAATGGAATGGAATGAAACGGAATGGAACGGAACCAACCCGAATGGAATGGAATGGAATGGAATGGAATGGAATGGAATGCAATGAAATGGAATGGCATGGAATCAACCGGAATGGAATGGAATGGAATGGAATGGAACGGAATGGTATCAACCCGATTGGAATGGAATGGAATGGAATGGAATGGAATGGAAAGGAATGGAATGGAAAAGAATCAACTCGAATGTAATGGAATGGAATGGAATGGAAAGAATGGAATGGAAAGTATCATCTCGAATGTAATGGAATTGAATGAAATGGAATGGAATCCAAGCGAATGGAATGGAATGGAATGGGATGGAATGGAATGGCATGGAATTGAATGGAATGGAGTCAACCCGAATGGAATGGAATGGAATGGAATGGAATGGAATGGCATGGAATTGAATGGAATGGAGTCAACCCGAATGGAATGGAATGGAATGGAATGGAATGGATTGGAATGGAATGCAATCAATCCAAATGGAATGGAATGGAATGCAATGGAATGGAATCAACCCGAATGCAATGGAATGGAGTGGAATGGAATGGAATCAAACCGAATGGAACGGAATGGAATGGAATGGAATGGAATCAACCAGAATGGAATGGAATGGAATGGAATGGAATGGAATGGAATGGAATGGAATCAACCCGAATGGAATGGAATGAATGGAATGGAATGGAACGGAATGCAATCAACACGAATGGAATGGAATGAAAGGGAAGGGAATGGAATGGAATCAACCCGAATGGAATGGAATGGAATGGAATGGAATGGATTGGGATGGAATGGAATGGAATCAAACGAAATGGAATGGAATGGAGTGGATTGGAATGGAATGCAATCAACACGAATGGAATGGAATGGAATGGAATGGAATGGAGTAAAGGAGAATGGAATGGAATGGAATGGAATGGAATCATCCCGAATGGCATGGAATGGAATGGAATGGAATGGAATGAAATGTTATGGAATGAAATGGAATGGAATCAACCCGAATGGAATGGAATGGAATGGAATGGAACGGAATGGAATCAACCCGAATGGAATGGAATGGAACGGAATGGAATGGAATGGAATGGAATGGAATGGAATGGAATGGAATGGAATGGAATGGAATCAACCCGAATGGAATGGAATGGAATGGCATGGAATAGAATGGAATGGAATGGAAAGGAAAGGAATCATCCCGAATGGCATGGAATGGAATGGAATGGAATGGAATGAAATGTAATGGAATGAAATGGAATGGAATCAACCCGAATGGAATGGAATGGAATGGAACGGAATGGAATCAACTCGAATGGAATGGAATGGAATGGAATGGAATGGAATGGAATGGAATGGAATGGAATGCAATGGAATGGAATCAACCCGAATGGAATGGAATGGAATGGCATGGAATACAATGGAATGGAATGGAATGGAATCAACCCGAATGGAATGGAATGGAATGGAATGGAATGGAATGGAATGGAATTGAATCATCCCGAATGGCATGGAATGGAATGGAATATAATGGAATGGAATGGAATGAAATGGAATGGAATGAAATGGAATGGAATCAAAACGAATGAAATGGAATGGAATGGAATGGAACGGAATGGAATCAACCCGAATGGAATGGAATGGAACGGAATGGAATGGAATGGCATGGAATGGAATGGAATCAACCCGAATGGAATGGAATGCAATGGAATGGAATGGAATGGAAGAGAATCAACCCGAATACAATGGAAAGGAAAGAAATGGAATGGAATCAACCCGAATGGAATGGAATGGAATGGAATGGAATGGAATGGAATGGAACCGAATGGAATCAACCCGAACGGAATGGAATGGAATGGAATGGAATGGAATGGATAGGAATGGAATGGAACCAACCCGAATGGAATGGAATCGAATGGAACGGAATGGAACGATATCAGACCGACTGCAATGGAATGGAATGGAATGGAATGCAATCAACACGAATGGAATGAAACGGAATGGAATGGAATCAACAAGAATGGAATGGAATGGAATGGAATGGAATGGAATGGAATGGAATCAACCCGAACGGAATGGAATGGAACGGAATGGAATGCATTGGAATGGTATCATCTCGAATGGAATGGAATGGAAAGGAACAGAATCAACCCAAATGGAATGGAATGGAAAGGAATGGAATAGAATCAACCCGAATGGAATGGAATGGAATGGAATGGAATGGAATGGAATGGAATGGAATGGAATGGAATCAACCCGAATGGAATAGAATGGAATGGGATGGAAGGGAATGCAAAGAAGTCAACCCGAATGGAATGGAATGGAATGGAATGGAATGGAATGGAATGGAATGCAATGAAATGGAATGGCATGGAATCAACCGGAATGGAATGGAATGGAATGGTATGGAACGGAATGGTATCAACCCGAATGGAATGGAATGGAATGGAACGGAATGGAATCAACCCGAATGGAATGGAATGGAATGGAATGGAATGGAATGGAATGGAATGGAATGGAATGGAATTGATTGGAATCAACCCGAATGCAATGGAATGGAATGCAATGGAATGGAGTGAAATGGAATGGAATCAACCCGAATGGAATGGAATGGAATGGAAAGGAATGGAACGGAATGGAATCAACCCGAATGGAATAGAATGGAATGGAATCAACCTGAATAGAATGGAAAGGAATGGAATGGAATGGAATGGAATGGAATGGAATGGAATGGAATAGAATGAAACCGAATGTAATGGAATGGAATGAAATGGAATGGAGTCCACCCGAATGGAATGGAATGGAATGGGATGGAATGGAATGGAATGGAATCAACCCGAATGGAATGGAATGGCGTGGAATGGAATGGAAAGGAACGGAATGGAATAGAATGGAATCAACACGAATGGAATGGAATGGAATGGAATGGAATGGAATGGAATGGAATGGAATGCAATGGAGTCAACCCGAATGGAATGGAATGGAATCAAGCGGAATGGAATGGAATGTAGTGGAATGGAATGGATTGGAATGGAATGCAATCAACCCAAATTGAATGGAATGGAATGCAATGGAATGGAATCAACCCGAATGTAATGGAATGGAATGGAATGGAATGGAAAGGAATGGAATTGAAAGGAATGGAATGGATTCATATCAATCCGAATGGAATGGAGTGGAATCGAATGGAATGGAATGGAAAGGAATGGAATGAAATGGAATCAAGCAAAATGGAATGGAATGGAATGGAATGGAATGGAATCAAACGGAATGGAATGGAAAGGAATGGAATGGAATGGAATCAACCCGAATGGAATGGATTGGAATGGAATGGAATGGAATGGAATGGAATGGAATCAACATGAATGGAATGGAATGGAATGGAATGGAATGGAATCACCAAGAATGGAAGGGAATGGATTGGAATGGAATGGAAAGGAATCAACCGGAATAGAACGGAATGGAATGGAATGGAATCAACCCGAATGGAAAGGAATGGAAGGGAATGGAATCAACCAGAATGGAATGGAATGGAATGGAATGGAATGAATCGGAATGGAATGGATCCAACCCGAATGGAATGGAATGGAATGAAATGGAATTGAATGGAATGGAATGGAATGAAATGGAATGGAATGGAATGTAAGGGAATGGAATCAACACGAATGGAATGGAATGGAATGGAAGGGAATGGAATCAACCCGAATGGAATGGAATGGAATGGAATTGAATGGAATGGATTGGAATGGAATCAACCCAAATGGAATGGAGTGGAATGAAGTGGAATCAACACGAATGGAATGGAATGGAATGGAATGAACACGAATGGAATGGAAAGGAAAGGAATGGAATGGGATGGAATGGAGTGGAATGTAATAAACCCGAACGCAATGGAATGGAATGGATTCGAATGGAATGGAATCAACCCGAATGGAATGGAATGGAATGGAATGGAATGGAATGGAGTAAACGCGAATGGAATGGAATGAAATGGAATGGAATGGAATCAACAGGAATGGAATGCAATGGAAAGGAATGGAATGGAATGGAATGGAATCAACCTAAATGGAATGGAAAGGACTGGAATGGATTGGAATGGAATCAACCAGAATGGAATGGAATGGAATGGAGTCAAACCGAATAGAATTGAATGGAATGGAATCAACCCTAATGGAATGGAATGAAATGGAATGGAAAGGAATGATATCAAACCGAATGCAATGCTATGGAAAGGAATGGAAAGGAATGGAAGGGAATCAACCCGAATGGAATGGAATGGAATGGAAAGGAATGGAATGGAATGGAATGGAATGGAATCATCCAGAATGGAATGGAATGGAATGGAATGGAACGGAATGGAATCAATCCGAATGGAATGCAATGGAATGGAATGGAATGGAAAGGAATGGAATGGAATCAACCCGAATGGAATGGAATCTAATGGAATGGAATGGAATGGAATCAACAAGAAAGGAATGGAATGGAATTAAATGGAATGGAATGGAATGGAATGGAATCAACCCGAATGGAATGGAATGGAATGGAATTCAAAGGAACCCAATCAACCCGAATGGAATGGAATGTAATAGGAATGAAATGGTATAGAATTAACCCGAATGGATAGGAATGGAATGGAATGGAAACAACCCGAATGGAATGGAATGGAATGGGATGGAAAGAAATCGAATGGAGTGGAATGGAATGGAATGGAATCAACCGAATGGAATGGAATGGAATGGAATGCAATGGAATGGAATAGAATGGAATGGAATCAACTCAAATGGAACGGAATGGAAAGGATTGGTATGGAATCAACATGAATGGAATGGAATGGAATGGAATGGAAAGGAATGGAATTGAGTCAGCCCGAATGGAATGGAATGGAATGGAATGGAATGGAATGGAATAGAGTGGAATCAACCGTAACTGAATGGGATGGAATTGAATGGAATGGAATGGAATCAACACGAATGGAATAGAATGGAATGGAATGGAATGCAATGGAATGGAAAGGAATGGAAAGGAATGGAATCAACCCAAATGGAATGGAGTGGAGTGGAATGCAATGGAATGGAATGGAATGGAATGGAATGGAATGGAATTGAATGGAGTGGAATGGAATCAACCAGAATGGAATGGAATGGAATGGATTGCAATAGAATGGAATGGAACAAACCAGAATGGAATGCAATGGAATGGAATGGAATGGACTGGAATCAACCCGAGTGGAATGGAAAGGAAAGCAATGGAATGGAATGAAATGGCATGGAATTAACCCGAAAGGAGTGGAATGGAGTGGAATGGGATGGAACGCAATGGAATCAACCGGAATGGAATGGAATGGAATGGAATGGAATGGAATGGAATGGAATGGAATGAAACGGAACGGAATAAACCCTAAAGGAATGGAATGGAACGGAATGTGATGGAATGGAATCAACCCGAATGGAATGGAATGGAATGGAATGGAATGGAATCGTACGGAATCAACCCGAAAGGAATGGAATGGAATGTGATGGAATGGAATGGAATGGAATAAACCCGAATGGAATGGAATGGAATGGAATGGAATCAACCCGAATGGAATGGAGTGGAATGGAATGGAATTGAAAGGAATGGAATGGAGTCAACCTAAATGTAATGGAAAGGAATGGAATGGAATGGTATGGAATCAACCGGAATGAAATGGAATGGAATGTAGTCAAACCGAATGGAATCGAATGGAATGGAAAAAACCTGAATGGAATGGAATGGAAAGGAATGGAATGTTATCAACCCGAATGGAATGGAATGGAATGGAAGGGAATGAACCCGAATGGAATGGAATGGAATGGAATGGAAAGGAATGGAAGGGAATGGAATCAACCAGAATGGAATGGAATGGAATGGAATGGAAAGGAATGGAATGGAATGGAATCAACCAGAATGGAATGGATTGGAATGGAATGGAATGGAATGGAATGGAATGGAATCAACCCGAATGGAAAGGAATGGAACGGAATGGAATCAACCAGAATGGAATGGAATGGAGTGGAATGGAATGAATCGGAATGGAATGGATCCAACCCGAATGGAATGGAATGGAATGAAATGGAATTGAATGGAATGGAATGGAATGAAATGGAATGGAATGGAATGTAAGGGAATGGAATCAACACGAATGGAATGGAATGGAACGGAATGGAATGGAATGGAAGGGAATGGAATCAACCCGAATGGAATGGAATGGAATGGAATGGAATGGAATGGAATGGATTGGAATGGAATCAACCCAAATGGAATGGAATGGAATGAAGTGGAATCAACACGAATGGAATGGAATGGAATGGAATGAACACGAATGAAATGGAAAGGAATGGAATGGAATGGGATGGAATGGAGTGGAATGTAATAAACCCGAACGCAATGGAATGGAATGGATTCGAATGGAATGGAATCAACCCGAATGGAATGGAATGGAATGGAATGGAATGGAGTAAACGCGAATGGAATGGAATGAAATGGAATGGAATGGAATCAACAGGAATGGAATGCAATGGAAAGGAATGGAATGGAATGGAATGGAATCAACCTAAATGGAATGGAAAGGACTGGATTGGATTGGAATGGAATCAACCAGAATGGAATGGAATGGAATGGAGTCAAACCGAATAGAATTGAATGGAATGGAATCAACCCTAATGGAATGGAATGAAATGGAATGGAAAGGAATGTTATCAAACCCAATGGAATGCTATGGAAAGGAATGGAAAGGAATGGAAGGGAATCAACCCGAATGGAATGGAATGGAATGGAAAGGAATGGAATGGAATGGAATGGAATCATCCAGAATGGAATGGAATGGAATGGAATGGAACGGAATGGAATCAATCCCAATGGAAAGCAATGGAATGGAATGGAATGGAAAGGAATGGAATGGAATCAACCCGAATGGAATGGAATCGAATGGAATGGAATGGAATGGAATCAACAAGAAAGGAATGGAATGGAATTAAATGGAATGGAATGGAATGGAATCAACCCGAATGGAATGGAATGGAATGGAATTCAAAGGAACCCAATCAACCCGAATGGAATGGAATGTAATAGGAATGAAATGGAATAGAATTAACCCGAATGGATAGGAATGGAATGGAATGGAAACAACCCGAATGGAATGGAATGGAATGGGATGGAATGAAATCGAATGGAGTGGAACGGAATGGAATGGAATCAACCGAATGGAATGGAATGGAATGGAATGCAATGGAATGGAATGGAATGGAATGGAATCAACTCAAATGGAACGGAATGGAAAGGATTGGTATGGAATCAACATGAATGGAATGGAATGGAATGGATTGGAAAGGAATGGAATTGAGTCAGCCCGAATGGAATGGAATGGAATGGAATGGAATGGAATGGAATAGAGTGGAATCAACCGTAACTGAATGGGATGGAATTGAATGGAATGGAATGGAATCAACGCGAATGGAATAGAATGGAATGGAATGGAATGCAATGGAATGGAAAGGAATGGAAAGGAATGGAATCAACCCAAATGGAATGGAGTGGAGTGGAATGCAATGGAATGGAATGGAATGGAATGGAATGGAATGGAATTGAATGGAGTGGAATGGAATCAACCAGAATGGAATGGAATGGAATGGATTGCAATAGAATGGAATGGAACAAACCAGAATGGAATGCAATGGAATGGAATGGAATGGAATGGAATCAACCCGAGTGGAATGGAAAGGAAAGCAATGGAATGGAATGAAATGGCATGGAATTAACCCGAAAGGAATGGAATGGAGTGGAATGGAATGGAACGCAATGGAATCAACCGGAATGGAATGGAATGGAATGGAATGGAATGGAATGAAACGGAACGGAATAAACCCTAAAGGAATGGAATGGAACGGAATGTGATGGAATGGAATCAACCCGAATGGAATGGAATGGAATGGAATGGTATGGAATCAACCCGAGTGGTATGCAATGTAATGGAATGGAATGGAATCATACGGAATCAACCCGAAAGGAATGGAATGGAATGTGATGGAATGGAATGGAATGGAATAAACCCGAATGGAATGGAATGGAATGGAATGGAATCAACCCGAATGGAATGGAATGGAATGGAATGGAAAGGAATGGAATGGAGTCAACCTAAATGGAATGGAAAGGAATGGAATGGAATGGTATGGAATCAACCGGAATGAAATGGAATGGAATGTAGTCAAAGCGAATGGAATCGAATGGAATGGAAAAAACCTGAATGGAATGGAATGGAATGGAATGGAATGTTATCAACCCGAATGGAATGGAATGGAATGGAAGGGAATGAACCCGAATGGAATGGAATGGAATGGAATGGAATGGAAAGGAATGGAATGGAATGGAATCAACCAGAATGGAATGGAATGGAATGGAATGGAAAGGAATGGAATGGAATGGAATCAACCAGAATGGAATGGAATGGAATGGAATGGAATGGAATGGAATGGAATGGAATCAAACGGAATGGAATGGAATGGAATGGAATCAACACGAATGGAATGGAATGGAATGGAATGGAATCAACACGAATGGAATGGAATGGAATGGAATGGAATGGAATGGAATGGAATGGAATGGAATCAACCCGAAAGGAATGGAATGGAATGGAATTGAATTGAACGGAATGGAATGGAATGGCATCATCCCGAATGAAATGGAATGTAATGGAATCAAACCGAATGGAATGGAATGGAATGGGATGGAATGGAATTAAATGGAGTCAAAACGAATGGAATGGAATGGAATGGAATGGAATGGAATGGAATCAAACCGAATGGAATGGAATGGAGTGGAATGGAGTGGAATGGAATGGAATGGAATGGAATGGAATCAACCAGAATGGAAAAGAATGGAATGGAATGGAATGGAATGGAAAGGAATGGAATTGAATGGAGTGGAAAGGAATCAACCCAAATGGAATGGAATGTAATAGAATGGAATGGAATCAACCGGAATGGAATGCAATGGAATGGAATGGAATGGAATGGAATGAAATCAACCCGAGTGGAATGGAATGGAATGCAATGGAATGACATGAAATGGCATGGAATTTACCTGAATGGAATGGAATGGAAGTTAATGGAATGAACCCGAATGGAATGGAATGGAATGGAATGGAATGAAACGGAATGGAATAAACCCGAATGGAAAGGAGTTGAATGGCATGGAGTGGAATGGAATGGAACGGAATGTAATGGAATGGAATCAACCCGAATGGAATGGAATGGAATGGAATTGAAGAAATGGAACGGAATTAACCCGAATGGAATGGAATGGAATGGAACGGAATGGAATGGAATGAAATGGAATGGAATCAACCCGAATGGAATGGAACGTTATGGAGTGGAATGGAATGGAATGGAATGGAATCAACTCAAATGGAATGTAATGGAATGGAATAGAATGGAATGATATGGAATGAAAACGAAAGGAATGGAATGGAATGGGACGGAATGGAATGGAATGGAATAAACCGGAATGGAATGGAATGCAATGGAATGGAATGGAATGGAATGGAATGCAAGGGAATGGAATGCAATGGAATCAACCCGAATGGAATGGAATGGAATCAACCCTAATGGAATGGAATGGCATGGAATGGAATGGAATGGAGTGGAATGGAGTCAACCCGAATGGAATGGTATGGAATGTAATGGAATGGAATGGAATCAACCGGAATGGAATGGAATGGAATGGAATGGAATCAACCTAAAAGGAATGGAAAGGAATGTAATGGAAAGGAATGGAATCAAACAGAATGGAATGGAATGTAATGGAGTCAACCCGAATGGAATGGAATGGAATGGAATGGAATGGAATGGAATGGAATGGAATGGAATGGAATGGAACGGAATGCAATGGAATGTTATCAACCTGAATGGAATGGTATGGAATTGAAAGGAATGGAATGGAAGGGAATCAAACCGATTGGAATGGAATGGAAAGAATGGAATGGAATGGAATGGAATGGAATGGAATCAACCAGAATGGAATGGAATGGAATGAAATGGAATGGAATGGAATGAAATGGAATGGAATGGAATGGAATGGAATGGAATGGAATGGAATCAACCGGAATGGAATGAAATGGAATGCAATGGAATGGAATGGAATCAACCCGAATGTAATGTAATGGAATGGAATGGAATGGAATGGAATGGAATGGAATCAACACGAATGGAATGGAATGGAATGGAATGGAATGAAAAGGAATGGAATGGAACCAACCCGAATGGAATGGAATGGAATGAAATCGAATGGAATATAATGGAATGGAATGGAATGGAATCCACTCGAATGGAATGGATTGGAATGGAATGGAAAGGAATCATCCCGAATGGGATGGAATGTAATGGAATGGAATGAAATCTACCCGAATGGATTGGAATGGAATGGAATGAAATGGAATGGAATCAAACCGAATGGAATGGAAAGGAATGGAATGGAATGGAATGGAACGGAATGGAATCAACCCGAATGGAATGGAATGGAATGGAATCAAACGGAATGGAATGCAATGGAATGGAATGGAATGGAATCAACCCGAATGGAATGGAATGAAATGCAATGGAATGGAATGAAATGCAATGGAATGGAATGAAATGGAATGGAATCAACCCGAATGGAACGGAATGGAATGGAATGGAATCATCCCGAATGGCAAGGAATGGAATGGAACGGAATGGAATGCAATGGAGTCAACACGAATGGAATGGAATGGAATGGAATGGAACGGAATGGAATCAACCCGAATGGAATGGAATGGAATGGAATGGAATGGAATCAACGCGAATGGAATGGAATGGAATGGAATGGAATGGAATGGATAGGAATGGAATGGAACCAACCCGAATGGAATGGAATCGAATGGAACGGAATGGAACGATATCAGACCGACTGCAATGGAATGGAATGGAATGGAATGCAATCAACACGAATTGAATGAAACGGAATGGAATGGAATCAACAAGAAAGGAATGGAATGGAATGGAATGGAATGGAATGGAATGGAATGGAATCAACCCGAAAGGAATGGAATGGAACGGAATGGAATGGATTGGAATGGTATCATCTCGAATGGAATGGAATGGAAAGGAACAAAATCAACCCGAATGGAATGGAATGGAATGGAATGGAAGGGAACAGAATGGAATCAACACGATTGGAATGGAATGGAATTGAATGGAATGGAAGGGAATGCAATGGAATGGAAGGAATGGAATGGAACCAACCCGAATGGAATGGAATCGAATGGAATATAATGAAACGGCATCAAACCGACTGGAATGGAATGGAATGGAATGGAATGAAATGGAATGGTATGGAATGGAATGGAATGGAATGGAATGGAATGAAATGGCATGGAATCAACCCGAATGGAATGGAATGGAGTGGAGTGGAATGGAATGGAATGGAATCAAGCCGAATGGAATGGAATGGAATGGAATGGAATGGATTCAACCCGAGTGGAATGGAATGGAATGCAATGGAATGGAATGAAATGGCATGGAATCAACAGGAATGGAATGGAATGGAATGGAATGGAACGGAACGGAATGGAATCAACAAGAATGGAATGGAATGGAATGGAACCGAAGGGAACGGAATGTAATGGAATGGAATCAACCCGAATGGAATGGAATGGAATGGAATTGAATGCAACAGAATCAACCCGAATGGAATGAAATGGAATGGAATGGAATGGAATGAAATGGAATAGAATAAACCCGAATGGAATGGAACTTAATGGAATGGAATGGAATGGAATGGTATGGAATCAACCTGAATGGAATGTAATGGAATGGAATAGAATGGAATGCTATGGAATCAACCCGAAAGGAACGGAATGGAACGGGATGGAATGGAATGGAATAAACCAGAATGGAATGGAATGGAATGGAATGGAATGGAATGGAATGGAATGGAATGCAATGGAATCAACCCGAATGGAATGGAATGGAATGGAATGGAATGGATTCAACCCGAATGGAATGGAATGGAATGGAATGGAATGGAATGCAATGGAAGTAACCCAAATGGAATGGAATGGAATGGAATGGAATGGAAAGGAATGGAATGGAATGGAATGGAATGGAATGGAATGGAATGGAATCAACCAGAATGGAATGGAATGGAATGGAATGGAATGGAATGGAATGGAATGAAACGGAATGGAATGGAATGCAATGGAATGGAATGGAATGGAATCAACCCAAATGGAATGGAATGGCATGGAATGGAATGAAACGGAAAGGAAAGGAACCAACCCGAATGGAATGGAATGGAATGAAATCGAATGGAATAAAATGGAATGGAATGGAACGGAATGGAATGGAATCAACTCGAATGGAATGGAATGGAATGGAATGGAAAGGAATCATCCCGAATAGCATGGAATGTAATGGAATGAAATGGAATGGATTGGAATCAAACCGAATGCAACGGAATGGAATGCAATGGAACGGAATGGATTGGAATGAACCCGAATGCAATGGAATGGAATGCAATGGAATGGAATGAAATGGAATGGAATCAAACGGAATGGAATGGAATGGAATGGAATGGAATGCAATGGAACGGAATGGAACCCACCCGAATGGAATGGAATGGAATGGAATGGAATCAACCCGAATAGAATGGAATGGAATGGAATGGAATGGAATGCATGGAATGGAATAGAATCAAACCGAATGTAATGGAATGGAATGAAATGGAATGGAATCCACCCGAATGGAATGGAATGGAAAAGAATGGAATGGAATGGAATGGAATGGAATCAACCCGAATGGAATGGAATGGAATGGAATGGAATGGATTGGAACAGAATGGAATAGAATGGAATCAACCCGAATAGAATGCAAAGGAATGGAATGGAATGGAATGCAATGGAATCAACCCGAATGGAATGGAATGGAATGGAAGGGAATGGAATGGAATGGAATGGAATGGAATCAACCGGAATGGAATGGAATGGAATGGAATGGATTGGAATGGAATGCAATCAACCCAAAAGGAATGGAATGGAATGCAAAGGAATGGAATCAACCCAAGTGGAATGGAATGGAGTGGAATGGAGTGGAATCAAACCGAATGGAACGGAATGGAATGGAATGGAATGGAATCAACCAGAATGCAATGGAGTGGAATGGAATGGAATGGAATGGAATGGATTGAAATCAATCCGAATGGAATGGAGTGGAATGTAATGGAATGGAATATAAAGGAATGGAATGGAATGGAATCAAGCAAAATGGAATGGAATGGAATGGAATGGAATGGAATGCAATCAAACGGAATGGAATGGAAAGTAATGGAATGGAATGGAATCAACCCGAATGGAATGGAATGGAATGGAATGGAATGGAATGGAATGGAATGGAATCAACATGAATGGAATGGAACGTAATGGAATGGAATGGAATGGAATCACCAAGAATGGAAGGGAATGGAATGGAATGGAATGGAAAGGAATCAACCGGAATGGAACAGAATGGAATGGAATGGAATCAACACGAATGGAAAGGAATGGAAGGGAATGGAATCAATCAGAATGTAATGGAATGGAATGGAATGGAATGAATCGGAATGGAATGCAACCAACCCGAATGGAATGGAATGGAATGAAATGGAATGGAATGGAACGGAATACAATCAACACGAATGGAATGGAATGAAACGGAATGGAATGGAATGGAATGGAATGGAATCAACCCGAATGGAATAGAATGGAATGGAATGGAATGGAATGGATTGGGATGGAATGGAATGGAATCAAACCAAATGGAATGGAATGGAGTGGATTGGAATGGAATGCAATGAACACGAATGGAATGGAATGGAATGGAATGGAATGGAATGGAATGGATTAAAGGAGAATGGAATGGAATGGAATCATCCCGAATGGCATGGAATGGAATGGAATGGAATGGACTGTAATGGAATGGAATGAAATGGAATGGAATCAACCCGAATGGAATGGAATGGAATGGAATGGAATGGAATGGAATGGAATCAACACGAATGGAATGGAATGGAACGGAATGGAATGGAATGGAATGGAATGGAATGGAATGGAATGGAATGGAGTCAACCCGAAAAGAATGGAATGGAATGGAATGGAATAGAATGGAATGGAATGGAATGGAATGGAATGGAATGCAGTGGAATGGAATGGAATAGAATCAACCCGAATGCAATGGAAAGGAAAGAAATGGAATGGAATCAACACGAATGGAATGGAATGGAATGGAATGGAATGAAATGGAATGAAATGGAATGGAATGAAATGGAATGGAATCAACCCGAATGGAATGGAATGGAATGGAATGGAACGGAATGGAATTAACCCGAATGGAATGGAATGGAATGGCATGGAATAGAATGGAATGGAATGGAAGGGAATCAACCCGAATGGAATGGAATGGAATGGAATGGAATGGAATCATCCCGAATGGCATGGAATGGAATGGAATAGAATGTAATGGAATGGAATGAAATGGAATGGAATGAAATGGAATGGAATCAACCCGAATGGAATGGAATGTAATGGAATGGAACGGAATGGAATCAAACCGAATGGAATGGAATGGAACGGAATGGAATGGAATGGCATGGAATGGAATGGAATCAACACGAATGGAATGGAATTCAAAGGAAGGGAATAGAATGGAATGGAATGGAATGGAATCAACCCGAATGGAATGGAATGGAATGGAATGGAGTGGAATGGAATGGAATAGAATCAACCCGAATACAATGGAAAGGAAAGAAATGGAATGGAATCAACCCGAATGGAATGGAATGGAATGGAATGGAATGGAATGGATAGGAATGGAATGGAACCAACCCGAATGGAATGGAATCGAATGGAACGGAATGGAACGATATCAGACCGACTGCAATGGAATGGAATGGAATGGAATGCAATCAACACGAATTGAATGAAACGGAATGGAATGGAATCAACAAGAAAGGAATGGAATGGAATGGATTGGAATGGAATGGAATGGAATGGAATCAACCCGAAAGGAATGGAATGGAACGGAATGGAATGGATTGGAATGGTATCATCTCGAATGGAATGGAATGGAAAGGAACAAAATCAACCCGAATGGAATGGAATGGAATGGAATGGAAGGGAACAGAATGGAATCAACACGATTGGAATGGAATGGAATTGAATGGAATGGAAGGGAATGCAATGGAATGGAAGGAATGGAATGGAACCAACCCGAATGGAATGGAATCGAATGGAATATAATGAAACGGCATCAAACCGACTGGAATGGAATGGAATGGAATGGAATGAAATGGAATGGTATGGAATGGAATGGAATGGAATGGAATGGAATGAAATGGCATGGAATCAACCCGAATGGAATGGAATGGAGTGGAGTGGAATGGAATGGAATGGAATCAAGCCGAATGGAATGGAATGGAATGGAATGGAATGGAATGGAATGGATTCAACCCGAGTGGAATGGAATGGAATGCAATGGAATGGAATGAAATGGCATGGAATCAACAGGAAT
This sequence comes from Pan paniscus, assembly GCF_029289425.2. NCBI lineage: Eukaryota > Metazoa > Chordata > Mammalia > Primates > Hominidae > Pan > Pan paniscus. The sequence goes on along the minus strand of NC_073260.2, from coordinate 66,402,341 downwards.
GGAATGGAATGGAATGGAATGGAATGGAACGGAACGGAATGGAATCAACCCGAATGGAATGGAATGGAATGGAAACGAAGGGAACGGAATGTAATGGAATGGAATCAACCCGAATTGAATGGAATGGAATGGAATTGAATGCAACAGAATCAACCCGAATGGCATGAAATGGAATGGAATGGAATGGAATGAAATGGAATAGAATAAACCCGAATGGAATGGAACTTAATGGAAAGGAATGGAATGGAATGGTATGGAATCAACCTGAATGGAATGTAATGGAATGGAATAGAATGGAATGCTATGGAATCAACCCGAAAGGAACGGAATGGAACGGGATGGAATGGAATGGAATGGAATAAACCAGAATGGAATGGAATGGAATGGAATGGAATGGAATGGAATGGAATGCAATGGAATCAACCCGAATGGAATGGAATGGAATGGAATGGAATGGATTCAACCCGAATGGAATGGAATGGAATGGAATGGAATGGAATGCAATGAAAGTAACCCAAATGGAATGGAATGGAATGGAATGGAATGGAAAGGAATGGAATGGAATGGAATGGAATGGAATGGAATGGAATGGAATCAACCAGAATGGAATGGAATGGAATGGAATGGAATGGAATGGAATCAAACGGAATGGAATGGAATGGAATGGAATGGAATGGAATGGAATGGAATCAACCCGAATGGAATGGAATGGAATGGAATGGAATGAAACGGAAAGGAAAGGAACCAACCCGAATGGAATGGAATGGAATGAAATCGAATGGAATAAAATGGAATGGTATGGAACGGAATGGAATGGAATCAACTTGAATGGAATGGAATGGAATGGAATGGAAAGGAATCATCCCGAATAGCATGGAATGTAATGGAATGAAATGGAATGGATTGGAATCAAACCGAATGCAACGGAATGGAATGCAAAGGAACGGAATGGATTGGAATGAACCTGAATGCAATGGAATGGAATGCAATGGAATGGAATGAAATGGAATGGAATCAAACGGAATGGAATGGAATGGAATGGAATGGAATGCAATGGAACGGAATGGAACCCACCCGAATGGAATGGAATGGAATGGAATGGAATCAACCCGAATAGAATGGAATGGAATGGAATGGAATGGAATGGAATGCATGGAATGGAATAGAATCAAACCGAATGTAATGGAATGGAATGAAATGGAATGGAATCCACCCGAATGGAATGGAATGCAAAAGAATGGAATGGAATGGAATGGAATGGAATCAACCCGAATGGAATGGAATGGAATGGAATGGAATGGAATGGATTGGAACAGAATGGAATAGAATGGAATCAACCCGAATAGAATGCAATGGAATGGAATGGAATGGAATGCAATGGAATCAACCCGAATGGAATGGAATGGAATGGAAGGGAATGGAATGGAATGGAATGGAATGGAATCAACCGGAATGGAATGGAATGGATTGGAATGGAATGCAATCAACCCAAAAGGAATGGAATGGAATGCAATGGAATGGAATCAACCCAAGTGGAATGGAATGGAGTGGAATGGAGTGGAATCAAACCGAATGGAACGGAATGGAATGGAATGGAATGGAATCAACCAGAATGCAATGGAATGGAATGGAATGGAATGGAATGGAATGGAATGGATTGAAATCAATCCGAATGGAATGGAGTGGAATGTAATGGAATGGAATGGAAAGGAATGGAATGGAATGGAATCAAGCAAAATGGAATGGAATGGAATGGAATGGAATGGAATGGAATCAAACGGAATGGAATGGAAAGTAATGGAATGGAATGGAATCAACCCGAATGGAATGGAATGTAATGGAATGGAATGGAATGGAATGGAATCAACATGAATGGAATGGAATGTAATGGAATGGAATGGAATGGAATCACCAAGAATGGAAGGGAATGGAATGGAATGGAATGGAAAGGAATCAACCGGAATGGAACAGAATGGAATGGTATGGAATCAACACAAATGGAAAGGAATGGAAGGGAATGGAATCAATCAGAATGTAATGGAATGGAATGGAATGGAATGAATCGGAATGGAATGCAACCAACACGAATGGAATGGAATGGAATGAAATGGAATGGAATGGAACGGAATGCAATCAACACGAATGGAATGGAATGAAACGGAATGGAATGGAATGGAATGGAATGGAATCAACCCGAATGGAATAGAATGGAATGGAATGGAATGGAATGGATTGGGATGGAATGGAATGGAATCAAACCAAATGGAATGGAATGGAGTGGATTGGAATGGAATGCAATGAACACGAATGGAATGGAATGGAATGGAATGGAATGGAATGGATTAAAGGAGAATGGAATGGAAAGGAATCATCCCGAATGGCATGGAATGGAATGGAATGGAATGGAATGGAATGGAATGGAATGGAATGAAATGGAATGGAATCAACCCGAATGGAATGGAATGGAATGGAATGGAATGGAATCAACACGAATGGAATGGAATGGAACGGAATGGAATGGAATGGAATGGAATGGAATGGAATGGAATCAACCCGAAAATAATGGAATGGAATGGAATGGAATAGAATGGAATGGAATGGAATGGAATGGAATGGAATGCAGTGGAATGGAATGGAATAGAATCAACCCGAATGCAATGAAAAGGAAAGAAATGGAATGGAATCAACACGAATGGAATGGAATGGAATGGAATGGAATGGAATGAAATGGAATGAAATGGAATGGAATGAAATGGAATGGAATCAACCCGAATGGAATGGAATGGAATGGAATGGAACGGAATGGAATTAACCCGAATGGAATGGAATGGAATGGCATGGAATAGAATGGAATGGAATGGAAGGGAATCAACCCGAATGGAATGGAATGGAATGGAATGGAATGGAATCATTCCGAATGGCATGGAATGGAATGGAATAGAATGTAATGGAATGGAATGAAATGGAATGGAATGAAATGGAATGGAATCAACCCGAATGGAATGGAATGTAATGGAATGGAACGGAATGGAATCAAACCGAATGGAATGGAATGGAACGGAATGGAATGGAATGGCATGGAATGGAATGGAATCAACACGAATGGAATGGAATGCAAAGGAAGGGAATAGAATGGAATGGAATGGAATGGAATCAACCCGAATGGAATGGAATGGAATGGAATGGAGTGGAATGGAATGGAATAGAATCAACCCGAATACAATGGAAAGGAAAGAAATGGAATGGAATCAACCCGAATGGAATGGAATGGAATGGAATGGATAGGAATGGAATGGAACCAACCCGAATGGAATGGAATCGAATGGAACGGAATGGAACGATATCAGACCGACTGCAATGGAATGGAATGGAATGGAATGCAATCAACACGAATTGAATGAAACGGAATGGAATGGAATCAACAAGAAAGGAATGGAATGGAATGGAATGGAATGGAATGGAATGGAATGGAATGGAATCAACCCGAAAGGAATGGAATGGAACGGAATGGAATGGATTGGAATGGTATCATCTCGAATGGAATGGAATGGAAAGGAACAAAATCAACCCGAATGGAATGGAATGGAATGGAATGGAATAGAATCAACCCGAATGTAATGGATTGGAATGGAATGGAATGCAATGGAATGCAATGGAATCAACCCGAATGGAATAGAATGGAATGGGATGGAATGGAATGCAAACAAGTCAACCCGAATGGAATGGAATGGAATGGAATGGAATGGAATGCAATGGAATGGAATGGCATGGAATCAACCGGAATGGAATGGAATGGAATGGAGTGGAACAGAAAGGAATCAACCCGATTGGAATGGAATGGAATGGAATGGAATGGAAAGGAAAGGAATGGAATGGAAAGTATCAATTCGAATGTAATGGAATTGAATGAAATGGAATGGAACCCACGAGAATGGAATGGAATGGAATGGGACGGATTGGAATGGGATGGAATTGAATGGAATGGAGTCAACCCGAATGGAATGGAATGGAATGGAATGGAATGGAATGGAATGGAATGGAATGGAATGGAGTCAACACGAATGGAATGGAACGGAATGGATTGATATGGAATGGAATCAACGTGAATGGAATGGAATGGAATGGAATGGAATGGAATGGAATGCAATTTAATCAACCCGAATGGAATGGAATGGAATGGAATGGTATGGAATGAAATGGAATCAACCAGAATAGAATGGAATGGAATGGAATGGATTGGAATGGAATGCAATCAACCAAAATATAATGGAATGGAAGGGAATGGAATGGAATGGAATGGATTGGAATGGAATGGTATGTAATGAACCTAAATGGAATGGAAAGGAATGGAATGGAATGGAATCGAATCAACCAGAATGGAAAGGAATTTATTGGAGTCAAACCGAATGGCATTGAATGGAATGGAATCAACCCGAATGGAATGGAATGGAATGGAATGGAATGGAATTGGATGAAATGGAATGAAATGGAATGGAATGGAACGGAATGGAATGGAATGTTATCAACCTGAATGGAATGCTATGGAATGGAATGGAATGGAATGGAGGAGAATCAACCAGAATGGAATGGAATTGAAAGGAATGGAATGTAATGGACTGGAATGGAATCCACCAGAATGGATTGGAATGGAATGGAATGGAATGGAAAGGAAACAACCGGAATGGAATGGAATGGAATTCAATGGAATGGAATGGAATCAACCCGAATGGAATGGAATGGAATCATCCCGAATGGAATGGAGTGGAATGGAATGGAATGAAACGGAATGGAACGGAACCAACCCGAATGGAATGGAATGAAATCGAATGGAATAAAATGGAATGGAATGGAACGGAATGGAATGGAATCAACTCGAATGGAATGGAATGGAATGGAATGGAAAGGAATCATCCCGAATAGCATGGAATGTAATGGAATGAAATGGAATGGATTGGAATCAAACCGAATGCAACGGAATGGAATGCAATGGAACGGAATGGATTGGAATGAACCCGAATGCAATGGAATGGAATGCAATGGAATGGAATGAAATGGAATGGAATCAAACGGAATGGAATGGAATGGAATGGAATGGAATGCAATGGAACGGAATGGAATCCACCCGAATGGAATGGAATGGAATGGAATGGAATCAACCCGAATAGAATGGAATGGAATGGAATGGAATGGAATGCATGGAAGGGAATAGAATCAAACCGAATGTAATGGAATGGAATGAAATGGAATGGAATCCACCCGAATGGAATGGAATGGAAAAGAATGGAATGGAATGGAATGGAATCAACCCGAATGGAATGGAATGGAATGGAGTGGAATGGAATGGATTGGAACAGAATGGAATAGAATGGAATCAAACCGAATAGAATGCAATGGAATGGAATGGAATGCAATGGAATCAACCCGAATGGAATGGAATGGAATGGAAGGGAATGGAATGGAATGGAATGGAATGGAATCAACCGGAATGGAATGGAATGGAATGGAATGGATTGGAATGGAATGCAATCAACCCAAAAGGAATGGAATGGAATGCAAAGGAATGGAATCAACCCAAGTGGAATGGAATGGAGTGGAATGGAGTGGAATCAAACCGAATGGTACGGAATGGAATGGAATGGAATGGAATCAACCAGAATGCAATGGAGTGTAATGGAATGGAATGGAATGGAATGGATTCAACCCGAATGGAATGGAATGGAATGGAATGGAATGGAATGGAATGCAATGGAAGTAACCCAAATGGAATGGAATGGAATGGAATGGAATGGAAAGGAATGGAATGGAATGGAATGGAATGGAATGGAATGGAATGGAATCAACCAGAATGGAATGGAATGGAATGGAATGGAATGGAATGGAATGGAATGGAATCAACCAGAATGGAATGGAATGGAATGGAATGGAATGGAATGGAATGGAATGAAACGGAATGGAATGGAATGCAATGGAATGGAATGGAATGGAATCAACCCAAATGGAATGGAATGGCATGGAATGGAATGAAACGGAAAGGAAAGGAACCAACCCGAATGGAATGGAATGGAATGAAATCGAATGGAATAAAATGGAATGGAATGGAACGGAATGGAATGGAATCAACTCGAATGGAATGGAATGGAATGGAATGGAAAGGAATCATCCCGAATAGCATGGAATGTAATGGAATGAAATGGAATGGATTGGAATCAAACCGAATGCAACGGAATGGAATGCAATGGAACGGAATGGATTGGAATGAACCCGAATGCAATGGAATGGAATGCAATGGAATGGAATGAAATGGAATGGAATCAAACGGAATGGAATGGAATGGAATGGAATGGAATGCAATGGAACGGAATGGAACCCACCCGAATGGAATGGAATGGAATGGAATGGAATCAACCCGAATAGAATGGAATGGAATGGAATGGAATGGAATGCATGGAATGGAATAGAATCAAACCGAATGTAATGGAATGGAATGAAATGGAATGGAATCCACCCGAATGGAATGGAATGGAAAAGAATGGAATGGAATGGAATGGAATGGAATCAACCCGAATGGAATGGAATGGAATGGAATGGAATGGATTGGAACAGAATGGAATAGAATGGAATCAACCCGAATAGAATGCAAAGGAATGGAATGGAATGGAATGCAATGGAATCAACCCGAATGGAATGGAATGGAATGGAAGGGAATGGAATGGAATGGAATGGAATGGAATCAACCGGAATGGAATGGAATGGAATGGAATGGATTGGAATGGAATGCAATCAACCCAAAAGGAATGGAATGGAATGCAAAGGAATGGAATCAACCCAAGTGGAATGGAATGGAGTGGAATGGAGTGGAATCAAACCGAATGGAACGGAATGGAATGGAATGGAATGGAATCAACCAGAATGCAATGGAGTGGAATGGAATGGAATGGAATGGAATGGATTGAAATCAATCCGAATGGAATGGAGTGGAATGTAATGGAATGGAATATAAAGGAATGGAATGGAATGGAATCAAGCAAAATGGAATGGAATGGAATGGAATGGAATGGAATGCAATCAAACGGAATGGAATGGAAAGTAATGGAATGGAATGGAATCAACCCGAATGGAATGGAATGGAATGGAATGGAATGGAATGGAATGGAATGGAATCAACATGAATGGAATGGAACGTAATGGAATGGAATGGAATGGAATCACCAAGAATGGAAGGGAATGGAATGGAATGGAATGGAAAGGAATCAACCGGAATGGAACAGAATGGAATGGAATGGAATCAACACGAATGGAAAGGAATGGAAGGGAATGGAATCAATCAGAATGTAATGGAATGGAATGGAATGGAATGAATCGGAATGGAATGCAACCAACCCGAATGGAATGGAATGGAATGAAATGGAATGGAATGGAACGGAATACAATCAACACGAATGGAATGGAATGAAACGGAATGGAATGGAATGGAATGGAATGGAATCAACCCGAATGGAATAGAATGGAATGGAATGGAATGGAATGGATTGGGATGGAATGGAATGGAATCAAACCAAATGGAATGGAATGGAGTGGATTGGAATGGAATGCAATGAACACGAATGGAATGGAATGGAATGGAATGGAATGGAATGGAATGGATTAAAGGAGAATGGAATGGAATGGAATCATCCCGAATGGCATGGAATGGAATGGAATGGAATGGACTGTAATGGAATGGAATGAAATGGAATGGAATCAACCCGAATGGAATGGAATGGAATGGAATGGAATGGAATGGAATGGAATCAACACGAATGGAATGGAATGGAACGGAATGGAATGGAATGGAATGGAATGGAATGGAATGGAATGGAATGGAGTCAACCCGAAAAGAATGGAATGGAATGGAATGGAATAGAATGGAATGGAATGGAATGGAATGGAATGGAATGCAGTGGAATGGAATGGAATAGAATCAACCCGAATGCAATGGAAAGGAAAGAAATGGAATGGAATCAACACGAATGGAATGGAATGGAATGGAATGGAATGAAATGGAATGAAATGGAATGGAATGAAATGGAATGGAATCAACCCGAATGGAATGGAATGGAATGGAATGGAACGGAATGGAATTAACCCGAATGGAATGGAATGGAATGGCATGGAATAGAATGGAATGGAATGGAAGGGAATCAACCCGAATGGAATGGAATGGAATGGAATGGAATGGAATCATCCCGAATGGCATGGAATGGAATGGAATAGAATGTAATGGAATGGAATGAAATGGAATGGAATGAAATGGAATGGAATCAACCCGAATGGAATGGAATGTAATGGAATGGAACGGAATGGAATCAAACCGAATGGAATGGAATGGAACGGAATGGAATGGAATGGCATGGAATGGAATGGAATCAACACGAATGGAATGGAATTCAAAGGAAGGGAATAGAATGGAATGGAATGGAATGGAATCAACCCGAATGGAATGGAATGGAATGGAATGGAGTGGAATGGAATGGAATAGAATCAACCCGAATACAATGGAAAGGAAAGAAATGGAATGGAATCAACCCGAATGGAATGGAATGGAATGGAATGGAATGGAATGGATAGGAATGGAATGGAACCAACCCGAATGGAATGGAATCGAATGGAACGGAATGGAACGATATCAGACCGACTGCAATGGAATGGAATGGAATGGAATGCAATCAACACGAATTGAATGAAACGGAATGGAATGGAATCAACAAGAAAGGAATGGAATGGAATGGATTGGAATGGAATGGAATGGAATGGAATCAACCCGAAAGGAATGGAATGGAACGGAATGGAATGGATTGGAATGGTATCATCTCGAATGGAATGGAATGGAAAGGAACAAAATCAACCCGAATGGAATGGAATGGAATGGAATGGAAGGGAACAGAATGGAATCAACACGATTGGAATGGAATGGAATTGAATGGAATGGAAGGGAATGCAATGGAATGGAAGGAATGGAATGGAACCAACCCGAATGGAATGGAATCGAATGGAATATAATGAAACGGCATCAAACCGACTGGAATGGAATGGAATGGAATGGAATGAAATGGAATGGTATGGAATGGAATGGAATGGAATGGAATGGAATGAAATGGCATGGAATCAACCCGAATGGAATGGAATGGAGTGGAGTGGAATGGAATGGAATGGAATCAAGCCGAATGGAATGGAATGGAATGGAATGGAATGGAATGGAATGGATTCAACCCGAGTGGAATGGAATGGAATGCAATGGAATGGAATGAAATGGCATGGAATCAACAGGAATGGAATGGAATGGAATGGAATGGAATGGAACGGAACGGAATGGAATCAACCCGAATGGAATGGAATGGAATGGAAACGAAGGGAACGGAATGTAATGGAATGGAATCAACCCGAATTGAATGGAATGGAATGGAATTGAATGCAACAGAATCAACCCGAATGGCATGAAATGGAATGGAATGGAATGGAATGAAATGGAATAGAATAAACCCGAATGGAATGGAACTTAATGGAAAGGAATGGAATGGAATGGTATGGAATCAACCTGAATGGAATGTAATGGAATGGAATAGAATGGAATGCTATGGAATCAACCCGAAAGGAACGGAATGGAACGGGATGGAATGGAATGGAATGGAATAAACCAGAATGGAATGGAATGGAATGGAATGGAATGGAATGGAATGGAATGCAATGGAATCAACCCGAATGGAATGGAATGGAATGGAATGGAATGGATTCAACCCGAATGGAATGGAATGGAATGGAATGGAATGGAATGCAATGAAAGTAACCCAAATGGAATGGAATGGAATGGAATGGAATGGAAAGGAATGGAATGGAATGGAATGGAATGGAATGGAATGGAATGGAATCAACCAGAATGGAATGGAATGGAATGGAATGGAATGGAATGGAATCAAACGGAATGGAATGGAATGGAAGGGAATGGAATGGAATGGAATGGAATCAACCCGAATGGAATGGAATGGAATGGAATGGAATGAAACGGAAAGGAAAGGAACCAACCCGAATGGAATGGAATGGAATGAAATCGAATGGAATAAAATGGAATGGTATGGAACGGAATGGAATGGAATCAACTTGAATGGAATGGAATGGAATGGAATGGAAAGGAATCATCCCGAATAGCATGGAATGTAATGGAATGAAATGGAATGGATTGGAATCAAACCGAATGCAACGGAATGGAATGCAAAGGAACGGAATGGATTGGAATGAACCTGAATGCAATGGAATGGAATGCAATGGAATGGAATGAAATGGAATGGAATCAAACGGAATGGAATGGAATGGAATGGAATGGAATGCAATGGAACGGAATGGAACCCACCCGAATGGAATGGAATGGAATGGAATGGAATCAACCCGAATAGAATGGAATGGAATGGAATGGAATGGAATGGAATGCATGGAATGGAATAGAATCAAACCGAATGTAATGGAATGGAATGAAATGGAATGGAATCCACCCGAATGGAATGGAATGCAAAAGAATGGAATGGAATGGAATGGAATGGAATCAACCCGAATGGAATGGAATGGAATGGAATGGAATGGAATGGATTGGAACAGAATGGAATAGAATGGAATCAACCCGAATAGAATGCAATGGAATGGAATGGAATGGAATGCAATGGAATCAACCCGAATGGAATGGAATGGAATGGAAGGGAATGGAATGGAATGGAATGGAATGGAATCAACCGGAATGGAATGGAATGGATTGGAATGGAATCAACCCAAGTGGAATGGAATGGAGTGGAATGGAGTGGAATCAAACCGAATGGAACTGAATGGAATGGAATGGAATGGAATCAACCAGAATGCAATGGAATGGAATGGAATGGAATGGAATGGAATGGATTGAAATCAATCCGAATGGAATGGAGTGGAATGTAATGGAATGGAATGGAAAGGAATGGAATGGAATGGAATCAAGTAAAATGGAATGGAATGGAATGGAATGGAATGGAATGGAATCAAACGGAATGGAATGGAAAGTAATGGAATGGAATGGAATCAACCCGAATGGAATGGAATGTAATGGAATGGAATGGAATGGAATGGAATCAACATGAATGGAATGGAATGTAATGGAATGGAATGGAATGGAATCACCAAGAATGGAAGGGAATGGAATGGAATGGAATGGAAAGGAATCAACCGGAATGGAACAGAATGGAATGGTATGGAATCAACACAAATGGAAAGGAATGGAAGGGAATGGAATCAATCAGAATGTAATGGAATGGAATGGAATGGAATGAATCGGAATGGAATGCAACCAACACGAATGGAATGGAATGGAATGAAATGGAATGGAATGGAACGGAATGCAATCAACACGAATGGAATGGAATGAAACGGAATGGAATGGAATGGAATGGAATGGAATCAACCCGAATGGAATAGAATGGAATGGAATGGAAAGGAATGGATTGGGATGGAATGGAATGGAATCAAACCAAATGGAATGGAATGGAGTGGATTGGAATGGAATGCAATGAACACGAATGGAATGGAATGGAATGGAATGGAATGGAATGGATTAAAGGAGAATGGAATGGAAAGGAATCATCCCGAATGGCATGGAATGGAATGGAATGGAATGGAATGGAATGGAATGGAATGAAATGGAATGGAATCAACCCGAATGGAATGGAATGGAATGGAATGGAATGGAATCAACACGAATGGAATGGAATGGAACGGAATGGAATGGAATGGAATGGAATGGAATGGAATGGAATCAACCCGAAAATAATGGAATGGAATGGAATGGAATAGAATGGAATGGAATGGAATGGAATGGAATGGAATGCAGTGGAATGGAATGGAATAGAATCAACCCGAATGCAATGAAAAGGAAAGAAATGGAATGGAATCAACACGAATGGAATGGAATGGAATGGAATGGAATGGAATGAAATGGAATGAAATGGAATGGAATGAAATGGAATGGAATCAACCCGAATGGAATGGAATGGAATGGAATGGAACGGAATGGAATTAACCCGAATGGAATGGAATGGAATGGCATGGAATAGAATGGAATGGAATGGAAGGGAATCAACCCGAATGGAATGGAATGGAATGGAATGGAATGGAATGGAATCATTCCGAATGGCATGGAATGGAATGGAATAGAATGTAATGGAATGGAATGAAATGGAATGGAATGAAATGGAATGGAATCAACCCGAATGGAATGGAATGTAATGGAATGGAACGGAATGGAATCAAACCGAATGGAATGGAATGGAACGGAATGGAATGGAATGGCATGGAATGGAATGGAATCAACACGAATGGAATGGAATGCAAAGGAAGGGAATAGAATGGAATGGAATGGAATGGAATCAACCCGAATGGAATGGAATGGAATGGAATGGAGTGGAATGGAATGGAATAGAATCAACCCGAATACAATGGAAAGGAAAGAAATGGAATGGAATCAACCCGAATGGAATGGAATGGAATGGAATGGATAGGAATGGAATGGAACCAACCCGAATGGAATGGAATCGAATGGAACGGAATGGAACGATATCAGACCGACTGCAATGGAATGGAATGGAATGGAATGCAATCAACACGAATTGAATGAAACGGAATGGAATGGAATCAACAAGAAAGGAATGGAATGGAATGGAATGGAATGGAATGGAATGGAATGGAATGGAATCAACCCGAAAGGAATGGAATGGAACGGAATGGAATGGATTGGAATGGTATCATCTCGAATGGAATGGAATGGAAAGGAACAAAATCAACCCGAATGGAATGGAATGGAATGGAATGGAATAGAATCAACCCGAATGTAATGGATTGGAATGGAATGGAATGCAATGGAATGCAATGGAATCAACCCGAATGGAATAGAATGGAATGGGATGGAATGGAATGCAAACAAGTCAACCCGAATGGAATGGAATGGAATGGAATGGAATGGAATGCAATGGAATGGAATGGCATGGAATCAACCGGAATGGAATGGAATGGAATGGAGTGGAACAGAAAGGAATCAACCCGATTGGAATGGAATGGAATGGAATGGAATGGAAAGGAAAGGAATGGAATGGAAAGTATCAATTCGAATGTAATGGAATTGAATGAAATGGAATGGAACCCACGAGAATGGAATGGAATGGAATGGGACGGATTGGAATGGGATGGAATTGAATGGAATGGAGTCAACCCGAATGGAATGGAATGCAATGGAATGGAATGGAATGGAATGGAATGGAATGGAATGGAGTCAACACGAATGGAATGGAACGGAATGGATTGATATGGAATGGAATCAACGTGAATGGAATGGAATGGAATGGAATGGAATGGAATGGAATGCAATTTAATCAACCCGAATGGAATGGAATGGAATGGAATGGTATGGAATGAAATGGAATCAACCAGAATAGAATGGAATGGAATGGAATGGATTGGAATGGAATGCAATCAACCAAAATATAATGGAATGGAAGGGAATGGAATGGAATGGAATGGATTGGAATGGAATGGTATGTAATGAACCTAAATGGAATGGAAAGGAATGGAATGGAATGGAATCGAATCAACCAGAATGGAAAGGAATTTATTGGAGTCAAACCGAATGGCATTGAATGGAATGGAATCAACCCGAATGGAATGGAATGGAATGGAATGGAATGGAATTGGATGAAATGGAATGAAATGGAATGGAATGGAACGGAATGGAATGGAATGTTATCAACCTGAATGGAATGCTATGGAATGGAATGGAATGGAATGGAGGAGAATCAACCAGAATGGAATGGAATTGAAAGGAATGGAATGTAATGGACTGGAATGGAATCCACCAGAATGGATTGGAATGGAATGGAATGGAATGGAAAGGAAACAACCGGAATGGAATGGAATGGAATTCAATGGAATGGAATGGAATCAACCCGAATGGAATGGAATGGAATCATCCCGAATGGAATGGAGTGGAATGGAATGGAATGAAACGGAATGGAACGGAACCAACCCGAATGGAATGGAATGAAATCGAATGGAATAAAATGGAATGGAATGGAACGGAATGGAATGGAATCAACTCGAATGGAATGGAATGGAATGGAATGGAAAGGAATCATCCCGAATAGCATGGAATGTAATGGAATGAAATGGAATGGATTGGAATCAAACCGAATGCAACGGAATGGAATGCAATGGAACGGAATGGATTGGAATGAACCCGAATGCAATGGAATGGAATGCAATGGAATGGAATGAAATGGAATGGAATCAAACGGAATGGAATGGAATGGAATGGAATGGAATGCAATGGAACGGAATGGAATCCACCCGAATGGAATGGAATGGAATGGAATGGAATCAACCCGAATAGAATGGAATGGAATGGAATGGAATGGAATGCATGGAATGGAATAGAATCAAACCGAATGTAATGGAATGGAATGAAATGGAATGGAATCCACCCGAATGGAATGGAATGGAAAAGAATGGAATGGAATGGAATGGAATCAACCCGAATGGAATGGAATGGAATGGAGTGGAATGGAATGGATTGGAACAGAATGGAATAGAATGGAATCAACCCGAATAGAATGCAATGGAATGGAATGGAATGCAATGGAATCAACCCGAATGGAATGGAATGGAATGGAAGGGAATGGAATGGAATGGAATGGAATGGAATCAACCGGAATGGAATGGAATGGAATGGAATGGATTGGAATGGAATGCAATCAACCCAAAAGGAATGGAATGGAATGCAAAGGAATGGAATCAACCCAAGTGGAATGGAATGGAGTGGAATGGAGTGGAATCAAACCGAATGGAACGGAATGGAATGGAATGGAATGGAATCAACCAGAATGCAATGGAGTGTAATGGAATGGAATGGAATGGAATGGATTCAACCCGAATGGAATGGAATGGAATGGAATGGAATGGAATGGAATGCAATGGAAGTAACCCAAATGGAATGGAATGGAATGGAATGGAATGGAAAGGAATGGAATGGAATGGAAAGGAATGGAATGGAATGGAATGGAATCAACCAGAATGGAATGGAATGGAATGGAATGGAATGGAATGGAATGGAATCAACCAGAATGGAATGGAATGGAATGGAATGGAATGGAATGGAATGGAATGGAATGAAACGGAATGGAATGGAATGCAATGGAATGGAATGGAATGGAATCAACCCAAATGGAATGGAATGGCATGGAATGGAATGAAACGGAAAGGAAAGGAACCAACCCGAATGGAATGGAATGGAATGAAATCGAATGGAATAAAATGGAATGGAATGGAACGGAATGGAATGGAATCAACTCGAATGGAATGGAATGGAATGGAATGGAAAGGAATCATCCCGAATAGCATGGAATGTAATGGAATGAAATGGAATGGATTGGAATCAAACCGAATGCAACGGAATGGAATGCAATGGAACGGAATGGATTGGAATGAACCCGAATGCAATGGAATGGAATGCAATGGAATGGAATGAAATGGAATGGAATCAAACGGAATGGAATGGAATGGAATGGAATGGAATGCAATGGAACGGAATGGAACCCACCCGAATGGAATGGAATGGAATGGAATGGAATCAACCCGAATAGAATGGAATGGAATGGAATGGAATGGAATGCATGGAATGGAATAGAATCAAACCGAATGTAATGGAATGGAATGAAATGGAATGGAATCCACCCGAATGGAATGGAATGGAAAAGAATGGAATGGAATGGAATGGAATGGAATCAACCCGAATGGAATGGAATGGAATGGAATGGAATGGATTGGAACAGAATGGAATAGAATGGAATCAACCCGAATAGAATGCAAAGGAATGGAATGGAATGGATTGCAATGGAATCAACCCGAATGGAATGGAATGGAATGGAATGGAAGGGAATGGAATGGAATGGAATGGAATGGAATCAACCGGATTGGAATGGAATGGAATGGAATGGATTGGAATGGAATGCAATCAACCCAAAAGGAATGGAATGGAATGCAAAGGAATGGAATCAACCCAAGTGGAATGGAATGGAGTGGAATGGAGTGGAATCAAACCGAATGGAACGGAATGGAATGGAATGGAATGGAATCAACCAGAATGCAATGGAGTGGAATGGAATGGAATGGAATGGAATGGATTGAAATCAATCCGAATGGAATGGAGTGGAATGTAATGGAATGGAATATAAAGGAATGGAATGGAATGGAATCAAGCAAAATGGAATGGAATGGAATGGAATGGAATGGAATGCAATCAAACGGAATGGAATGGAAAGTAATGGAATGGAATGGAATCAACCCGAATGGAATGGAATGGAATGGAATGGAATGGAATGGAATGGAATGGAATGGAATCAACATGAATGGAATGGAATGTAATGGAATGGAATGGAATGGAATCACCAAGAATGGAAGGGAATGGAATGGAATGGAATGGAAAGGAATCAACCGGAATGGAACAGAATGGAATGGAATGGAATCAACACGAATGGAAAGGAATGGAAGGGAATGGAATCAATCAGAATGTAATGGAATGGAATGGAATGGAATGAATCGGAATGGAATGCAACCAACCCGAATGGGATGGAATGGAATGAAATGGAATGGAATGGAACGGAATGCAATCAACACGAATGGAATGGAATGAAACGGAATGGAATGGAATGGAATGGAATGGAATGGAATCAACCCGAATGGAATAGAATGGAATGGAATGGAATGGAATGGATTGGGATGGAATGGAATGGAATCAAACCAAATGGAATGGAATGGAGTGGATTGGAATGGAATGCAATGAACACGAATGGAATGGAATGGAATGGAATGGAATGGAATGGATTAAAGGAGAATGGAATGGAATGGAATCATCCCGAATGGCATGGAATGGAATGGAATGGAATGGAATGTAATGGAATGGAATGAAATGGAATGGAATCAACCCGAATGGAATGGAATGGAATGGAATGGAATGGAATGGAATGGAATCAACACGAATGGAATGGAATGGAACGGAATGGAATGGAATGGAATGGAATGGAATGGAATGGAATGGAATGGAGTCAACCCGAAAAGAATGGAATGGAATGGAATGGAATAGAATGGAATGGAATGGAATGGAATGGAATGGAATGGAATGCAGTGGAATGGAATGGAATAGAATCAACCCGAATGCAATGGAAAGGAAAGAAATGGAATGGAATCAACACGAATGGAATGGAATGGAATGGAATGGAATGAAATGGAATGAAATGGAATGGAATGAAATGGAATGGAATCAACCCGAATGGAATGGAATGGAATGGAATGGAACGGAATGGAATTAACCCGAATGGAATGGAATGGAATGGCATGGAATAGAATGGAATGGAATGGAAGGGAATCAACCCGAATGGAATGGAATGGAATGGAATGGAATGGAATCATCCCGAATGGCATGGAATGGAATGGAATAGAATGTAATGGAATGGAATGAAATGGAATGGAATGAAATGGAATGGAATCAACCCGAATGGAATGGAATGTAATGGAATGGAACGGAATGGAATCAAACCGAATGGAATGGAATGGAACGGAATGGAATGGAATGGCATGGAATGGAATGGAATCAACACGAATGGAATGGAATGCAAAGGAAGGGAATAGAATGGAATGGAATGGAATGGAATCAACCCGAATGGAATGGAATGGAATGGAATGGAGTGGAATGGAATGGAATAGAATCAACCCGAATACAATGGAAAGGAAAGAAATGGAATGGAATCAACCCGAATGGAATGGAATGGAATGGAATGGAATGGAATGGATAGGAATGGAATGGAACCAACCCGAATGGAATGGAATCGAATGGAACGGAATGGAACGATATCAGACCGACTGCAATGGAATGGAATGGAATGGAATGCAATCAACACGAATTGAATGAAACGGAATGGAATGGAATCAACAAGAAAGGAATGGAATGGAATGGAATGGAATGGAATCAACCCGAAAGGAATGGAATGGAACGGAATGGAATGGATTGGAATGGTATCATCTCGAATGGAATGGAATGGAAAGGAACAAAATCAACCCGAATGGAATGGAATGGAATGGAATGGAATAGAATCAACCCGAATGTAATGGATTGGAATGGAATGGAATGCAATGGAATGCAATGGAATCAACCCGAATGGAATAGAATGGAATGGGATGGAATGGAATGCAAACAAGTCAACCCGAATGGAATGGAATGGAATGGAATGGAATGGAATGCAATGGAATGGAATGGCATGGAATCAACCGGAATGGAATGGAATGGAATGGAGTGGAACAGAAAGGAATCAACCCGATTGGAATGGAATGGAATGGAATGGAATGGAAAGGAAAGGAATGGAATGGAAAAGAATCAACTCAAATGTAATGGAATGGAATGGAATGGAAAGGAATGGAATGGAAAGTATCAATTCGAATGTAATGGAATTGAATGAAATGGAATGGAACCCACGAGAATGGAATGGAATGGAATGGGACGGATTGGAATGGGATGGAATTGAATGGAATGGAGTCAACCCGAATGGAATGGAATGGAATGGAATGGAATGGAATGGAATGGAATGGAATGGAATGGAGTCAACACGAATGGAATGGAACGGAATGGATTGATATGGAATGGAATCAACGTGAATGGAATGGAATGGAATGGAATGGAATGGAATGGAATGCAATTTAATCAACCCGAATGGAATGGAATGGAATGGAATGGTATGGAATGAAATGGAATCAACCAGAATAGAATGGAATGGAATGGAATGGATTGGAATGGAATGCAATCAACCAAAATATAATGGAATGGAAGGGAATGGAATGGAATGGAATGGATTGGAATGGAATGGTATGTAATGAACCTAAATGGAATGGAAAGGAATGGAATGGAATGGAATCGAATCAACCAGAATGGAAAGGAATTTATTGGAGTCAAACCGAATGGCATTGAATGGAATGGAATCAACCCGAATGGAATGGAATGGAATGGAATGGAATGGAATTGGATGAAATGGAATGAAATGGAATGGAATGGAACGGAATGGAATGGAATGTTATCAACCTGAATGGAATGCTATGGAATGGAATGGAATGGAATGGAGGAGAATCAACCAGAATGGAATGGAATTGAAAGGAATGGAATGTAATGGACTGGAATGGAATCCACCAGAATGGATTGGAATGGAATGGAATGGAATGGAAAGGAAACAACCGGAATGGAATGGAATGGAATTCAATGGAATGGAATGGAATCAACCCGAATGGAATGGAATGGAATCATCCCGAATGGAATGGAGTGGAATGGAATGGAATGAAACGGAATGGAACGGAACCAACCCGAATGGAATGGAATGAAATCGAATGGAATAAAATGGAATGGAATGGAACGGAATGGAATGGAATCAACTCGAATGGAATGGAATGGAATGGAATGGAAAGGAATCATCCCGAATAGCATGGAATGTAATGGAATGAAATGGAATGGATTGGAATCAAACCGAATGCAACGGAATGGAATGCAATGGAACGGAATGGATTGGAATGAACCCGAATGCAATGGAATGGAATGCAATGGAATGGAATGAAATGGAATGGAATCAAACGGAATGGAATGGAATGGAATGGAATGGAATGCAATGGAACGGAATGGAATCCACCCGAATGGAATGGAATGGAATGGAATGGAATCAACCCGAATAGAATGGAATGGAATGGAATGGAATGGAATGCATGGAATGGAATAGAATCAAACCGAATGTAATGGAATGGAATGAAATGGAATGGAATCCACCCGAATGGAATGGAATGGAAAAGAATGGAATGGAATGGAATGGAATCAACCCGAATGGAATGGAATGGAATGGAGTGGAATGGAATGGATTGGAACAGAATGGAATAGAATGGAATCAACCCGAATAGAATGCAATGGAATGGAATGGAATGCAATGGAATCAACCCGAATGGAATGGAATGGAATGGAAGGGAATGGAATGGAATGGAATGGAATGGAATCAACCGGAATGGAATGGAATGGAATGGAATGGATTGGAATGGAATGCAATCAACCCAAAAGGAATGGAATGGAATGCAATGGAATGGAATCAACCCAAGTGGAATGGAATGGAGTGGAATGGAGTGGAATCAAACCGAATGGAACGGAATGGAATGGAATGGAATGGAATCAACCAGAACGCAATGGAATGGAATGGAATGGAATGGAATGGATTGAAATCAATCCGAATGGAATGGAGTGGAATGTAATGGAATGGAATGGAAAGGAATGGAATGGAATGGAATCAAGCAAAATGGAATGGAATGGAATGGAATGGAATGGAATCAAACGGAATGGAATGGAAAGTAATGGAATGGAATGGAATCAACCCGAATGGAATGGAATGGAATGGAATGGAATGGAATGGAATGGAATCAACATGAATGGAATGGAATGTAATGGAATGGGATGGAATGGAATCACCAAGAATGGAAGGGAATGGAATGGAATGGAAAGGAATCAACCGGAATGGAACAGAATGGAATGGAATGGAATCAACACGAATGGAAAGGAATGGAAGGGAATGGAATCAATCAGAATGTAATGGAATGGAATGGAATGGAATGAATCGGAATGGAATGCAACCAACCCGAATGGAATGGAATGGAATGAAATGGAATGGAATGGAACGGAATGCAATCAACACGAATGGAATGGAATGGAATGAAACGGAATGGAATGGAATGGAATGGAATGGAATCAACCCGAATGGAATAGAATGGAATGGAATGGAATGGAATGGATTGGGATGGAATGGAATGGAATCAAACCAAATGGAATGGAATGGAGTGGATTGGAATGGAATGCAATGAACACGAATGGAATGGAATGGAATGGAATGGAATGGAATGGAATGGATTAAAGGAGAATGGAATGGAAAGGAATCATCCCGAATGGCATGGAATGGAATGGAATGGAATGGAATGTAATGGAATGGAATGAAATGGAATGGAATCAACCCGAATGGAATGGAATGGAATGGAATGGAATGGAATGGAATGGAATCAACACGAATGGAATGGAATGGAACGGAATGGAATGGAATGGAATGGAATGGAATGGAATGGAATGGAATCAACCCGAAAAGAATGGAATGGAATGGAATGGAATAGAATGGAATGGAATGGAATGGAATGGAATGGAATGCAGTGGAATGGAATGGAATAGAATCAACCCGAATGCAATGGAAAGGAAAGAAATGGAATGGAATCAACACGAATGGAATGGAATGGAATGGAATGGAATGAAATGGAATGAAATGGAATGGAATGAAATGGAATGGAATCAACCCGAATGGAATGGAATGGAATGGAATGGAACGGAATGGAATTAACCCGAATGGAATGGAATGGAATGGCATGGAATAGAATGGAATGGAATGGAAGGGAATCAACCCGAGTGGAATGGAATGGAATGGAATGGAATGGAATCATCCCGAATGGCATGGAATGGAATGGAATAGAATGTAATGGAATGGAATGAAATGGAATGGAATGAAATGGAATGGAATCAACCCGAATGGAATGGAATGTAATGGAATGGAACGGAATGGAATCAAACCGAATGGAATGGAATGGAACGGAATGGAATGGAATGGCATGGAATGGAATGGAATCAACACGAATGGAATGGAATGCAAAGGAAGGGAATAGAATGGAATGGAATGGAATGGAATCAACCCGAATGGAATGGAATGGAATGGAATGGAGTGGAATGGAATGGAATAGAATCAACCCGAATACAATGGAAAGGAAAGAGATGGAATGGAATCAACCCGAATGGAATGGAATGGAATGGAATGGAATGGATAGGAATGGAATGGAACCAACCCGAATGGAATGGAATCGAATGGAACGGAATGGAACGATATCAGACCGACTGCAATGGAATGGAATGGAATGGAATGCAATCAACACGAATTGAATGATACGGAATGGAATGGAATCAACAAGAAAGGAATGGAATGGAATGGAATGGAATGGAATGGAATGGAATGGAATGGAATCAACCCGAAAGGAATGGAATGTAACGGAATGGAATGGATTGGAATGGTATCATCTCGAATGGAATGGAATGGAAAGGAACAAAATCAACCCGAATGGAATGGAATGGAATGGAATGGAAGGGAACAGAATGGAATCAACACGATTGGAATGGAATGGAATTGAATGGAATGGAAGGGAATGCAATGGAATGGAAGGAATGGAATGGAACCAACCCGAATGGAATGGAATCGAATGGAATATAATGAAACGGCATCAAACCGACTGGAATGGAATGGAATGGAATGGAATGAAATGGAATGGTATGGAATGGAATGGAATGGAATGGAATGGAATGAAATGGCATGGAATCAACCCGAATGGAATGGAATGGAGTGGAGTGGAATGGAATGGAATGGAATCAAGCCGAATGGAATGGAATGGAATGGAATGGAATGGAATGGAATGGATTCAACCCGAGTGGAATGGAATGGAATGCAATGGAATGGAATGAAATGGCATGGAATCAACAGGAATGGAATGGAATGGAATGGAATGGAACGGAACGGAATCAACCCGAATGGAATGGAATGGAATGGAAACGAAGGGAACGGAATGTAATGGAATGGAATCAACCCGAATGGAATGGAATGGAATGGAATTGAATGCAACAGAATCAACCCGAATGGAATGAAATGGAGTGGAATGGAATGGAATGAAATGGAATAGAATAAACCCGCATGGAATGGAACTTAATGGAATGGAATGGAATGGAATGGTATGGAATCAACCTGAATGGAATGTAATGGAATGGAATAGAATGGAATGCTATGGAATCAACCCGAAAGGAACGGAATGGAACGGGATGGAATGGAATGGAATGGAATAAACCAGAATGGAATGGAATGGAATGGAATGGAATGGAATGGAATGGAATGCAATGGAATCAACCCGAATGGAATGGAATGGAATGGAATGGAATGGAATGGATTCAACCCGAATGGAATGGAATGGAATGGAATGGAATGGAATGCAATGAAAGTAACCCAAATGGAATGGAATGGAATGAAATGGAATGGAAAGGAATGGAATGGAATGGAATGGAATGGAATGGAATGGAATGGAATGGAATCAACCCGAAAAGAATGGAATGGAATGGAATGGAATAGAATGGAATGGAATGGAATGGAATGGAATGGAATGCAGTGGAATGGAATGGAATAGAATCAACCCGAATGCAATGGAAAGGAAAGAAATGGAATGGAATCAACACGAATGGAATGGAATGGAATGGAATGGAATGAAATGGAATGAAATGGAATGGAATGAAATGGAATGGAATCAACCCGAATGGAATGGAATGGAATGGAATGGAACGGAATGGAATTAACCCGAATGGAATGGAATGGAATGGCATGGAATAGAATGGAATGGAATGGAAGGGAATCAACCCGAGTGGAATGGAATGGAATGGAATGGAATGGAATCATCCCGAATGGCATGGAATGGAATGGAATAGAATGTAATGGAATGGAATGAAATGGAATGGAATGAAATGGAATGGAATCAACCCGAATGGAATGGAATGTAATGGAATGGAACGGAATGGAATCAAACCGAATGGAATGGAATGGAACGGAATGGAATGGAATGGCATGGAATGGAATGGAATCAACACGAATGGAATGGAATGCAAAGGAAGGGAATAGAATGGAATGGAATGGAATGGAATCAACCCGAATGGAATGGAATGGAATGGAATGGAGTGGAATGGAATGGAATAGAATCAACCCGAATACAATGGAAAGGAAAGAAATGGAATGGAATCAACCCGAATGGAATGGAATGGAATGGAATGGAATGGATAGGAATGGAATGGAACCAACCCGAATGGAATGGAATCGAATGGAACGGAATGGAACGATATCAGACCGACTGCAATGGAATGGAATGGAATGGAATGCAATCAACACGAATTGAATGAAACGGAATGGAATGGAATCAACAAGAAAGGAATGGAATGGAATGGAATGGAATGGAATGGAATGGAATGGAATGGAATGGAATCAACCCGAAAGGAATGGAATGTAACGGAATGGAATGGATTGGAATGGTATCATCTCGAATGGAATGGAATGGAAAGGAACAAAATCAACCCGAATGGAATGGAATGGAATGGAATGGAAGGGAACAGAATGGAATCAACACGATTGGAATGGAATGGAATTGAATGGAATGGAAGGGAATGCAATGGAATGGAAGGAATGGAATGGAACCAACCCGAATGGAATGGAATCGAATGGAATATAATGAAACGGCATCAAACCGACTGGAATGGAATGGAATGGAATGGAATGAAATGGAATGGTATGGAATGGAATGGAATGGAATGGAATGGAATGAAATGGCATGGAATCAACCCGAATGGAATGGAATGGAGTGGAGTGGAATGGAATGGAATGGAATCAAGCCGAATGGAATGGAATGGAATGGAATGGAATGGAATGGAATGGATTCAACCCGAGTGGAATGGAATGGAATGCAATGGAATGGAATGAAATGGCATGGAATCAACAGGAATGGAATGGAATGGAATGGAATGGAACGGAACGGAATCAACCCGAATGGAATGGAATGGAATGGAAACGAAGGGAACGGAATGTAATGGAATGGAATCAACCCGAATGGAATGGAATGGAATGGAATTGAATGCAACAGAATCAACCCGAATGGAATGAAATGGAATGGAATGGAATGGAATGAAATGGAATAGAATAAACCCGCATGGAATGGAACTTAATGGAATGGAATGGAATGGAATGGTATGGAATCAACCTGAATGGAATGTAATGGAATGGAATAGAATGGAATGCTATGGAATCAACCCGAAAGGAACGGAATGGAACGGGATGGAATGGAATGGAATGGAATAAACCAGAATGGAATGGAATGGAATGGAATGGAATGGAATGGAATGGAATGCAATGGAATCAACCCGAATGGAATGGAATGGAATGGAATGGAATGGAATGGATTCAACCCGAATGGAATGGAATGGAATGGAATGGAATGGAATGCAATGAAAGTAACCCAAATGGAATGGAATGGAATGAAATGGAATGGAAAGGAATGGAATGGAATGGAATGGAATGGAATGGAATGGAATGGAATCAACCAGAATGGAATGGAATGGAATGGAATGGAATGGAATGGAATGGAATCAAACGGAATGGAATGGAATGGAATGGAAAGGAATGGAATGGAATCAACCCGAATGGAATGGAATGGAATGGAATGGAATGAAACGGAAAGGAAAGGAACCAACCCGAATGGAATGGAATGGAATGAAATCGAATGGAATAAAATGGAATGGAATGGAACGGAATGGAATGGAATCAACTCGAATGGAATGGAATGGAATGGAATGGAAAGGAATCATCCCGAATAGCATGGAATGTAATGGAATGAAATGGAATGGATTGGAATCAAACCGAATGCAACGGAATGGAATGCAATGGAACGGAATGGATTGGAATGAACCCGAATGCAATGGAATGGAATGCAATGGAATGGAATGAAATGGAATGGAATCAAACGGAATGGAATGGAATGGAATGGAATGGAATGGAATGCAATGGAACGGAATGGAACCCACCCGAATGGAATGGATTGGAATGGAATGGAATCAACCCGAATAGAATGGAATGGAATGGAATGGAATGGAATGCATGGAATGGAATAGAATCAAACCGAATGTAATGGAATGGAATGAAATGGAATGGAATCCACCCGAATGGAATGGAATGGAAAAGAATGGAATGGAATGGAATGGAATGGAATCAACCCGAATGGAATGGAATGGAATGGAATGGAATGGAATGGATTGGAACAGAATGGAATAGAATGGAATCAACCCGAATAGAATGCAATGGAATGGAATGGAATGGAATGCAATGAAATCAACCCGAATGGAATGGAATGGAATGGAAGGGAATGGAATGGAATGGAATGGAATGGAATCAACCGGAATGGAATGGAATGGAATGGAATGGATTGGAATGGAATGCAATCAACCCAAAAGGAATGGAATGGAATGCAATGGAATGGAATCAACCCAAGTGGAATGGAATGGAGTGGAATGGAGTGGAATCAAACCGAATGGAACGGAATGGAATGGAATGGAATGGAATCAACCAGAATGCAATGGAATGGAATGGAATGGAATGGAATGGAATGGATTGAAATCAATCCGAATGGAATGGAGTGGAATGTAATGGAATGGAATGGAAAGGAATGGAATGGAATGGAATCAAGCAAAATGGAATGGAATGGAATGGAATGGAATGGAATGGAATGGAATCAAACGGAATGGAATGGAAAGTAATGGAATGGAATGGAATCAACCCGAATGGAATGGAATGGAATGGAATGGAATGGAATGGAATGGAATCAACATGAATGGAATGGAATGTAATGTAATGGAATGGAATGAAATCACCAAGAATGGAAGGGAATGGAATGGAATGGAATGGAAAGGAATCAACCGGAATGGAACAGAATGGAATGGAATGGAATCAACACGAATGGAAAGGAATGGAAGGGAATGGAATCAATCAGAATGTAATGGAATGGAATGGAATGGAATGAATCGGAATGGAATGCAACCAACCCGAATGGAATGGAATGGAATGAAATTGAATGGAATGGAACGGAATGCAATCAACACGAATGGAATGGAATGGAATGAAACGGAATGGAATGGAATGGAATGGAATGGAATCAACCCGAATGGAATAGAATGGAATGGAATGGAATGGAATGGATTGGGATGGAATGGAATGGAATCAAACCAAATGGAATGGAATGGAGTGGATTGGAATGGAATGCAATGAACACGAATGGAATGGAATGGAATGGAATGGAATGGATTAAAGGAGAATGGAATGGAAAGGAATCATCCCGAATGGCATGGAATGGAATGGAATGGAATGGAATGTAATGGAATGGAATGAAATGGAATGGAATCAACCCGAATGGAATGGAATGGAATGGAATGGAATGGAATGGAATGGAATCAACACGAATGGAATGGAATGGAACGGAATGGAATGGAATGGAATGGAATGGAATGGAATGGAATCAACCCGAAAAGAATGGAATGGAATGGAATGGAATAGAATGGAATGGAATGGAATGGAATGGAATGGAATGCAGTGGAATGGAATGGAATAGAATCAACCCGAATGCAATGGAAAGGAAAGAAATGGAATGGAATCAACACGAATGGAATGGAATGGAATGGAATGGAATGGAATGAAATGGAATGAAATGGAATGGAATGAAATGGAATGGAATCAACCCGAATGGAATGGAATGGAATGGAATGGAACGGAATGGAATTAACCCGAATGGAATGCAATGGAATGGCATGGAATAGAATGGAATGGAATGGAAGGGAATCAACCCGAGTGGAATGGAATGGAATGGAATGGAATGGAATCATCCCGAATGGCATGGAATGGAATGGAATAGAATGTAATGGAATGGAATGAAATGGAATGGAATGAAATGGAATGGAATCAACCCGAATGGAATGGAATGTAATGGAATGGAACGGAATGGAATCAAACCGAATGGAATGGAATGGAACGGAATGGAATGGAATGGCATGGAATGGAATGGAATCAACACGAATGGAATGGAATGCAAAGGAAGGGAATAGAATGGAATGGAATGGAATGGAATCAACCCGAATGGAATGGAATGGAATGGAATGGAGTGGAATGGAATGGAATAGAATCAACCCGAATACAATGGAAAGGAAAGAAATGGAATGGAATCAACCCGAATGGAATGGAATGGAATGGAATGGAATGGATAGGAATGGAATGGAACCAACCCGAATGGAATGGAATCGAATGGAACGGAATGGAACGATATCAGACCGACTGCAATGGAATGGAATGGAATGGAATGCAATCAACACGAATTGAATGAAACGGAATGGAATGGAATCAACAAGAAAGGAATGGAATGGAATGGAATGGAATGGAATGGAATGGAATGGAATGGAATCAACCCGAAAGGAATGGAATGGAACGGAATGGAATGGATTGGAATGGTATCATCTCGAATGGAATGGAATGGAAAGGAACAAAATCAACCCGAATGGAATGGAATGGAATGGAATGGAAGGGAACAGAATGGAATCAACACGATTGGAATGGAATGGAATTGAATGGAATGGAAGGGAATGCAATGGAATGGAAGGAATGGAATGGAACCAACCCGAATGGAATGGAATCGAATGGAATATAATGAAACGGCATCAAACCGACTGGAATGGAATGGAATGGAATGGAATGAAATGGAATGGTATGGAATGGAATGGAATGGAATGGAATGGAATGAAATGGCATGGAATCAACCCGAATGGAATGGAATGGAGTGGAGTGGAATGGAATGGAATGGAATCAAGCCGAATGGAATGGAATGGAATGGAATGGAATGGAATGGAATGGAATGGATTCAACCCGAGTGGAATGGAATGGAATGCAATGGAATGGAATGAAATGGCATGGAATCAACAGGAATGGAATGGAATGGAATGGAATGGAACGGAACGGAATGGAATCAACCCGAATGGAATGGAATGGAATGGAAACGAAGGGAACGGAATGTAATGGAATGGAATCAACCCGAATGGAATGGAATGGAATGGAATTGAATGCAACAGAATCAACCCGAATGGAATGAAATGGAATGGAATGGAATGGAATGAAATGGAATAGAATAAACCCGAATGGAATGGAACTTAATGGAATGGAATGGAATGGAATGGTATGGAATCAACCTGAATGGAATGTAATGGAATGGAATAGAATGGAATGCTATGGAATCAACCCGAAAGGAACGGAATGGAACGGGATGGAATGGAATGGAATGGAATAAACCAGAATGGAATGGAATGGAATGGAATGGAATGGAATGGAATGGAATGCAATGGAATCAACCCGAATGGAATGGAATGGAATGGAATGGAATGGATTCAACCCGAATGGAATGGAATGGAATGGAATGGAATGGAATGCAATGAAAGTAACCCAAATGGAATGGAATGGAATGAAATGGAATGGAAAGGAATGGAATGGAATGGAATGGAATGGAATGGAATGGAATGGAATCAACCAGAATGGAATGGAATGGAATGGAATGGAATGGAATCAACCAGAATGGAATGGAATGGAATGGAATGGAATGGAATGGAATGGAATGGAATGGAATCAAACGGAATGGAATGGAATGGAATGGAAAGGAATGGAATGGAATCAACCCGAATGGAATGGAATGGAATGGAATGGAATGAAACGGAAAGGAAAGGAACCAACCCGAATGGAATGGAATGGAATGAAATCGAATGGAATAAAATGGAATGGAATGGAACGGAATGGAATGGAATCAACTCGAATGGAATGGAATGGAATGGAATGGAAAGGAATCATCCCGAATAGCATGGAATGTAATGGAATGAAATGGAATGGATTGGAATCAAACCGAATGCAACGGAATGGAATGCAATGGAACGGAATGGATTGGAATGAACCCGAATGCAATGGAATGGAATGCAATGGAATGGAATGAAATGGAATGGAATCAAACGGAATGGAATGGAATGGAATGGAATGGAATGGAATGCAATGGAACGGAATGGAACCCACCCGAATGGAATGGAATGGAATGGAATGGAATCAACCCGAATAGAATGGAATGGAATGGAATGGAATGGAATGCATGGAATGGAATAGAATCAAACCGAATGTAATGGAATGGAATGAAATGGAATGGAATCCACCCGAATGGAATGGAATGGAAAAGAATGGAATGGAATGGAATGGAATGGAATCAACCCGAATGGAATGGAATGGAATGGAATGGAATGGAATGGATTGGAACAGAATGGAATAGAATGGAATCAACCCGAATAGAATGCAATGGAATGGAATGGAATGGAATGCAATGGAATCAACCCGAATGGAATGGAATGGAATGGAAGGGAATGGAATGGAATGGAATGGAATGGAATCAACCGGAATGGAATGGAATGGAATGGAATGGATTGGAATGGAATGCAATCAACCCAAAAGGAATGGAATGGAATGCAATGGAATGGAATCAACCCAAGTGGAATGGAATGGAGTGGAATGGAGTGGAATCAAACCGAATGGAACGGAATGGAATGGAATGGAATGGAATCAACCAGAATGCAATGGAATGGAATGGAATGGAATGGAATGGAATGGATTGAAATCAATCCGAATGGAATGGAGTGGAATGTAATGGAATGGAATGGAAAGGAATGGAATGGAATGGAATCAAGCAAAATGGAATGGAATGGAATGGAATGGAATGGAATGGAATGGAATCAAACGGAATGGAATGGAAAGTAATGGAATGGAATGGAATCAACCCGAATGGAATGGAATGGAATGGAATGGAATGGAATGGAATGGAATGGAATCAACATGAATGGAATGGAATGGAATGGAATGGAATGGAATGAAATCACCAAGAATGGAAGGGAATGGAATGGAATGGAATGGAAAGGAATCAACCGGAATGGAACAGAATGGAATGGAATGGAATCAACACGAATGGAAAGGAATGGAAGGGAATGGAATCAATCAGAATGTAATGGAATGGAATGGAATGGAATGAATCGGAATGGAATGCAACCAACCCGAATGGAATGGAATGGAATGAAATTGAATGGAATGGAACGGAATGCAATCAACACGAATGGAATGGAATGGAATGAAACGGAATGGAATGGAATGGAATGGAATGGAATCAACCCGAATGGAATAGAATGGAATGGAATGGAATGGAATGGATTGGGATGGAATGGAATGGAATCAAACCAAATGGAATGGAATGGAGTGGATTGGAATGGAATGCAATGAACACGAATGGAATGGAATGGAATGGAATGGAATGGAATGGAATGGATTAAAGGAGAATGGAATGGAATGGAATCATCCCGAATGGCATGGAATGGAATGGAATGGAATGGAATGTAATGGAATGGAATGAAATGGAATGGAATCAACCCGAATGGAATGGAATGGAATGGAATGGAATGGAATCAACACGAATGGAATGGAATGGAACGGAATGGAATGGAATGGAATGGAATGGAATGGAATGGAATGGAATCAACCCGAAAAGAATGGAATGGAATGGAATGGAATAGAATGGAATGGAATGGAATGGAATGGAATGGAATGCAGTGGAATGGAATGGAATAGAATCAACCCGAATGCAATGAAAAGGAAAGAAATGGAATGGAATCAACACGAATGGAATGGAATGGAATGGAATGGAATGGAATGGAATGGAATGAAATGGAATGGAATGAAATGGAATGGAATCAACCCGAATGGAATGGAATGGAATGGAATGGAACGGAATGGAATTAACCCGAATGGAATGGAATGGAATGGCATGGAATAGAATGGAATGGAATGGAAGGGAATCAACCCGAATGGAATGGAATGGAATGGAATGGAATGGAATCATCCCGAATGGCATGGAATGGAATGGAATAGAATGTAATGGAATGGAATGAAATGGAATGGAATGAAATGGAATGGAATCAACCCGAATGGAATGGAATGTAATGGAATGGAACGGAATGGAATCAAACCGAATGGAATGGAATGGAACGGAATGGAATGGAATGGCATGGAATGGAATGGAATCAACACGAATGGAATGGAATGCAAAGGAAGGGAATAGAATGGAATGGAATGGAATGGAATCAACCCGAATGGAATGGAATGGAATGGAATGGAGTGGAATGGAATGGAATAGAATCAACCCGAATACAATGGAAAGGAAAGAAATGGAATGGAATCAACCCGAATGGAATGGAATGGAATGGAATGGAATGGAATGGAATGGATAGGAATGGAATGGAACTAACCCGAATGGAATGGAATCGAATGGAACGGAATGGAACGATATCAGACCGACTGCAATGGAATGGAATGGAATGGAATGCAATCAACACGAATTGAATGAAACG
Organism: Pan paniscus; assembly: GCF_029289425.2. NCBI lineage: Eukaryota > Metazoa > Chordata > Mammalia > Primates > Hominidae > Pan > Pan paniscus. Next base: position 66,370,126 of record NC_073260.2, on the reverse strand, counting down.
GAATGGAATGGAATCAACAAGAAAGGAATGGAATGGAATGGAATGGAATGGAATGGAATGGAATGGAATGGAATGGAATCAACCCGAAAGGAATGGAATGGAACGGAATGGAATGGATTGGAATGGTATCATCTCGAATGGAATGGAATGGAAAGGAACAAAATCAACCCGAATGGAATGGAATGGAATGGAATGGAATAGAATCAACCCGAATGTAATGGATTGGAATGGAATGGAATGCAATGGAATGCAATGGAATCAACCCGAATGGAATAGAATGGAATGGGATGGAATGGAATGCAAACAAGTCAACCCGAATGGAATGGAATGGAATGGAATGGAATGGAATGCAATGGAATGGAATGGCATGGAATCAACCGGAATGGAATGGAATGGAATGGAGTGGAACAGAAAGGAATCAACCCGATTGGAATGGAATGGAATGGAATGGAATGGAAAGGAAAGGAATGGAATGGAAAAGAATCAACTCGAATGTAATGGAATGGAATGGAATGGAAAGGAATGGAATGGAAAGTATCAATTCGAATGTAATGGAATTGAATGAAATGGAATGGAACCCACGAGAATGGAATGGAATGGAATGGGATGGATTGGAATGGGATGGAACTGAATGGAATGGAGTCAACCCGAATGGAATGGAGTGGAATGGAATGGAATGGAATGGAATGGAGTCAACACGAATGGAATGGAACGGAATGGATTGATATGGAATGGAATCAACGTGAATGGAATGGAATGGAATGGAATGGAATGGAATGGAATGCAATTTACTCAACCCGAATGGAATGGAATGGAATGGAATGGTATGGAATGAAATGGAATCAACCAGAATAGAATGGAATGGAATGGAATGGATTGGAATGGAATGCAATCAACCAAAATATAATGGAATGGAAGGGAATGGAATGGAATGGAATGGATTGGAATGGAATGGTATGTAATGAACCTAAATGGAATGGAAAGGAATGGAATGGAATGGAATCGAATCAACCAGAATGGAAAGGAATTTATTGGAGTCAAACCGAATGGCATTGAATGGAATGGAATCAACCCAAATGGAATGGAATGGAATGGAATGGAATGGAATTGGATGAAATGGAATGAAATGGAATGGAATGGAACGGAATGGAATGGAATGTTATCAACCTGAATGGAATGCTATGGAATGGAATGGAATGGAATGGAGGAGAATCAACCAGAATGGAATGGAATTGAAAGGAATGGAATGTAATGGACTGGAATGGAATCCACCAGAATGGATTGGAATGGAATGGAATGGAATGGAAAGGAAACAACCGGAATGGAATGGAATGGAATTCAATGGAATGGAATGGAATCAACCCGAATGGAATGGAATGGAATCAACCCGAATGGAATGGAGTGGAATGGAATGGAATGAAACGGAATGGAACGGAACCAACCCGAATGGAATGGAATGAAATCGAATGGAATAAAATGGAATGGAATGGAACGGAATGGAATGGAATCAACTCGAATGGAATGGAATGGAATGGAATGGAAAGGAATCATCCCGAATAGCATGGATTGTAATGGAATGACATGGAATGGATTGGAATCAAACCGAATGCAACGGAATGGAATGCAATGGAACGGAATGGATTGGAATGAACCCGAATGCAATGGAATGGAATGCAATGGAATGGAATGAAATGGAATGGAATCAAACGGAATGGAATGGAATTGAATGGAATGGAATGCAATGGAACGGAATGGAATCCACCCGAATGGAATGGAATGGAATGGAATGGAATCAACCCGAATAGAATGGAATGGAATGGAATGGAATGGAATGCATGGAATGGAATAGAATCAAACCGAATGTAATGGAATGGAATGAAATGGAATGGAATCCACCCGAATGGAATGGAGTGGAAAAGAATGGAATGGAATGGAATGGAATGGAATCAACCCGAATGGAATGGAATGGAATGCAGTGGAATGGAATGGATTGGAACAGAATGGAATAGAATGGAATCAACCCGAATAGAATGCAATGGAATGGAATGGAATGGAATGCAATGGAATCAACCCGAATGGAATGGAATGGAATGGAAGGGAATGGAATGGAATGGAATGGAATGGAATCAACCGGAATGGAATGGAATGGAATGGAATGGATTGGAATGGAATGCAATCAACCCAAAAGGAATGGAATGGAATGCAATGGAATGGAATCAACCCAAGTGGAATGGAATGGAGTGGCATGGAGTGGAATCAAACCGAATGGAACGGAATGGAATGGAATGGAATGGAATCAACCAGAATGCAATGGAATGGAATGGAATGGAATGGAATGGAATGGATTGAAATCAATCCGAATGGAATGGAGTGGAATGTAATGGAATGGAATGGAAAGGAATGGAATGGAATGGAATCAAGCAAAATGGAATGGAATGGAATGGAATGGAATGGAATGGAATCAAACGGAATGGAATGGAAAGTAATGGAATGGAATGGAATCAACCCGAATGGAATGGAATGGAATGGAATGGAATGGAATGGAATGGAATGGAATCAACATGAATGGAATGGAATGTAATGGAATGGAATGGAATGGAATCACCAAGAATGGAAGGGAATGGAATGGAATGGAATGGAAAGGAATCAACCGGAATGGAACAGAATGGAATGGAATGGAATCAACACGAATGTAAAGGAATGGAAGGGAATGGAATCAATCAGAATGTAATGGAATGGAATGGAATGGAATGAATCGGAATGGAATGCAACCAACACGAATGGAATGGAATGGAATGAAATGGAATGGAATGGAACGGAATGCAATCAACACGAATGGAATGGAATGAAACGGAATGCAATGGAGTGGAATGGAATGGAATCAACCCGAATGGAATAGAATGGAATGGAATGGAATGGAATGGAATGGATTGGGATGGAATGGAATGCAATCAAACCAAATGGAATGGAATGGAGTGGATTGGAATGGAATGCAATGAACACGAATGGAATGGAATGGAATGGAATGGAATGGAATGGAATGGATTAAAGGAGAATGGAATGGAATGGAATCATCCCGAATGGCATGGAATGGAATGGAATGGAATGGAATGGAATGGAATGGAATGAAATGGAATGGAATCAACCCGAATGGAATGGAATGGAATGGAATGGAATGGAATCAACACGAATGGAATGGAATGGAACGGAATGGAATGGAATGGAATGGAATGGAATGGAATCAACCCGAAAAGAATGGAATGGAATGGAATGGAATAGAATGGAATGGAATGGAATGGAATGGAATGGAATGCAGTGGAATGGAATGGAATAGAATCAACCCGAATGCAATGGAAAGGAAAGAAATGGAATGGAATCAACACGAATGGAATGGAATGGAATGGAATGGAATGAAATGGAATGAAATGGAATGGAATGAAATGGAATGGAATCAAACAGAATGGAATGGAATGGAATGGAATGGAACGGAATGGAATTAACCCGAATGGAATGGAATGGAATGGCATGGAATAGAATGGAATGGAATGGAAGGGAATCAACCCGAATGGAATGGAATGGAATGGAATGGAATGGAATGGAATGGAATGCAATGGAATGGAATGGCATGGAATCAACCGGAATGGAATGGAATGGAATGGAGTGGAACAGAAAGGAATCAACCCGATTGGAATGGAATGGAATGGAATGGAAAGGAAAGGAATGGAATGGAAAAGAATCAACTCGAATGTAATGTAATGGAATGGAATGGAAAGGAATGGAATGGAAAGTATCAATTGGAATGTAATGGAATTGAATGAAATGGAATGGAACCCACGCGAATGGAATGGAATGGAATGGGATGGATTGGAATGGGATGGAATTGAATGGAATGGAGTCAACCCGAATGGAATGGAATGGAATGGAATGGAATGGAATGGAATGGAATGGAGTCAACACGAATGGAATGGAACGGAATGGATTGATATGGAATGGAATCAACGTGAATGGAATGGAATGGATGGAATGGAATGGAATGGATTCAACCCGAATGGAATGGAATGGAATGGAATGGAATGGAATGCAATGGAAGTAACCCAAATGGAATGGAATGGAATGGAATGGAATGGAAAGGAATGGAGTGGAATGGAATGGAATGGAATGGAATGGAATCAACCAGAATGGAATGGAATGGAATGGAATGGAATGGAATGGAATGGAATCAAACGGAATGGAATGGAATGGAATGGAATGGAATGGAATGGAATGGAATCAACCCGAATGGAATGGAATGGAATGGAATGGAATGAAACGGAAAGGAAAGGAACCAACCCGAATGGAATGGAATGGAATGAAATCGAATGGAATAAAATGGAATGGAATGGAACGGAATGGAATGGAATCAACTCGAATGGAATGGAATGGAATGGAATGGAAAGGAATCATCCCGAATAGCATGGAATGTAATGGAATGAAATGGAATGGATTGGAATCAAACCGAATGCAACGGAATGGAATGCAATGGAACGGAATGGATTGGAATGAACCCGAATGCAATGGAATGGAATGCAATGGAATGGAATGAAATGGAATGGAATCAAACGGAATGGAATGGAATGGAATGGAATGGAATGCAATGGAACGGAATGGAACCCACCCGAATGGAATGGAATGGAATGGAATGGAATCAACCCGAATAGAATGGAATGGAATGGAATGGAATGGAATGCATGGAATGGAATAGAATCAAACCGAATGTAATGGAATGGAATGAAATGGAATGGAATCCACCCGAATGGAATGGAATGGAAAAGAATGGAATGGAATGGAATGGAATGGAATCAACCCGAATGGAATGGAATGGAATGGAATGGAATGGAATGGATTGGAACAGAATGGAATAGAATGGAATCAACCCGAATAGAATGCAATGGAATGGAATGGAATGGAATGCAATGGAATCAACCCGAATGGAATGGAATGGAATGGAAGGGAATGGAATGGATTGGAATGGAATGGAATCAACCGGAATGGAATGGAATGGAATGGAATGGATTGGAATGGAATGCAATCAACCCAAAAGGAATGGAATGGAATGCAATGGAATGGAATCAACCCAAGTGGAATGGAATGGAGTGGAATGGAGTGGAATCAAACCGAATGGAACGGAATGGAATGGAATGGAATGGAATCAACCAGAATGCAATGGAATGGAATGGAATGGAATGGAATGGAATGGATTGAAATCAATCCGAATGGAATGGAGTGGAATGTAATGGAATGGAATGGAAAGGAATGGAATGGAATGGAATCAAGCAAAATGGAATGGAATGGAATGGAATGGAATGGAATGGAATCAAACGGAATGGAAAGGAAAGTAATGGAATGGAATGGAATCAACCCGAATGGAATGGAATGGAATGGAATGGAATGGAATGGAATGGAATCAACATGAATGGAATGGAATGTAATGGAATGGAATGGAATGGAATCACCAAGAATGGAAGGGAATGGAATGGAATGGAATGGAAAGAAATCAACCGGAATGGAACAGAATGGAATGGAATGGAATCAACACGAATGGAAAGGAATGGAAGGGAATGGAATCAATCAGAATGTAATGGAATGGAATGGAATGGAATGAATCGGAATGGAATGCAACCAACCCGAATGGAATGGAATGGAATGAAATGGAATGGAATGGAACGGAATGCAATCAACACGAATGGAATGGAATAAAACGGAATGGAATGGAATGGAATGGAATGGAATCAACCCGAATGGAATAGAATGGAATGGAATGGAATGGAATGGATTGGGATGGAATGGAATGGAATCAAACCAAATGGAATGGAATGGAGTGGATTGGAATGGAATGCAATGAACACGAATGGAATGGAATGGAATGGAATGGAATGGAATGGATTAAAGGAGAATGGAATGGAATGGAATCATCCCGAATGGCATGGAATGGAATGGAATGGAATGGAATGGAATGAAATGGAATGGAATCAACCCGAATGGAATGGAATGGAATGGAATGGAATGGAATGGAATGGAATCAACACGAATGGAATGGAATGGAACGGAATGGAATGGAATGGAATGGAATGGAATGGAATGGAATCAACCCGAAAAGAATGGAATGGAATGGAATGGAATAGAATGGAATGGAATGGAATGGAATGGAATGGAATGCAGTGGAATGGAATGGAATAGAATCAACCCTAATGCAATGAAAAGGAAAGAAATGGAATGGAATCAACACGAATGGAATGGAATGGAATGGAATGGAATGGAATGGAATGGAATGAAATGGAATGGAATGAAATGGAATGGAATCAACCCGAATGGAATGGAATGGAATGGAATGGAACGGAATGGAATTAACCCGAATGGAATGGAATGGAATGGCATGGAATAGAATGGAATGGAATGGAAGGGAATCAACCCGAATGGAATGGAATGGAATGGAATGGAATGGAATGGAATGGAATCATCCCGAATGGCATGGAATGGAATGGAATAGAATGTAATGGAATGGAATGAAATGGAATGGAATGAAATGGAATGGAATCAACCCGAATGGAATGGAATGTAATGGAATGGAACGGAATGGAATCAAACCGAATGGAATGGAATGGAACGGAATGGAATGGAATGGCATGGAATGGAATGGAATCAACACGAATGGAATGGAATGCAAAGGAAGGGAATAGAATGGAATGGAATGGAATGGAATCAACCCGAATGGAATGGAATGGAATGGAATGGAGTGGAATGGAATGGAATAGAATCAACCCGAATACAATGGAAAGGAAAGAAATGGAATTGAATCAAACCGAATGGAATGGAATGGAATGGAATGGAATGGAATGGAATGGATAGGAATGGAATGGAACCAACCCGAATGGAATGGAATCGAATGGAACGGAATGGAACGATATCAGACCGACTGCAATGGAATGGAATGGAATGGAATGCAATCAACACGAATTGAATGAAACGGAATGGAATGGAATCAACAAGAAAGGAATGGAATGGAATGGAATGGAATGGAATGGAATGGAATGGAATGGAATCAATCCGAAAGGAATGGAATGGAACGGAATGGAATGGATTGGAATGGTATCATCTCGAATGGAATGGAATGGAAAGGAACAAAATCAACCCGAATGGAATGGAATGGAATGGAATGGAATAGAATCAACCCGAATGTAATGGATTGGAATGGAATGGAATGCAATGGAATGCAATGGAATCAACCCGAATGGAATAGAATGGAATGGGATGGAATGGAATGCAAACAAGTCAACCCGAATGGAATGGAATGGAATGGAATGGAATGGAATGCAATGGAATGGAATGGCATGGAATCAACCGGAATGGAATGGAATGGAATGGAGTGGAACAGAAAGGAATCAACCCGATTGGAATGGAATGGAATGGAATGGAATGGAAAGGAAAGGAATGGAATGGAAAAGAATCAACTCGAATGTAATGGAATGGAATGGAATGGAAAGGAATGGAATGGAAAGTATCAATTCGAATGTAATGGAATTGAATGAAATGGAATGGAACCCGCGCGAATGGAATGGAATGGAATGGGATGGATTGGAATGGGATGGAATTGAATGGAATGGAGTCAACCCGAATGGAATGGAATGGAATGGAATGGAATGGAATGGAATGGAATGGAATGGAGTCAACAAGAATGGAATGGAACGGAATGGATTGATATGGAATGGAATCAACGTGAATGGAATGGAATGGAATGGAATGGAATGGAATGCAATTTAATCAACCCGAATGGAATGGAATGGAATTGAATGGTATGGAATGAAATGGAATCAACCAGAATAGAATGGAATGGAATGGAATGGATTGGAATGGAATGCAATCAACCAAAATATAATGGAATGGAAGGGAATGGAATGGAATGGAATGGATTGGAATGGAATGGTATGTAATGAACCTAAATGGAATGGAAAGGAATGGAATGGAATGGAATCGAATCAACCAGAATGGAAAGGAATTTATTGGAGTCAAACCGAATGGCATTGAATGGAATGGAATCAACCCGAATGGAATGGAATGGAATGGAATGGAATTGGATGAAATGGAATGAAATGGAATGGAATGGAACGGAATGGAATGGAATGTTATCAACCTGAATGGAATGCTATGGAATGGAATGGAATGGAATGGAGGAGAATCAACCAGAATGGAATGGAATTGAAAGGAATGGAATGTAATGGACTGGAATGGAATCCACCAGAATGGATTGGAATGGAATGGAATGGAATGGAAAGGAAACAACCGGAATGGAATGGAATGGAATTCAATGGAATGGAATGGAAGCAACCCGAATGGAATGGAATGGAATCAACCCGAATGGAATGGAGTGGAATGGAATGGAATGAAACGGAATGGAACGGAACCAACTCGAATGGAATGGAATGAAATCGAATGGAATAAAATGGAATGGAATGGAACGGAATGGAATGGAATCAACTCGAATGGAATGGAATGGAATGGAATGGAAAGGAATCATCCCGAATAGCATGGAATGTAATGGAATGGAATGGAATGGATTGGAATCAACCCGAATGCAATGGAATGGAATGCAATGGAATGGAATGAAATGGAATGGAATCAACCCGAATGGAATGGAATGGAATGGAATAGAATGGAACGGAATGGAATCAACCCGAATGGAATGGAATGGAATTAAATCAACATGAATAGAATGGAATGGAATGGAATGGAATGGAATGGAATGAACCCGAATGGAATGGAATGGAATGGAAGGGAATGGAATGGAATAGAATGAAACCGAATGTAATGGAATGGAATGAAATGGAATGGAATCCACCAGAATGGAATTGAATGGAATGGGATTGAATGGAATGGAATGGAATCAACCCGAATGGAATGGAATGGCATGGAATGGAATGGATTGGAACGGAATGGAATAGAATGTAATCAACACGAATGGAATTGAATGGAATGGAATGGAATGGAATGGAATGGAATGCAATGGAATCAACCCAAATGGAATGGAAAGGAATGGAATGGAATCAACGGGAATGGAATGGAATGGAATGGAATGGAATGGAATGGAATGGAATGGAATGGAATTGGATGAAATGGAATGAAATGGAATGGAATGGAACGGAATGGAATGGAATGTTATCAACCTGAATGGGATGCTATGGAATGGAATGGAATGGAATGGAGGAGAATCAACCAGAATGGAATGGAATTGAAAGGAATGGAATGTAACGGACTGGAATGGAATCCACCAGAATGGATTGGAATGGAATGGAATGGAATGGAAAGGAAACAACCGGAATGGAATGGAATGGAATGGAATTCAATGGAATGGAATGGAATCAACCCGAATGGAATGGAATGGAATCAACCCGAATGGAATGGAGTGGAATGGAATGCAATGAAACGGAATGGAACGGAACCACCCCGAATGGAATGGAATGAAATCGAATGGAATAAAATGGAATGGAATGGAACGGAATGGAATGGAATCAACTCGAATGGAATGGAATGGAATGGAATGGAAAGGAATCATCCCGAATAGCATGGAATGTAATGGAATGGAATGGAATGGATTGGAATCAACCCGAATGCAATGGAATGGAATGCAATGGAATGGAATGAAATGGAATGGAATCAACCCGAATGGAATGGAATGGAATGGAATGGAATGGAATGGAACGGAATGGAATCAACCCGAATGGAATGGAATGGAATGGAATCAACATGAATAGAATGGAATGGAATGCAATGGAATGGAATGGAATGGAATGAACCCGAATGGAATGGAATGGAATGGAAGGGACTGGAATGGAATAGAATGAAACCGAATGTAATGGAATGGAATGAAATGGAATGGAATCCACCAGAATGGAATTGAATGGAATGGGATTGAATGGAATGGAATGAAATCAACCCGAATGGAATGGAATGGCATGGAATGGAATGGATTGGAACGGAATGGAATAGAATGGAATCAACACGAATGGAATTGAATGGAATGGAATGGAATGGAATGGAATGGAATGCAATGGAATCAACCCAAATGGAATGGAAAGGAATGGAATGGAATCAACCGGAATGGAATGGAATGGAATGGAATGGAATGGAATGGATTGGAATGGAATGCAATCAACCCAAATGGAATGGAATGGAATGCAATGGAATGGAATCAACCCAAATGGAATGGAATGGAGTGGAATGGAATGGAATCAAACCGAATGGAACGGAATGGAATGGAATGGAATGGAAGCAACCAGAATGGAATGGAATGGAATGCAATGGAATGGAATGGAAAGGAATGGAATGGATTGATATCAATCCGAATGGAATGGAGTGGAATTGAATGGAATGGAAAGGAATGGAATGAAATGGAATCAAGCAAAATGGAATGGAATGGAATGGAATGGAATGGAATGGAATGGAATGGAATGGAATCAAACGGAATGGAATGGAAAGGAATGGAATGGAATGGAATCAACCCGAATGGAATGGAATGGAATGGAATGGAATGGAATGGAATCAACATGAATGGAATGGAATGGAATGGAATCACCAAGAATGGAAGGGAATGGAATGGAATGGAAAGGAAAGGAATCAACTGGAATGGAACGGAATGGAATGGAATGGAATCAACCCGAATGGAAACAATAGAGGGGAATGGAATAAACCAGAATGTAATGGAATGGAATGGAATGGAATGAATAGGAATGGAATGGATCCAACCCGAATGGAATGGAATGGAATGAAATGGAATGGAATGGAATGGAATGGAATGGAACGGAATGGAATCAACACGAATGGAATGGAATGGAACGGAATGGAATGGAATGGAATCAACCCGAATGGAATGGAATGGAATGGAATGGAATGGAATGGAATGGAATGGAATGGAATGGAAAGTATCAATTGGAATGTAATGGAATTGAATGAAATGGAATGGAACCCACGCGAATGGAATGGAATGGAATGGGATGGATTGGAATGGGATGGAATTGAATGGAATGGAGTCAACCCGAATGGAATGGAATGGAATGGAATGGAATGGAATGGAATGGAATGGAGTCAACACGAATGGAATGGAACGGAATGGATTGATATGGAATGGAATCAACGTGAATGGAATGGAATGGATGGAATGGAATGGAATGGATTCAACCCGAATGGAATGGAATGGAATGGAATGGAATGGAATGCAATGGAAGTAACCCAAATGGAATGGAATGGAATGGAATGGAATGGAAAGGAATGGAGTGGAATGGAATGGAATGGAATGGAATGGAATCAACCAGAATGGAATGGAATGGAATGGAATGGAATGGAATGGAATGGAATCAAACGGAATGGAATGGAATGGAATGGAATGGAATGGAATGGAATGGAATCAACCCGAATGGAATGGAATGGAATGGAATGGAATGAAACGGAAAGGAAAGGAACCAACCCGAATGGAATGGAATGGAATGAAATCGAATGGAATAAAATGGAATGGAATGGAACGGAATGGAATGGAATCAACTCGAATGGAATGGAATGGAATGGAATGGAAAGGAATCATCCCGAATAGCATGGAATGTAATGGAATGAAATGGAATGGATTGGAATCAAACCGAATGCAACGGAATGGAATGCAATGGAACGGAATGGATTGGAATGAACCCGAATGCAATGGAATGGAATGCAATGGAATGGAATGAAATGGAATGGAATCAAACGGAATGGAATGGAATGGAATGGAATGGAATGCAATGGAACGGAATGGAACCCACCCGAATGGAATGGAATGGAATGGAATGGAATCAACCCGAATAGAATGGAATGGAATGGAATGGAATGGAATGCATGGAATGGAATAGAATCAAACCGAATGTAATGGAATGGAATGAAATGGAATGGAATCCACCCGAATGGAATGGAATGGAAAAGAATGGAATGGAATGGAATGGAATGGAATCAACCCGAATGGAATGGAATGGAATGGAATGGAATGGAATGGATTGGAACAGAATGGAATAGAATGGAATCAACCCGAATAGAATGCAATGGAATGGAATGGAATGGAATGCAATGGAATCAACCCGAATGGAATGGAATGGAATGGAAGGGAATGGAATGGAATGGAATGGAATGGAATCAACCGGAATGGAATGGAATGGAATGGAATGGATTGGAATGGAATGCAATCAACCCAAAAGGAATGGAATGGAATGCAATGGAATGGAATCAACCTAAGTGGAATGGAATGGAGTGGAATGGAGTGGAATCAAACCGAATGGAACGGAATGGAATGGAATGGAATGGAATCAACCAGAATGCAATGGAATGGAATGGAATGGAATGGAATGGAATGGATTGAAATCAATCCGAATGGAATGGAGTGGAATGTAATGGAATGGAATGGAAAGGAATGGAATGGAATGGAATCAAGCAAAATGGAATGGAATGGAATGGAATGGAATGGAATGGAATCAAACGGAATGGAAAGGAAAGTAATGGAATGGAACGGAATCAACCCGAATGGAATGGAATGGAATGGAATGGAATGGAATGGAATGGAATCAACATGAATGGAATGGAATGTAATGGAATGGAATGGAATGGAATCACCAAGAATGGAAGGGAATGGAATGGAATGGAATGGAAAGAAATCAACCGGAATGGAACAGAATGTAATGGAATGGAATCAACACGAATGGAAAGGAATGGAAGGGAATGGAATCAATCAGAATGTAATGGAATGGAATGGAATGGAATGAATCGGAATGGAATGCAACCAACCCGAATGGAATGGAATGGAATGAAATGGAATGGAATGGAACGGAATGCAATCAACACGAATGGAATGGAATAAAACGGAATGGAATGGAATGGAATGGAATGGAATAAACCCGAATGGAATAGAATGGAATGGAATGGAATGGAATGGATTGGGATGGAATGGAATGGAATCAAACCAAATGGAATGGAATGGAGTGGATTGGAATGGAATGCAATGAACACGAATGGAATGGAATGGAATGGAATGGAATGGAATGGATTAAAGGAGAATGGAATGGAATGGAATCATCCCGAATGGCATGGAATGGAATGGAATGGAATGGAATGGAATGAAATGGAATGGAATCAACCCGAATGGAATGGAATGGAATGGAATGGAATGGAATGGAATGGAATCAACACGAATGAAATGGAATGGAACGGAATGGAATGGAATGGAATGGAATGGAATGGAATGGAATCAACCCGAAAAGAATGGAATGGAATGGAATGGAATAGAATGGAATGGAATGGAATGGAATGGAATGGAATGCAGTGGAATGGAATGGAATAGAATCAACCCGAATGCAATGAAAAGGAAAGAAATGGAATGGAATCAACACGAATGGAATGGAATGGAATGGAATGGAATGGAATGGAATGGAATGGAATGAAATGGAATGAAATGGAATGGAATGAAATGGAATGGAATCAACCCGAATGGAATGGAATGGAATGGAATGGAACGGAATGGAATTAACCCGAATGGAATGGAATGGAATGGCATGGAATAGAATGGAATGGAATGGAAGGGAATCAACCCGAATGGAATGGAATGGAATGGAATGGAATGGAATCATCCCGAATGGCATGGAATGGAATGGAATAGAATGTAATGGAATGGAATGAAATGGAATGGAATGAAATGGAATGGAATCAACCCGAATGGAATGGAATGTAATGGAATGGAACGGAATGGAATCAAACCGAATGGAATGGAATGGAACGGAATGGAATGGAATGGCATGGAATGGAATGGAATCAACACGAATGGAATGGAATGCAAAGGAAGGGAATAGAATGGAATGGAATGGAATGGAATCAACCCGAATGGAATGGAATGGAATGGAATGGAGTGGAATGGAATGGAATAGAATCAACCCGAATACAATGGAAAGGAAAGAAATGGAATGGAATCAACCCGAATGGAATGGAATGGAATGGAATGGAATGGAATGGAATGGATAGGAATGGAATGGAACTAACCCGAATGGAATGGAATCGAATGGAACGGAATGGAACGATATCAGACCGACTGCAATGGAATGGAATGGAATGGAATGCAATCAACACGAATTGAATGAAACGGAATGGAATGGAATCAACAAGAAAGGAATGGAATGGAATGGAATGGAATGGAATGGAATGGAATGGAATGGAATCAACCCGAAAGGAATGGAATGGAACGGAATGGAATGGATTGGAATGGTATCATCTCGAATGGAATGGAATGGAAAGGAACAAAATCAACCCGAATGGAATGGAATGGAATGGAATGGAATAGAATCAACCCGAATGTAATGGATTGGAATGGAATGGAATGCAATGGAATGCAATGGAATCAACCCGAATGGAATAGAATGGAATGGGATGGAATGGAATGCAAACAAGTCAACCCGAATGGAATGGAATGGAATGGAATGGAATGGAATGCAATGGAATGGAATGGCATGGAATCAACCGGAATGGAATGGAATGGAATGGAGTGGAACAGAAAGGAATCAACCCGATTGGAATGGAATGGAATGGAATGGAATGGAAAGGAAAGGAATGGAATGGAAAAGAATCAACTCGAATGTAATGGAATGGAATGGAATGGAAAGGAATGGAATGGAAAGTATCAATTCGAATGTAATGGAATTGAATGAAATGGAATGGAACCCACGAGAATGGAATGGAATGGAATGGGATGGATTGGAATGGGATGGAACTGAATGGAATGGAGTCAACCCGAATGGAATGGAGTGGAATGGAATGGAATGGAATGGAATGGAGTCAACACGAATGGAATGGAACGGAATGGATTGATATGGAATGGAATCAACGTGAATGGAATGGAATGGAATGGAATGGAATGGAATGGAATGGAATGCAATTTAATCAACCCGAATGGAATGGAATGGAATGGAATGGTATGGAATGAAATGGAATCAACCAGAATAGAATGGAATGGAATGGAATGGATTGGAATGGAATGCAATCAACCAAAATATAATGGAATGGAAGGGAATGGAATGGAATGGAATGGATTGGAATGGAATGGTATGTAATGAACCTAAATGGAATGGAAAGGAATGGAATGGAATGGAATCGAATCAACCAGAATGGAAAGGAATTTATTGGAGTCAAACCGAATGGCATTGAATGGAATGGAATCAACCCAAATGGAATGGAATGGAATGGAATGGAATGGAATTGGATGAAATGGAATGAAATGGAATGGAATGGAACGGAATGGAATGGAATGTTATCAACCTGAATGGAATGCTATGGAATGGAATGGAATGGAATGGAGGAGAATCAACCAGAATGGAATGGAATTGAAAGGAATGGAATGTAATGGACTGGAATGGAATCCACCAGAATGGATTGGAATGGAATGGAATGGAATGGAAAGGAAACAACCGGAATGGAATGGAATGGAATTCAATGGAATGGAATGGAATCAACCCGAATGGAATGGAATGGAATCAACCCGAATGGAATGGAGTGGAATGGAATGGAATGAAACGGAATGGAACGGAACCAACCCGAATGGAATGGAATGAAATCGAATGGAATAAAATGGAATGGAATGGAACGGAATGGAATGGAATCAACTCGAATGGAATGGAATGGAATGGAATGGAAAGCAATCATCCCGAATAGCATGGATTGTAATGGAATGACATGGAATGGATTGGAATCAAACCGAATGCAACGGAATGGAATGCAATGGAACGGAATGGATTGGAATGAACCCGAATGCAATGGAATGGAATGCAATGGAATGGAATGAAATGGAATGGAATCAAACGGAATGGAATGGAATGGAATGGAATGGAATGCAATGGAACGGAATGGAATCCACCCGAATGGAATGGAATGGAATGGAATGGAATCAACCCGAATAGAATGGAATGGAATGGAATGGAATGGAATGCATGGAATGGAATAGAATCAAACCGAATGTAATGGAATGGAATGAAATGGAATGGAATCCACCCGAATGGAATGGAGTGGAAAAGAATGGAATGGAATGGAATGGAATGGAATCAACCCGAATGGAATGGAATGGAATGCAGTGGAATGGAATGGATTGGAACAGAATGGAATAGAATGGAATCAACCCGAATAGAATGCAATGGAATGGAATGGAATGGAATGCAATGGAATCAACCCGAATGGAATGGAATGGAATGGAAGGGAATGGAATGGAATGGAATGGAATGGAATCAACCGGAATGGAATGGAATGGAATGGAATGGAATGGATTGGAATGGAATGCAATCAACCCAAAAGGAATGGAATGGAATGCAATGGAATGGAATCAACCCAAGTGGAATGGAATGGAGTGGCATGGAGTGGAATCAAACCGAATGGAACGGAATGGAATGGAATGGAATGGAATCAACCAGAATGCAATGGAATGGAATGGAATGGAATGGAATGGAATGGATTGAAATCAATCCGAATGGAATGGAGTGGAATGTAATGGAATGGAATGGAAAGGAATGGAATGGAATGGAATCAAGCAAAATGGAATGGAATGGAATGGAATGGAATGGAATCAAACGGAATGGAATGGAAAGTAATGGAATGGAATGGAATCAACCCGAATGGAATGGAATGGAATGGAATGGAATGGAATGGAATGGAATGGAATCAACATGAATGGAATGGAATGTAATGGAATGGAATGGAATGGAATCACCAAGAATGGAAGGGAATGGAATGGAATGGAATGGAAAGGAATCAACCGGAATGGAACAGAATGGAATGGAATGGAATCAACACGAATGTAAAGGAATGGAAGGGAATGGAATCAATCAGAATGTAATGGAATGGAATGGAATGGAATGAATCGGAATGGAATGCAACCAACACGAATGGAATGGAATGGAATGAAATGGAATGGAATGGAACGGAATGCAATCAACACGAATGGAATGGAATGAAACGGAATGCAATGGAGTGGAATGGAATGGAATCAACCCGAATGGAATAGAATGGAATGGAATGGAATGGAATGGAATGGATTGGGATGGAATGGAATGCAATCAAACCAAATGGAATGGAATGGAGTGGATTGGAATGGAATGCAATGAACACGAATGGAATGGAATGGAATGGAATGGAATGGAATGGAATGGATTAAAGGAGAATGGAATGGAATGGAATCATCCCGAATGGCATGGAATGGAATGGAATGGAATGGAATGGAATGGAATGGAATGAAATGGAATGGAATCAACCCGAATGGAATGGAATGGAATGGAATGGAATGGAATCAACACGAATGGAATGGAATGGAACGGAATGGAATGGAATGGAATGGAATGGAATGGAATGGAATGGAATGGAATCAACCCGAAAAGAATGGAATGGAATGGAATGGAATAGAATGGAATGGAATGGAATGGAATGGAATGGAATGCAGTGGAATGGAATGGAATAGAATCAACCCGAATGCAATGGAAAGGAAAGAAATGGAATGGAATCAACACGAATGGAATGGAATGGAATGGAATGGAATGAAATGGAATGAAATGGAATGGAATGAAATGGAATGGAATCAAACAGAATGGAATGGAATGGAATGGAATGGAACGGAATGGAATTAACCCGAATGGAATGGAATGGAATGGCATGGAATAGAATGGAATGGAATGGAAGGGAATCAACCCGAATGGAATGGAATGGAATGGAATGGAATGGAATGGAATGGAATGCAATGGAATGGAATGGCATGGAATCAACCGGAATGGAATGGAATGGAATGGAGTGGAACAGAAAGGAATCAACCCGATTGGAATGGAATGGAATGGAATGGAAAGGAAAGGAATGGAATGGAAAACAATCAACTCGAATGTAATGTAATGGAATGGAATGGAAAGGAATGGAATGGAAAGTATCAATTGGAATGTAATGGAATTGAATGAAATGGAATGGAACCCACGCGAATGGAATGGAATGGAATGGGATGGATTGGAATGGGATGGAATTGAATGGAATGGAGTCAACCCGAATGGAATGGAATGGAATGGAATGGAATGGAATGGAATGGAATGGAGTCAACACGAATGGAATGGAACGGAATGGATTGATATGGAATGGAATCAACGTGAATGGAATGGAATGGATGGAATGGAATGGAATGGATTCAACCCGAATGGAATGGAATGGAATGGAATGGAATGGAATGCAATGGAAGTAACCCAAATGGAATGGAATGGAATGGAATGGAATGGAAAGGAATGGAGTGGAATGGAATGGAATGGAATGGAATGGAATCAACCAGAATGGAATGGAATGGAATGGAATGGAATGGAATGGAATGGAATGGAATCAAACGGAATGGAATGGAATGGAATGGAATGGAATGGAATCAACCCGAATGGAATGGAATGGAATGGAATGGAATGAAACGGAAAGGAAAGGAACCAACCCGAATGGAATGGAATGGAATGAAATCGAATGGAATAAAATGGAATGGAATGGAACGGAATGGAATGGAATCAACTCGAATGGAATGGAATGGAATGGAATGGAAAGGAATCATCCCGAATAGCATGGAATGTAATGGAATGAAATGGAATGGATTGGAATCAAACCGAATGCAACGGAATGGAATGCAATGGAACGGAATGGATTGGAATGAACCCGAATGCAATGGAATGGAATGCAATGGAATGGAATGAAATGGAATGGAATCAAACGGAATGGAATGGAATGGAATGGAATGGAATGCAATGGAACGGAATGGAACCCACCCGAATGGAATGGAATGGAATGGAATGGAATCAACCCGAATAGAATGGAATGGAATGGAATGGAATGGAATGCATGGAATGGAATAGAATCAAACCGAATGTAATGGAATGGAATGAAATGGAATGGAATCCACCCGAATGGAATGGAATGGAAAAGAATGGAATGGAATGGAATGGAATGGAATCAACCCGAATGGAATGGAATGGAATGGAATGGAATGGAATGGAATGGATTGGAACAGAATGGAATAGAATGGAATCAACCCGAATAGAATGCAATGGAATGGAATGGAATGGAATGCAATGGAATCAACCCGAATGGAATGGAATGGAATGGAAGGGAATGGAATGGAATGGAATGGAATGGAATCAACCGGAATGGAATGGAATGGAATGGAATGGATTGGAATGGAATGCAATCAACCCAAAAGGAATGGAATGGAATGCAATGGAATGGAATCAACCCAAGTGGAATGGAATGGAGTGGAATGGAGTGGAATCAAACCGAATGGAACGGAATGGAATGGAATGGAATGGAATCAACCAGAATGCAATGGAATGGAATGGAATGGAATGGAATGGAATGGATTGAAATCAATCCGAATGGAATGGAGTGGAATGTAATGGAATGGAATGGAAAGGAATGGAATGGAATGGAATCAAGCAAAATGGAATGGAATGGAATGGAATGGAATGGAATGGAATCAAACGGAATGGAAAGGAAAGTAATGGAATGGAATGGAATCAACCCGAATGGAATGGAATGGAATGGAATGGAATGGAATGGAATGGAATCAACATGAATGGAATGGAATGTAATGGAATGGAATGGAATGGAATCACCAAGAATGGAAGGGAATGGAATGGAATGGAATGGAAAGAAATCAACCGGAATGGAACAGAATGGAATGGAATGGAATCAACACGAATGGAAAGGAATGGAAGGGAATGGAATCAATCAGAATGTAATGGAATGGAATGGAATGGAATGAATCGGAATGGAATGCAACCAACCCGAATGGAATGGAATGGAATGAAATGGAATGGAATGGAACGGAATGCAATCAACACGAATGGAATGGAATAAAACGGAATGGAATGGAATGGAATGGAATGGAATCAACCCGAATGGAATAGAATGGAATGGAATGGAATGGAATGGATTGGGATGGAATGGAATGGAATCAAACCAAATGGAATGGAATGGAGTGGATTGGAATGGAATGCAATGAACACGAATGGAATGGAATGGAATGGAATGGAATGGAATGGATTAAAGGAGAATGGAATGGAATGGAATCATCCCGAATGGCATGGAATGGAATGGAATGGAATGGAATGGAATGAAATGGAATGGAATCAACCCGAATGGAATGGAATGGAATGGAATGGAATGGAATGGAATGGAATGGAATGGAATCAACACGAATGGAATGGAATGGAACGGAATGGAATGGAATGGAATGGAATGGAATGGAATGGAATCAACCCGAAAAGAATGGAATGGAATGGAATGGAATAGAATGGAATGGAATGGAATGGAATGGAATGGAATGCAGTGGAATGGAATGGAATAGAATCAACCCGAATGCAATGAAAAGGAAAGAAATGGAATGGAATCAACACGAATGGAATGGAATGGAATGGAATGGAATGGAATGGAATGAAATGGAATGGAATGAAATGGAATGGAATCAACCCGAATGGAATGGAATGGAATGGAATGGAACGGAATGGAATTAACCCGAATGGAATGGAATGGAAT
The DNA here is from genome assembly GCF_029289425.2 of Pan paniscus. Lineage (NCBI taxonomy): Eukaryota > Metazoa > Chordata > Mammalia > Primates > Hominidae > Pan > Pan paniscus. The sequence continues at coordinate 66,349,522 of NC_073260.2, read as the reverse complement.
GGCATGGAATAGAATGGAATGGAATGGAAGGGAATCAACCCGAATGGAATGGAATGGAATGGAATGGAATGGAATGGAATGGAATCATCCCGAATGGCATGGAATGGAATGGAATAGAATGTAATGGAATGGAATGAAATGGAATGGAATGAAATGGAATGGAATCAACCCGAATGGAATGGAATGTAATGGAATGGAACGGAATGGAATCAAACCGAATGGAATGGAATGGAACGGAATGGAATGGAATGGCATGGAATGGAATGGAATCAACACGAATGGAAGGGAATGCAAAGGAAGGGAATAGAATGGAATGGAATGGAATGGAATCAACCCGAATGGAATGGAATGGAATGGAATGGAGTGGAATGGAATGGAATAGAATCAACCCGAATACAATGGAAAGGAAAGAAATGGAATGGAATCAACCCGAATGGAATGGAATGGAATGGAATGGAATGGAATGGATAGGAATGGAATGGAACCAACCCGAATGGAATGGAATCGAATGGAACGGAATGGAACGATATCAGACCGACTGCAATGGAATGGAATGGAATGGAATGCAATCAACACGAATTGAATGAAACGGAATGGAATGGAATCAACAAGAAAGGAATGGAATGGAATGGAATGGAATGGAATGGAATGGAATGGAATCAATCCGAAAGGAATGGAATGGAACGGAATGGAATGGATTGGAATGGTATCATCTCGAATGGAATGGAATGGAAAGGAACAAAATCAACCCGAATGGAATGGAATGGAATGGAATGGAATAGAATCAACCCGAATGTAATGGATTGGAATGGAATGGAATGCAATGGAATGCAATGGAATCAACCCGAATGGAATAGAATGGAATGGGATGGAATGGAATGCAAACAAGTCAACCCGAATGGAATGGAATGGAATGGAATGGAATGGAATGCAATGGAATGGAATGGCATGGAATCAACCGGAATGGAATGGAATGGAATGGAGTGGAACAGAAAGGAATCAACCCGATTGGAATGGAATGGAATGGAATGGAATGGAAAGGAAAGGAATGGAATGGAAAAGAATCAACTCGAATGTAATGGAATGGAATGGAATGGAAAGGAATGGAATGGAAAGTATCAATTCGAATGTAATGGAATTGAATGAAATGGAATGGAACCCACGCGAATGGAATGGAATGGAATGGGATGGATTGGAATGGGATGGAATTGAATGGAATGGAGTCAACCCGAATGGAATGGAATGGAATGGAATGGAATGGAATGGAATGGAATGGAGTCAACAAGAATGGAATGGAACGGAATGGATTGATATGGAATGGAATCAACGTGAATGGAATGGAATGGAATGGAATGGAATGGAATGGAATGCAATTTAATCAACCCGAATGGAATGGAATGGAATTGAATGGTATGGAATGAAATGGAATCAACCAGAATAGAATGGAATGGAATGGAATGGATTGGAATGGAATGCAATCAACCAAAATATAATGGAATGGAAGGGAATGGAATGGAATGGAATGGATTGGAATGGAATGGTATGTAATGAACCTAAATGGAATGGAAAGGAATGGAATGGAATGGAATCGAATCAACCAGAATGGAAAGGAATTTATTGGAGTCAAACCGAATGGCATTGAATGGAATGGAATCAACCCGAATGGAATGGAATGGAATGGAATGGAATTGGATGAAATGGAATGAAATGGAATGGAATGGAACGGAATGGAATGGAATGTTATCAACCTGAATGGAATGCTATGGAATGGAATGGAATGGAATGGAGGAGAATCAACCAGAATGGAATGGAATTGAAAGGAATGGAATGTAATGGACTGGAATGGAATCCACCAGAATGGATTGGAATGGAATGGAATGGAATGGAAAGGAAACAACCGGAATGGAATGGAATGGAATTCAATGGAATGGAATGGAAGCAACCCGAATGGAATGGAATGGAATCAACCCGAATGGAATGGAGTGGAATGGAATGGAATGAAACGGAATGGAACGGAACCAACTCGAATGGAATGGAATGAAATCGAATGGAATAAAATGGAATGGAATGGAACGGAATGGAATGGAATCAACTCGAATGGAATGGAATGGAATGGAATGGAAAGGAATCATCCCGAATAGCATGGAATGTAATGGAATGGAATGGAATGGATTGGAATCAACCCGAATGCAATGGAATGGAATGCAATGGAATGGAATGAAATGGAATGGAATCAACCCGAATGGAATGGAATGGAATGGAATAGAATGGAACGGAATGGAATCAACCCGAATGGAATGGAATGGAATTAAATCAACATGAATAGAATGGAATGGAATGGAATGGAATGGAATGGAATGAACCCGAATGGAATGGAATGGAATGGAAGGGAATGGAATGGAATAGAATGAAACCGAATGTAATGGAATGGAATGAAATGGAATGGAATCCACCAGAATGGAATTGAATGGAATGGGATTGAATGGAATGGAATGGAATCAACCCGAATGGAATGGAATGGCATGGAATGGAATGGATTGGAACGGAATGGAATAGAATGTAATCAACACGAATGGAATTGAATGGAATGGAATGGAATGGAATGGAATGGAATGCAATGGAATCAACCCAAATGGAATGGAAAGGAATGGAATGGAATCAACGGGAATGGAATGGAATGGAATGGAATGGAATGGAATGGAATGGAATGGAATGGAATTGGATGAAATGGAATGAAATGGAATGGAATGGAACGGAATGGAATGGAATGTTATCAACCTGAATGGGATGCTATGGAATGGAATGGAATGGAATGGAGGAGAATCAACCAGAATGGAATGGAATTGAAAGGAATGGAATGTAACGGACTGGAATGGAATCCACCAGAATGGATTGGAATGGAATGGAATGGAATGGAAAGGAAACAACCGGAATGGAATGGAATGGAATGGAATTCAATGGAATGGAATGGAATCAACCCGAATGGAATGGAATGGAATCAACCCGAATGGAATGGAGTGGAATGGAATGCAATGAAACGGAATGGAACGGAACCACCCCGAATGGAATGGAATGAAATCGAATGGAATAAAATGGAATGGAATGGAACGGAATGGAATGGAATCAACTCGAATGGAATGGAATGGAATGGAATGGAAAGGAATCATCCCGAATAGCATGGAATGTAATGGAATGGAATGGAATGGATTGGAATCAACCCGAATGCAATGGAATGGAATGCAATGGAATGGAATGAAATGGAATGGAATCAACCCGAATGGAATGGAATGGAATGGAATGGAATGGAATGGAACGGAATGGAATCAACCCGAATGGAATGGAATGGAATGGAATCAACATGAATAGAATGGAATGGAATGCATTGGAATGGAATGGAATGGAATGAACCCGAATGGAATGGAATGGAATGGAAGGGACTGGAATGGAATAGAATGAAACCGAATGTAATGGAATGGAATGAAATGGAATGGAATCCACCAGAATGGAATTGAATGGAATGGGATTGAATGGAATGGAATGGAATCAACCCGAATGGAATGGAATGGCATGGAATGGAATGGATTGGAACGGAATGGAATAGAATGGAATCAACACGAATGGAATTGAATGGAATGGAATGGAATGGAATGGAATGGAATGCAATGGAATCAACCCAAATGGAATGGAAAGGAATGGAATGGAATCAACCGGAATGGAATGGAATGGAATGGAATGGAATGGAATGGATTGGAATGGAATGCAATCAACCCAAATGGAATGGAATGGAATGCAATGGAATGGAATCAACCCAAATGGAGTGGAATGGAGTGGAATGGAATGGAATCAAACCGAATGGAACGGAATGGAATGGAATGGAATGGAAGCAACCAGAATGGAATGGAATGGAATGCAATGGAATGGAATGGAAAGGAATGGAATGGATTGATATCAATCCGAATGGAATGGAGTGGAATTGAATGGAATGGAAAGGAATGGAATGAAATGGAATCAAGCAAAATGGAATGGAATGGAATGGAATGGAATGGAATGGAATGGAATCAAACGGAATGGAATGGAAAGGAATGGAATGGAATGGAATCAACCCGAATGGAATGGAATGGAATGGAATGGAATGGAATGGAATCAACATGAATGGAATGGAATGGAATGGAATCACCAAGAATGGAAGGGAATGGAATGGAATGGAATGGAAAGGAATCAACTGGAATGGAACGGAATGGAATGGAATGGAATCAACCCGAATGGAAACAATAGAGGGGAATGGAATAAACCAGAATGTAATGGAATGGAATGGAATGGAATGAATAGGAATGGAATGGATCCAACCCGAATGGAATGGAATGGAATGAAATGGAATGGAATGGAATGGAATGGAATGGAACGGAATGGAATCAACACGAATGGAATGGAATGGAACGGAATGGAATGGAATGGAATCAACCCGAATGGAATGGAATGGAATGGAATGGAATGGAATGGAATGGAATGGAATGGAATGGAATGGATTGGTATGGAATCAACCCGAATGGAATGGAATGGAATGGAATGGAATCAACGCGAATGGAATGGAATGGAATGGAATGGAATCAACAGGAATGGAATGGAATGGAAAGGAATGGAATGGAATGGAATGGAATGGAATCAACCTAAATGGAATGGAAAGGACTGGAATGGATTGGAATGGAATCAACCAGAATGGAATGGAATGGAATGGAGTCAAACCGAATAGAATTGAATGGAATAGAATCAACCCTAATGGAATGGAATGCAATGGAATGGAAAGGAATGTTATCAACCCGAATGGAATGCTATGGAATGGAATGGAATGGAATGGAAGGGAATCAACCCGAATGGAATGGAATGGAATGGAAAGGAATGGAATGGAATGGAATGGAATGGAATCATCCAGAATGGAATGGAATGGAACGGAATGGAATGAATCCGAATGGAATGGAATGGAACGGAATGGAATGGAATGGAAAGGAATGGAATGGAATCAACCCGAATGGAATGGAATGGAATGGAATGGAATGGAATGGAATGGAATGGAATGGAATGGAATCAAGAAGAAAGGAATGGAATGGAATTAAATGGAACGGAATGGAATGGAATGGAATCAACCCGAAGGGAATGGAATGGAATGGAATTGAAAGGAACCTAATCAACCCGAATGGAATGGAATGGAATGGGATGGAATGGGATTGAATGGAGTGGAATGGAGTGGAATGGAATCAACCGAATGGAATGGAATGGAATGGAATGCAATGGAATGGTATAGAATGGAATCTAATCAACTCAAATGGAACGGAATGGAAAGGAATGATATGGAATCAACATGATTGGAATGAAATGGAATGGAATGGAAAGGAATGGAATTGAGTCAGCCCGAATGGAATGGAATGGAATGGAATGGAATGGAACGGAATGGAATGGAATAGAGTGGAATCAACCGTAACTGAATGGGATGGAATTGAATGGAATGGAATGGAATCAACACGAATGGAATAGAATGGAATGGAATGGAATGCAATGGAATGGAAAGGAATGGAAAGGAATGGAATCAACCCAAATGGAATGGAGTGGAGTGGAATTGAATGGAATGGAATGGAATGGAATAGAATGGAATTGAATGGAGTGGAATGTAAGCAACCAGAATGGAATGAAATGGAATGGATTGGAATAGAATGGAATGAAATCAACCAGAATGGAATGCAACGGAATGGAATGGAATGGAATAGAATGGAATGGAATGGAATGGAATGGAATCAACCCGAGTGGAATGGAATGGCATGGAATGGAATGGATTGGAACGGAATGGAATAGAATGGAATCAACACGAATGGAATTGAATGGAATGGAATGGAATGGAATGGAATGGAATGCAATGGAATCAACCCAAATGGAATGGAAAGGAATGGAATGGAATCAACGGGAATGGAATGGAATGGAATGGAATGGAATGGAATGGAATGGAATTGGATGAAATGGAATGAAATGGAATGGAATGGAACGGAATGGAATGGAATGTTATCAACCTGAATGGAATGCTATGGAATGGAATGGAATGGAATGGAGGAGAATCAAACAGAATGGAATGGAATTGAAAGGAATGGAATGTAATGGACTGGAATGGAATCCACCAGAATGGATTGGAATGGAATGGAATGGAATGGAAAGGAAACAACAGGAATGGAATGGAATGGAATTCAATGGAATGGAATGGAATCAACCCGAATGGAATGGAATGGAATCAACCCGAATGGAATGGAGTGGAATGGAATGGAATGAAACGGAATGGAACGGAACCAACCCGAATGGAATGGAATGAAATCGAATGGAATAAAATGGAATGGAATGGAACGGAATGGAATGGAATCAACTCGAATGGAATGGAATGGAATGGAATGGAAAGGAATCATCCCGAATAGCATGGAATGTAATGGAATGGAATGGAATGGATTGGAATCAACCCGAATGCAATGGAATGGAATGCAATGGAATGGAATGAAATGGAATGGAATCAACCCGAATGGAATGGAATGGAATGGAATGGAATGGAACGGAATGGAATCAACCCGAATGGAATGGAATGGAATGGAATCAACATGAATAGAATGGAATGGAATGCAATGGAATGGAATGGAATGGAATGAACCCGAATGGAATGGAATGGAATGGAAGGGACTGGAATGGAATAGAATGAAACCGAATGTAATGGAATGGAATGAAATGGAATGGAATCCACCAGAATGGAATTGAATGGAATGGGATTGAATGGAATGGAATGGAATCAACCCGAATGGAATGGAATGGCATGGAATGGAATGGATTGGAACGGAATGGAATAGAATGGAATCAACACGAATGGAATTGAATGGAATGGAAAGGAATGGAATGGAATCAACCGGAATGGAATGGAATGGAATGGAATGGAATGGAATGGAATGGAATGGATTGGAATGGAATGCAATCAACCCAAATGGAATGGAATGGAATGCAATGGAATGGAATCAACCCGAATGGAATGGAATGGAGTGGAATGGAATGGAATCAAACCGAATGGAACGGAATGGAATGGAATGGAATCGAAGCAACCAGAATGGAATGGAATGGAATGCAATGGAATGGAATGGAAAGGAATGGAATGGATTGATATCAATCCGAATGGAATGGAGTGGAATTGAATGGAATGGAAAGGAATGGAATGAAATGGAATCAAGCAAAATGGAATGGAATGGAATGGAATGGAATGGAATGGAATGGAATGGAAAGGAATGGAATCAAACGGAATGGAATGGAAAGGAATGGAATGGAATGGAATCAACCCGAATGGAATGGAATGGAATGGAATGGAATGGAATCAACATGAATGGAATGGAATGGAATGGAATCACCAAGAATGGAAGGGAATGGAATGGAATGGAATGGAAAGGAATCAACTGGAATGGAACGGAATGGAATGGAATGGAATCAACCCGAATGGAAACAATAGAGGGGAATGGAATAAACCAGAATGTAATGGAATGGAATGGAATGGAATGAATAGGAATGGAATGGATCCAACCCGAATGGAATGGAATGGAATGGAATGGAATGGAATGGAATGGAATGGAATGGAACGGAATGGAATCAACACGAATGGAATGGAATGGAACGGAATGGAATGGAATGGAATGGAATGGAATGGAATGGAATCAACCCGAATGGAATGGAATGGAATGGAATGGAATGGAATGGAATGGATTGGTATGGAATCAACCCGAATGGAATGGAATGGAATGGAATGGAATCAACGCGAATGGAATGGAATGGAATGGAATGGAATCAACAGGAATGGAATGGAATGGAAAGGAATGGAATGGAATGGAATGGAATCAACCTAAATGGAATGGAAAGGACTGGAATGGATTGGAATGGAATCAACCAGAATGGAATGGAATGGAATAGAGTCAAACCGAATAGAATTGAATGGAATAGAATCAACCCTAATGGAATGGAATGCAATGGAATGGAAAGGAATGTTATCAACCCGAATGGAATGCTATGGAATGGAATGGAAAGAATGGAAGGGAATCAACCCGAATGGAATGGAATCGAATGGAAAGGAATGGAATGGAATGGAATGGAATGGAATCATCCAGAATGGAATGGAATGGAACGGAATGGAATGAATCCGAATGGAATGGAATGGAAAGGAATGGAATGGAATGGAAAGGAATGGAATGGAATCAACCCGAATGGAATGCAATGGAATGGAATGGAATGGAATGGAATGGAATGGAATGGAATGGAATCAAGAAGAAAGGAATGGAATGGAATTAAATGGAACGGAATGGAATGGAATGGAATCAACCCGAAGGGAATGGAATGGAATGGAATTGAAAGGAACCTAATCAACCCGAATGGAATGGAATGGAATGGGATGGAATGGGATTGAATGGAGTGGAATGGAATGGAATGGAATCAACCGAATGGAATGGAATGGAATGGAATGCAATGGAATGGTATAGAATGGAATCTAATCAACTCAAATGGAACGGAATGGAAAGGAATGATATGGAATCAACATGATTGGAATGAAATGGAATGGAATGGAAAGGAATGGAATTGAGTCAGCCCGAATGGAATGGAATGGAATGGAATGGAATGGAATGGAATGGAACGGAATGGAATGGAATAGAGTGGAATCAACCGTAACTGAATGGGATGGAATTGAATGGAATGGAATGGAATCAACACGAATGGAATAGAATGGAATGGAATGGAATGCAATGGAATGGAAAGGAATGGAAAGGAATGGAATCAACCCAAATGGAAAGGAGTGGAGTGGAATTGAATGGAATGGAATGGAATGGAATGGAATAGAATGGAATTGAATGGAGTGGAATGTAATCAACCAGAATGGAATGGAATGGAATGGATTGGAATAGAATGGAATGAAATCAACCAGAATGGAATGCAATGGAATGGAATGGAATGGAATGGAATGGAATGGAATGGAATGGAATGAACCGGAGTGGAATGGAATGGAAAGCAATGGAATGGAATGAAATGGCATGGAATTAAACCGAAAGGAATGGAATGGAGTGGAATGGAATGGAACGCAATGGAATCAACCGGAATGGAATGGAATGGAATGGAATGGAATGGAATGAAACGGAATGGAATAAACCCTAAAGGAATGGAATGGAACGGAATGTGATGGAATGGAATCAACCCGAATGGAATGGAATGGAATGGAATGGAATGGTATGGAATCAACCCGAGTGGTATGTAACATAACGGAATGGAATGGAATCGTACGGTATCAACCCGAAAGGAATGGAATGGAATGTGATGGATTGGAATGGAATGGAATAAACCCGAATGAAATGGAATGGAATGGAATGGAATGGAATCAACCCGAATGGAATGGAACGGAATGGAATGGAAAGGAATGGAATGGAGTCAACCTAAATGGAATGGATAGGAATGGAATGGAATGGTATGGAATCAACCGGAATGAAATGGAATGGAATGGAGTCAAACCGAATGGAATCGAATGGAATGGAAAAAACCTGAATGGAATGGAATGGAATGGAATGGAACGGAACGAAATGGAATGGAATGGAGTGGAATGGAATGGAACGGAACGGAATGGAATGGAATGTTATCAACCCGAATGGAATGGTATGGAATGGAATGGAATGGAATGGAATGGAATGGAAGGGAGTGAACACGAATGGAATGGAATGGAATGGAATGGAATGGAAGGGATTGAACCCGAATGGAATGGAATGGTACGGAATGGAAAGGAATGGAATGGAATGGAATCAACCAGAATGGAATGGAATGGAATGGAATGGAATCAAACGGAATGGAATGGAATGGAATGGAATCAACACGAATGGAATGGAATGGAATGGAATGGAATGGAATCAACCCGAAAGGAATGGAATGGAATGGAATTGAATTGAACGGAATGGAATGGAATGGCATCATCCCGAATGAAATGGAATGTAATGGAATCAAACCGAATGGAATGGAATGGAATGGGATGGAATGGAATTAAATGGAGTCAAACCGAATGGAATGGAATGGAATGGAATGGAATGGAATGGAATCAAACCGAATGGAATGGAATGGAGTGGAATGGAATGGAATCAACCGGAATGGAAAAGAATGGAATGGAATGGAATGGAATGGAATGGAAAGGAATGGAATTGAATGGAGTGGAATGGAATCAACCCGAATGGAATGGAATGTAATAGAATGGAATGGAATCAACCGGAATGGAATGCAACGGAATGGAATTGAATGGAATGGAATCAACTCGAATGGAATGGAATGGAATGGAATTAAACTGAATGGAATGGAATGGAATGGAATGGAATGAAATCAACCCGAGTGGAATGGAATGGAATGCAATGGAATGACATGAAATGGCATGGAATTTACCTGAATGGAATGGAATGGAAGTTAATGGAATGAACCCGAATGGAATGGAATGGAATGGAATGGAATGCAACGGAATGGAATAAACCCGAATGGAATGGAGTTGAATGGCATGGAATGGAATGGAATGGAACGGAATGTAATGGAATGGAATCAACCCGAATGGAATGGAATGGAATGGAATTGAAGAAATGGAACGGAATTAACCCGAATGGAATGGAATGGAATGGAACGGAATGGAATGGAATGAAATGGAATGGAATCAACCCGAATGGAATGGAACGTAATGGAGTGGAATGGAATGGAATGGAATGGAATGGAATCAACTCAAATGGAATGTAATGGAATGGAATAGAATGGAATGGTATGGAATGAACACGAAAGGAATGGAATGGAATGGAATGGAATGCAATGGAATGGAATGGAATGGAATGCAAGGAAATGGAATGCAATGGAATCAACCCGAATGGAATGGAATGGAATCAACCCGAATGGAATGGAATGCAATGGAATGGAATAGAATGGAATGGAGTGGAATGGAGTCAACCCGAAGGGAATGGTATGGAATGTAATGGAATGGAATGGAATCAACCGGAATGGAATGGAATGGAATCAACATAAATGGAAAGGAAAGGAGTGGAATGGAAAGGAATGGAATCAAACAGAATGGAATGGAATGTAATGGAATCAAACCGAATGGAATTGAATGGAATGGAATCAACCCGAATGGAATGGAATGGAATGGAATGAAATGGAATGGAATGCAATGGAATCAACCCGAATGGAATGGAATGGAATGGAATGGAATGGAATAGAATGGATTCAACCCAAATGGAATGGAATGGAATGGAATGAAATGGAATCAACCAGAATGGAATGGAATGGAATGGAAAGGAATGGAATGGAAAGTATCAACTCGAATGTAATGGAATTGAATGAAATGGAATGGAATCCACTCGAATGGAATGGAATGGAATGGGATGGAATGGAATGGGATGGAATTGAATGGAATGGAGTCAACCCGAATGGAATGGAATGGAATGGAATGGAATGGAATGGAATGGAATCAACCCGAATGGAATGGAACAGAATGGATTGAAATGGAATGGAATCAACGTGAATGGAATGGAATGGAATGGAATGGAATGCAATTTAATCAACCCGAATGGAATGAAATGGAATGGAATGGAATGAAATGGAATCAACTGGAATGGAATGGAATGGAATGGAATGGATTGGAATGGAATGCAATCAACCCAAATATAATGGAATGGAAGGGAATGGAATGGAATGGAATGGATTGGAATGGAATGGAATGGAATCAGCCTAAATGGAATGGAAATTATTGGAGTCAAACCGAATGTCATTGAATGGAATGGAGTCAACCCGAATGGAATGGAATGGAATGGAATGGAATGGAATGGAATGGAATGGAATGAAATGGAATGGAATGGTACGGAATGGAATGGAATGTTATCAACCTGAATGGAATGCTATGGAATGGAATGAAATGGAATGGAGGAGAATCAACCCGAATGGAATGGAATTGAAAGGAATGGAATATAATGGAATGGAATGGAATCAACCAGAATGGATTGGAATGGAATGGAATGGAAACAACCGGAATGGAATGGAATGGAATTCAATGGAATGGAATGGAATCAACGAGAATGGAATGGAATGGAATGAAATGGAATGGAATGCAATGGAATGGAATGGAATCAGCCCGAATGTAATGGAATGGAATGGAATGGAATGGAATGGAATGGAATGGAATCAACAGGAATGGAATGGAATGGAATGGAATGAAAAGGAATGGAATGGAACCAACCCGAATGGAATGGAATGGAATGAAATCGAATGGAATATAATGGAATGGAATGGAATGGAATCCACTCGAATGGAATGGATTGGAATGGAATGGAATGGAATCATCCCGAATGGCATGGAATGTAATGGAATGGAATGAAATCTACCCGAATGGATTGGAATGGAATGGAATGAAATGGAATGGAATCATCCCGAATGGCATGGAATGGAATGGAACGGAATGGAATGGAACGGAACGGAATGGAATCAACCCGAATGGAAAGGAATGGAATGGAATGGAATGGAATCAACGCGAATGGAATGGAATGGAATGGAATGGAATGGAATGGAATGGAATCAACCCGAATTGAATGCAATGGAATGGAATGGAATAGAATCAACCCGAATATAATGGAATGGAATGAAATGGAATGGAATCAACCCGAATGGAATGGAATGGAATGGGATGGAATGGAATGGAATGGAATCAACCCGAATGGAATGGAAAGGAATGGAATGGAAGGGAACAGAATGGAATCAACACGATTGGAATGGAATGGAATGGAATGGAAGGGAATGGAATGGAAGGAATGGAATGTAACCAGCCCGAATGGAATGGAATCGAATGGAACGGAATGAAACGGCCTCAAACCGACTGGAATGGAATGGAATGGAATGGAATGAAATGGAATGGAATGGAATGGAATGGAATGGAATGGAATGGAATGAAACGGCATGGAATCAACCCGAATGGAATGGAATGGAATGGAATGGAATGGAATGGAATGGAATGGAATGGAATGGAATGGAATCAAGCCGAATGGAATGGAATGAAATGGAATGGAATGGAATGGAATGGAATGGAATGGAATCAACCCGAGTGGAATGGAATGGAATGCAATGGAATGGAATGAAATGGCATGGAATCAACAGGAATGGAATGGAATGGAATGGAATGGAACGCAGCAGAATGGAATCAACCCGAATGGAATGGAATGGAATGGAACCGAAGGGAACGGAATGTAATGGAATGGAATCAACCCGAATGGAATGGAATGGAATGGAATTGAATGGAATGGAATCAACCCGAATGGAATGAAATGGAATGGAATGGAATGGAATGAAATGGAATAGAATAAACCCGAATGGAATGGAACGTAATGGAATGGAATGGAATGGAATGGTATGGAATCAACCTGAATGGAATGTAATGGAATGGAATAGAATGGAATGCTATGGAATCAACCCGAAAGGAACGGAATGGAACAGGATGGAATGGAATGGAATGGAATAAACCCGAATGGAATGGAATGGAATGGAATGGAATGGAATGGAATGGAATGGAATGGAATGCAATGGAATCAACCCGAATGGAATGGAATGGAATGGAATGGAATGGAATAGAATGGATTCAACCCAAATGGAATGGAATGGAATGGAATGAAATGGAATCAACCGGAATGGAATGGAATGGAATGGAATGGAATCAACCTAAATGGAATGGAAAGGAACGGAATGGAATGGAATGGAATCAACCAGAATGGAATGGAGTCAAACCGAATGGAATGGAATGGAATGGAATGGAATGGAATGGAATCAACACGAATGGAATGGAATGGAATGCAATGGAATGGAATGAAATGGCACGGAATTAACCCGAATGGAATGGAATGGAATGGAATGGAATGGAATACAATGGATTCAACCCAAATGGAATGGAATGGAATGGAATGAAATGGAATCAACTGGAATGGAATGGAATGGAATGGAATGGAATCAACCTAAATGGAATGGAAAGGAATGGAATGGAATGGAATGGAATGGAATGCAATGGAATCAACACGAATGGAATGGAATGGAATGGAATGCAATGGAATAGAATGGATTCAACCCAAATGGAATGGAATGGAATGGAATGAAATGGAATCAACTGGAATGGAATGGAATGGAATGGAATGGAATGGAATCAACCTAAATGGAATGGAAAGGAACGGAATGGAATGGAATGGAATCAACCAGAATGGAATGGAGTCAAACCGAATGGAATGGAATGGAATGGAATGGAATGGAATGGAATCAACACGAATGGAATGGAATGGAATGCAATGGAATGGAATGAAATGGCACGGAATTAACCCGAATGGAATGGAATGGAATGGAATGGAATGGAATAAAATGGATTCAACCCAAACAGAATGGAATGGAATGGAATGAAATGGCATCAACTGGAATGGAATGGAATGGAATGGAATGGAATCAACCTAAATGGAATGGAAAGGAATGGAATGGAATGGAATGGAATGGAATGCAATGGAATCAACCCGAATGGAATGGAATGGAATGGAATGCAATGGAATAGAATGGATTCAACCCAAATGGAATGGAATGGAATGGAATGAAATGGAATCAACTGGAATGGAATGGAATGGAATGGAATGGAATCAACCTAAATGGAATGGAAAGGAATGGAATGGAATGGAATGGAATCAACCAGAAAGGAATGCAATGGAATGGAGTCAAACCGAATGGAATGGAAAGGAATGGAATGGAATGGAATCAACCCGAATGGAATGGAATGGAATGCAATGGAATGGAATGAAATGGCATGGGATTAACACGAATGGAATGGAATGGAAGGGAATCATCCAGAATGGAATGGAATGGAATCAACCAGAATGGAATGGAATGGAATGGAGTCAAACCGAATGGAATGGAATGGAATGGAATGGAATGGAATGGAATGGAATGGAATGGAATGAAATGGAATGGAATGGTACGGAATGGAATGGAATGTTATCAACCTGAATGGAATGCTATGGAATGGAATGAAATGGAATGGAGGAGAATCAACCCGAATGGAATGGAATTGAAAGGAATGGAATATAATGGAATGGAATGGAATCAACCAGAATGGATTGGAATGGAATGGAATGGAAACAACCGGAATGGAATGGAATGGAATTCAATGGAATGGAATGGAATCAACGAGAATGGAATGGAATGGAATGAAATGGAATGGAATGCAATGGAATGGAATGGAATCAGCCCGAATGTAATGGAATGGAATGGAATGGAATGGAATGGAATGGAATGGAATCAACAGGAATGGAATGGAATGGAATGGAATGAAAAGGAATGGAATGGAACCAACCCGAATGGAATGGAATGGAATGAAATCGAATGGAATATAATGGAATGGAATGGAATGGAATCCACTCGAATGGAATGGATTGGAATGGAATGGAATGGAATCATCCCGAATGGCATGGAATGTAATGGAATGGAATGAAATCTACCCGAATGGATTGGAATGGAAAGGAATGAAATGGAATGGAATCATCCCGAATGGCATGGAATGGAATGGAACGGAATGGAATGGAACGGAACGGAATGGAATCAACCCGAATGGAAAGGAATGGAATGGAATGGAATGGAATCAACGCGAATGGAATGGAATGGAATGGAATGGAATGGAATCAACCCGAATTGAATGCAATGGAATGGAATGGAATAGAATCAACCCGAATATAATGGAATGGAATGAAATGGAATGGAATCAACCCGAATGGAATGGAATGGAATGGGATGGAATGGAATGGAATGGAATCAACCCGAATGGAATGGAAAGGAATGGAATGGAAGGGAACAGAATGGAATCAACACGATTGGAATGGAATGGAATGGAATGGAAGGGAATGGAATGGAAGGAATGGAATGTAACCAGCCCGAATGGAATGGAATCGAATGGAACGGAATGAAACGGCCTCAAACCGACTGGAATGGAATGGAATGGAATGGAATGAAATGGAATGGAATGGAATGGAATGGAATGGAATGGAATGGAATGGAATGGAATGGAATGGAATGGAATGGAATGGAATGAAACGGCATGGAATCAACCCGAATGGAATGGAGTGGAATGGAATGGAATGGAATGGAATGGAATGGAATGGAATGGAATGGAATCAAGCCGAATGGAATGGAATGAAATGGAATGGAATGGAATGGAATGGAATGGAATGGAATCAACCCGAGTGGAATGGAATGGAATGCAATGGAATGGAATGAAATGGCATGGAATCAACAGGAATGGAATGGAATGGAATGGAATGGAACGCAGCAGAATGGAATCAACCCGAATGGAATGGAATGGAATGGAACCGAAGGGAACGGAATGTAATGGAATGGAATCAACCCGAATGGAATGGAATGGAATGGAATTGAATGGAATGGAATCAACCCGAATGGAATGAAATGGAATGGAATGGAATGGAATGAAATGGAATAGAATAAACCCGAATGGAATGGAACGTAATGGAATGGAATGGAATGGAATGGTATGGAATCAACCTGAATGGAATGTAATGGAATGGAATAGAATGGAATCCTATGGAATCAACCCGAAAGGAACGGAATGGAACAGGATGGAATGGAATGGAATGGAATAAACCCGAATGGAATGGAATGGAATGGAATGGAATGGAATGGAATGGAATGCAATGGAATCAACCCGAATGGAATGGAATGGAATGGAATGGAATGGAATAGAATGGATTCAACCCAAATGGAATGGAATGGAATGGAATGAAATGGAATCAACCGGAATGGAATGGAATGGAATGGAATGGAATCAACCTAAATGGAATGGAAAGGAACGGAATGGAATGGAATGGAATCAACCAGAATGGAATGGAGTCAAACCGAATGGAATGGAATGGAATGGAATGGAATGGAATGGAATCAACACGAATGGAATGGAATGGAATGCAATGGAATGGAATGGAATGGAATGGAATGGAATGGAATACAATGGATTCAACCCAAATGGAATGGAATGGAATGGAATGAAATGGAATCAACTGGAATGGAATGGAATGGAATCAACCTAAATGGAATGGAAAGGAATGGAATGGAATGGAATGGAATGGAATGCAATGGAATCAACCCGAATGGAATGGAATGGAATGGAATGCAATGGAATAGAATGGATTCAACCCAAATGGAATGGAATGGAATGGAATGAAATGGAATCAACTGGAATGGAATGGAATGGAATGGAATGGAATCAACCTAAATGGAATGGAAAGGAATGGAATGGAATGGAATGGAATCAACCAGAAAGGAATGGAATGGAATGGAGTCAAACCGAATGGAATGGAAAGGAATGGAATGGAATGGAATCAACCCGAATGGAATGGAATGGAATGCAATGGAATGGAATGAAATGGCATGGGATTAACCCGAATGGAATGGAATGGAAGGGAATCATCCAGAATGGAATGGAATGGAATCAACCAGAATGGAATGGAATGGAATGGAGTCAAACCGAATGGAATGGAATGGAATGGAATGGAATGGAATGGAATGGAATGGAATCAACACGAATGGAATGGAATGGAATGAAATAGAATGGAATGAAATGGCATGGAATTAACCCGAATGGAATGGAATGGAAGGGAATCAACCAGAATGGAATGGAATGGAATGGAATGGAATGCAATGGAATGGAATCAAACAGAATGGAATGGAATGGAATGGAATGGAATCAACCCGAATGGAATGGAATGGAATGGAATGGAATGGAATCAACACGAATGGAATGGAATGGAATGCAATGGAATGGAATGAAATGGCATGGAATTAACCCGAATGGAATGGAATGGAGTGTAATGGAATGCAACGCAATGGAATCAACCGGAATGGAATGGAATGGAATGGAATGGAATGGAATGGAATGGAATGGAATGGAATGAAACGGAATGGAATAAACCCTAATGGAATGGAATGGAATGGAGTGGAATGGAACGGAATGTGATGGAATGGAATGAACCCGAATGGAATGGAATGGAATGGAATAGAATCAACCCGAATGGAATGGAATGTAATGTAATGGAATTGTATGCAATCAACCCGAGTGGTATGTAATGTAATGGAATGGAATGGAATGGTAAGGAATCAACCCGAAAGGAATGGAATGGAATGGAATGGAATGGAATGGAATGGAATGGAATGGAATAAACTCGAATGGAATGGAATGGAATGGAATGGAATGGAATGGAATGGATTGGAACAGAATGGAATAGAATGGAATCAACTCGAATGGAATGCAATGGAATGGAATGGAATGGAATGCAATGGAATCAACCCGAACGGAATGGAATGGAATGGAATGGAATGGAATCAACCGGAATGGAATGGAATGGAATGGAATGGAATGGAATGGATTGGAATGGAATGCAATCAACCCAAATGGAATGGAATGGAATGCAATGGAATGGAATCAACCCGAATGGAAAGGAATGGACTGGAATGGAATGGAATCAAACCGAATGGAATGGAATGGAATGGAATGGAATGGAATCAACCAGAATGGAATGGAATGGAATGGAATGGAATGGAATGGAATGGAATCAACCCGAATGGAATGGAATGGAATGGAATGGAATGGAACGGAATGCAATCAACACGAATGGAATGGAATGAAAGGGAATGGAATGGAATGGAATCGAATGGAATCAACCCGAATGGAATGGAATGGAATGGAATGGAATGGAATGGAATGGAATGGATTGGGATGGAATGGAATGGAATGGAATCAAACCAAATGGAATGGAATGGAGTGGATTGGAATGGAATGCAATCAACCCGAATGGAATTGAATGGAATGGAATGAAATGGAATGGCGTAAAGGAGAATGGAATGGAATGGAATGGAATGGAATCATCCCGAATGGCATGGAATGGAATGGAATGCAATGGAATGGAATGGAATGGAATGAAATGGAATGAAATGTAATGGAATGAAATGGAATGGAATCAACCCGAATGGAATGGAATGGAATGGAATGGAACGGAATGGAATCAACCCGAATGGAATGGAATGGAACGGAATGGAATGGAATGGAATGGAATGGAATGCAGTTGAATCAACCCGAATGGAATGGAATGGAATGGCATGGAATAGAATGGAATGGAATGGAATGGAATCAACCCGAATGGAATGGAATGGAATGGAATGGAATGGAATGGAATGGAATGGAATGGAATCATCCCGAATGGCATGGAATGGAATGGAATAGAATGGAATGGAATGGAATGAAATGGAATGGAATGAAATGGAATGGAATCAACCCGAATGGAATGGAATGGAATGGAATGGAATGGAACGGAATGGGATCAACACGAATGGAATGGAATGGAACGGAATGGAATGGAATGGCATGGAATGGAATGGAATCAAACCGAATGGAATGGAATGGAATGGAATAGAATGGAATGGAATGGAATGGAATCAACCCGAATGGAATGGAATGGAATGGAATGGAATAGAATCAACCTGAATACAATGGAAAGGAAAGAAATGGAATGGAATCAACCCGAATGGAATGGAATGGAATGGAATGGAACGGAATGGAATCAACCCGAACGGAATGGAATGGAATGGAATGGAATGGAATGGAATGCATAGGAATGGAATGGAACCACACCGAATGGAATGGAATCGAATGGAACGGAATGGAACGATATCAGACCGACTGCAATGGAATGGAATGGAATGGAATGGAATGCAATCAACACGAATGGAATGAAACGGAATGGAATGGAATCAACAAGAAAGGAATGGAATGGAATGGAATGGAATGGAATGGAATGGAATCAACCCGAAAGGATTGGAATGGAACGGACTGGAGTGGACTGGAATGGTATCATCTCGAATGGAATGGAATGGAAAGGAACAGAATCAACCCGAATGGAATGGAATGGAATGGAATGGAATAGAATCAACCCGAATGGAATGGAATGGAATGGAATGGAATGGAATCAACACGAATGGAATAGAATGGAATGGGATGGAAGCGAATGCAAAGAGGTCAACGCGAATGGAATGGAATGGAATGGAATGGAATGCAATGAAATGGAATGGCATGGAATCAACCGGAGTGGAATGGAATGGAATGGAAAGCAATGGAATGGAAAAGAATCAACTCGAATGTAATGGAATGGAATGGAATGGAAAGGAATGGAATGGAAAGTATCAACTCGAATGTAATGGAATTGAATGAAATGGAATGGAATCCACTCGAATGGAATGGAATGGAATGGGATGGAATGGAATGGGATGGAATTGAATGGAATGGAGTCAACCCGAATGGAATGGAATGGAATGGAATGGAATGGAATGGAATGGAATGGAATGGAATCAACCCGAATGGAATGGAACAGAATGGATTGAAATGGAATGGAATCAACGGGAATGGAATGGAATGGAATGGAATGGAATGGAATGCAATTTAATCAACCCGAATGGAATGGAATGGAATGGAATGGAATGAAATGGAATCAACCGCAATGGAATGGAATGGAATGGAATGGATTGGAATGGAATGCAATCAACCCAAATATAATGGAATGGAAGGGAAGGGAATGGAATGGAATGGATTGGAATGGAATGGAATGGAATCAACCTAAATGGAATGGAAAGGAATGGGATGGAATGGAATGTAATCAACCAGAATGGAATGGAAATTATTGGAGTCAAACCGAATGGCATTGAATGGAATGGAATCAACCCGAATGGACTGGAATGGACTGGAATGTAATGGAATGGAATGGAATGAAATGGAATGGAATGGTACGGAATGGAATGGAATGTTATCAACCTGAATGGAATGCTATGGAATGGAATGAAATGGAATGGAGGAGAATCAACCCGAATGGAATGGAATTGAAAGGAATGGAATATAATGGAATGGAATGGAATCAACCAGAATGGATTGGAATGGAATGGAATGTAATGGAATGTAAACAACCGGAATTGAATGGAATGGAATTCAATGGAATTGAATGGAATCAACGAGAATGGAATGGAATGCAATGAAATGGAATGGAATGC
The DNA here is from genome assembly GCF_029289425.2 of Pan paniscus. Classification (NCBI taxonomy): domain Eukaryota; kingdom Metazoa; phylum Chordata; class Mammalia; order Primates; family Hominidae; genus Pan; species Pan paniscus. The sequence goes on along the minus strand of NC_073260.2, from coordinate 66,328,366 downwards.
AATGGAATGGAATGGAATCAACCCGAATATAATGGAATGGAATGGAATGGAATGGAATGGAATGGAATCAACAGGAATGGAATGGAATGGAATGGAATGGAATGGAATAGAATGGATTCAACCCAAATGGAATGGAATGGAATGGAATGAAATGGAATCAACCGGAATGGAATGGAATGGAATGGAATCAACCTAAATGGAATGGAAAGGAATGGAATGGAATGGAATGCAATGGAATCAACCCGAATTGAATGGAATGGAATGGAATGCAATGGAATAGAATGGATTCAACCCAAATGGAATGGAATGGAATGGAATGAATTGGAATCAACTGGAATGGAATGGAATGGAATGGAATGGAATCAACCTAAATGGAATGGAAAGGAATGGAATGGAATGGAATGGAATCAACCAGAAAGGAATGGAATGGAATGGAGTCAAACCGAATGGAATGGAAATGAATGGAATGGAATGGAATCAACCCGAATGGAATGGAATGGAATGCAATGGAATGGAATGAAATGGCATGGGATTAACCCGAATGGAATGGAATGGAAGGGAATCATCCAGAATGGAATGGAATGGAATCAACCAGAATGGAATGGAATGGAATGGAGTCAAACCGAATGGAATGGAATGGAATGGAATGGAATGGAATGGAATGGAATGGAATGGAATCAACACGAATGGAATGGAATGGAATGCAATGGAATGGAATGAAATGGCATGGAATTAACCCGAATGGAATGGAATGGAGTGTAATGGAATGCAACGCAATGGAATCAACTGGAATGGAATGGAATGGAATGGAATGGAATGGAATGAAACGGAATGGAATAAACCCTAATGGAATGGAATGGAGTGGAATGGAACGGAATGTGATGGAATGGAATGAACCCGAATGGAATGGAATGGAATGGAATAGAATCAACCCGAATGGAATGGAATGTAATGTAATGGAATGGTATGCAATCAACCCGAGTGGTATGTAATGTAATGGAATGGAATGGAATGGTAAGGAATCAACCCGAAAGGAATGGAATGGAATGGAATGGAATGGAATGGAATGGAATGGAATGGAATGGAATAAACTCGAATGGAATGGAATGGAATGGAATGGAGTGGAATGGAATGGAATAGAATCAACCCGAATACAATGGAAAGGAAAGAAATGGAATGGAATCAACCCGAATGGAATGGAATGGAATGGAATAGAATGTAATGGAATGGAATGAAATGGAATGGAATGAAATGGAATGGAATCAACCCGAATGGAATGGAATGTAATGGAATGGAACGGAATGGAATCAAACCGAATGGAGTGGAATGGAACGGAATGGAATGGAATGGCATGGAATGGAATGGAATCAACACGAATGGAATGGAATGCAAAGGAAGGGAATAGAATGGAATGGAATGGAATGGAATCAACCCGAATGGAATGGAATGGAATGGAATGGAGTGGAATGGAATGGAATAGAATCTACCCGAATACAATGGAAAGGAAAGAAATGGAATGGAATCAACCCGAATGGAATGGAATGGAATGGAATGGAATGGAATGGATAGGAATGGAATGGAACCAACCCGAATGGAATGGAATCGAATGGAACGGAATGGAACGATATCAGACCGACTGCAATGGAATGGAATGGAATGGAATGCAATCAACACGAATTGAATGAAACGGAATGGAATGGAATCAACAAGAAAGGAATGGAATGGAATGGATTGGAATGGAATGGAATGGAATGGAATCAACCCGAAAGGAATGGAATGGAACGGAATGGAATGGATTGGAATGGTATCATCTCGAATGGAATGGAATGGAAAGGAACAAAATCAACCCGAATGGAATGGAATGGAATGGAAGGGAAGGGAACAGAATGGAATCAACACGATTGGAATGGAATGGAATTGAATGGAATGGAAGGGAATGCAATGGAATGGAAGGAATGGAATGGAACCAACCCGAATGGAATGGAATCGAATGGAATATAATGAAACGGCATCAAACCGACTGGAATGGAATGGAATGGAATGGAATGAAATGGAATGGTATGGAATGGAATGGAATGGAATGGAATGGAATGAAATGGCATGGAATCAACCCGAATGGAATGGAATGGAGTGGAGTGGAATGGAATGGAATGGAATCAAGCCGAATGGAATGGAATGGAATGGAATGGAATGGAATGGAATGGAATGGATTCAACCCGAGTGGAATGGAATGGAATGCAATGGAATGGAATGAAATGGCATGGAATCAACAGGAATGGAATGGAATGGAATGGAATGGAATGGAACGGAACGGAATGGAATCAACCCGAATGGAATGGAATGGAATGGAAACGAAGGGAACGGAATGTAATGGAATGGAATCAACCCGAATGGAATGGAATGGAATGGAATTGAATGCAACAGAATCAACCCGAATGGCATGAAATGGAATGGAATGGAATGGAATGAAATGGAATAGAATAAACCCGAATGGAATGGAACTTAATGGAATGGAATGGAATGGAATGGTATGGAATCAACCTGAATGGAATGTAATGGAATGGAATAGAATGGAATGCTATGGAATCAACCCGAAAGGAACGGAATGGAACGGGATGGAATGGAATGGAATGGAATAAACCAGAATGGAATGGAATGGAATGGAATGGAATGGAATGGAATGCAATGGAATCAACCCGAATGGAATGGAATGGAATGGAATGGAATGGATTCAACCCGAATGGAATGGAATGGAATGAAATGGAATGGAATGCAATGAAAGTAACCCAAATGGAATGGAATGGAATGGAATGGAATGGAAAGGAATGGAATGGAATGGAATGGAATGGAATGGAATGGAATGGAATCAACCAGAATGGAATGGAATGGAATGGAATGGAATGGAATGGAATGGAATCAAACGGAATGGAATGGAATGGAATGGAATGGAATGGAATGGAATCAACCCGAATGGAATGGAATGGAATGGAATGGAATGAAACGGAAAGGAAAGGAACCAACCCGAATGGAATGGAATGGAATGAAATCGAATGGAATAAAATGGAATGGAATGGAACGGAATGGAATGGAATCAACTCGAATGGAATGGAATGGAATGGAATGGAAAGGAATCATCCCGAATAGCATGGAATGTAATGGAATGAAATGGAATGGATTGGAATCAAACCGAATGCAACGGAATGGAATGCAAAGGAACGGAATGGATTGGAATGAACCGGAATGCAATGGAATGGAATGCAATGGAATGGAATGAAATGGAATGGAATCAAACGGAATGGAATGGAATGGAATGGAATGGAATGCAATGGAACGGAATGGAACCCACCCGAATGGAATGGAATGGAATGGAATGGAATCAACCCGAATAGAATGGAATGGAATGGAATGGAATGGAATGGAATGCATGGAATGGAATAGAATCAAACCGAATGTAATGGAATGGAATGAAATGGAATGGAATCCACCCGAATGGAATGGAATGCAAAAGAATGGAATGGAATGGAATGGAATGGAATCAACCCGAATGGAATGGAATGGAATGGAATGGAATGGAATGGATTGGAACAGAATGGAATAGAATGGAATCAACCCGAATAGAATGCAATGGAATGGAATGGAATGGAATGCAATGGAATCAACCCGAATGGAATGGAATGGAATGGAAGGGAATGGAATGGAATGGAATGGAATGGAATGGAATCAACCGGAATGGAATGGAATGGATTGGAATGGAATGCAATCAACCCAAAAGGAATGGAATGGAATGCAATGGAATGGAATCAACCCAAGTGGAATGGAATGGAGTGGAATGGAGTGGAATCAAACCGAATGGAATGGAATGGAATGGAATGGAATGGAATCAACCAGAATGCAATGGAATGGAATGGAATGGAATGGAATGGAATGGATTGAAATCAATCCGAATGGAATGGAGTGGAATGGAATGGAATGGAATGGAAAGGAATGGAATGGAATGGAATCAAGCAAAATGGAATGGAATGGAATGGAATGGAATGGAATGGAATGGAATCAAACGGAATGGAATGGAAAGTAATGGAATGGAATGGAATCAACCCGAATGGAATGGAATGGAATGGAATGGAATGGAATGGAATGGAATCAACATGAATGGAATGGAATGTAATGGAATGGAATGGAATGGAATCACCAAGAATGGAAGGGAATGGAATGGAATGGAATGGAAAGGAATCAACCGGAATGGAACAGAATGGAATGGAATGGAATCAACACAAATGGAAAGGAATGGAAGGGAATGGAATCAATCAGAATGTAATGGAATGGAATGGAATGGAATGAATCGGAATGGAATGCAACCAACACGAATGGAATGGAATGGAATGAAATGGAATGGAATGGAACGGAATGCAATCAACACGAATGGAATGGAATGAAACGGAATGGAATGGAATGGAATGGAATGGAATCAACCCGAATGGAATAGAATGGAATGGAATGGAATGGAATGGATTGGGATGGAATGGAATGGAATCAAACCAAATGGAATGGGATGGAGTGGATTGGAATGGAATGCAATGAACACGAATGGAATGGAATGGAATGGAATGGAATGGAATGGAATGGATTAAAGGAGAATGGAATGGAAAGGAATCATCCCGAATGGCATGGAATGGAAAGGAATGGAATGGAATGTAATGGAATGGAATGAAATGGAATGGAATCAACCCGAATGGAATGGAATGGAATGGAATGGAATGGAATGGAATGGAATCAACACGAATGGAATGGAATGGAACGGAATGGAATGGAATGGAATGGAATGGAATGGAATCAACCCGAAAAGAATGGAATGGAATGGAATGGAATAGAATGGAATGGAATGGAATGGAATGGAATGCAGTGGAATGGAATGGAATAGAATCAACCCGAATGCAATGAAAAGGAAAGAAATGGAATGGAATCAACACGAAAGGAATGGAATGGAATGGAATGGAATGGAATGGAATGGAATGGAATGAAATGGAATGAAATGGAATGGAATGAAATGGAATGGAATCAACCCGAATGGAATGGAATGGAATGGAATGGAACGGAATGGAATTAACCCGAATGGAATGGAATGGAATGGCATGGAATAGAATGGAATGGAATGGAAGGGAATCAACCCGAATGGAATGGAATGGAATGGAATGGAATGGAATCATCCCGAATGGCATGGAATGGAATGGAATAGAATGTAATGGAATGGAATGAAATGGAATGGAATGAAATGGAATGGAATCAACCCGAATGGAATGGAATGTAATGGAATGGAACGGAATGGAACCAAACCGAATGGAATGGAATGGAACGGAATGGAATGGAATGGCATGGAATGGAATGGAATCAACACGAATGGAATGGAATGCAAAGGAAGGGAATAGAATGGAATGGAATGGAATGGAATCAACCCGAATGGAATGGAATGGAATGGAATGGAGTGGAATGGAATGGAATAGAATCAACCCGAATACAATGGAAAGGAAAGAAATGGAATGGAGTCAACCCGAATGGAATGGAATGGAATGGAATGGAATGGAATGGAATGGATAGGAATGGAATGGAACCAACCCGAATGGAATGGAATCGAATGGAACGGAATGGAACGATATCAGACCGACTGCAATGGAATGGAATGGAATGGAATGCAATCAACACGAATTGAATGAAACGGAATGGAATGGAATCAACAAGAAAGGAATGGAATGGAATGGAATGGAATGGAATCAACCCGAAAGGAATGGAATGGAACGGAATGGAATGGATTGGAATGGTATCATCTCGAATGGAATGGAATGGAAAGGAACAAAATCAACCCGAATGGAATGGAATGGAATGGAATGGAATAGAATCAACCCGAATGTAATGGATTGGAATGGAATGGAATGCAATGGAATGCAATGGAATCAACCCGAATGGAATAGAATGGAATGGGATGGAATGGAATGCAAACAAGTCAACCCGAATGGAATGGAATGGAATGGAATGGAATGGAATGCAATGGAATGGAATGGCATGGAATCAACCGGAATGGAATGGAATGGAATGGAGTGGAACAGAAAGGAATCAACCCGATTGGAATGGAATGGAATGGAATGGAATGGAAAGGAAAGGAATGGAATGGAAAAGAATCAACTCGAATGTAATGGAATGGAATGGAATGGAAAGGAATGGAATGGAAAGTATCAATTCGAATGTAATGGAATTGAATGAAATGGAATGGAACCCACGAGAATGGAATGGAATGGAATGGGACGGATTGGAATGGGATGGAATTGAATGGAATGGAGTCAACCCGAATGGAATGGAATGGAATGGAATGGAATGGAATGGAATGGAATGGAATGGAGTCAACACGAATGGAATGGAACGGAATGGATTGATATGGAATGGAATCAACGTGAATGGAATGGAATGGAAGGGAATGGAATGGAATGGAATGCAATTTAATCAACCCGAATGGAATGGAATGGAATGGAATGGTATGGAATGAAATGGAATCAACCAGAATAGAATGGAATGGAATGGAATGGATTGGAATGGAATGCAATCAACCAAAATATAATGGAATGGAAGGGAATGGAATGGAATGGAATGGATTGGAATGGAATGGTATGTAATGAACCTAAATGGAATGGAAAGGAATGGAATGGAATGGAATCGAATCAACCAGAATGGAAAGGAATTTATTGGAGTCAAACCGAATGGCATTGAATGGAATGGAATCAACCCGAATGGAATGGAATGGAATGGAATGGAATGGAATTGGATGAAATGGAATGAAATGGAATGGAATGGAACGGAATGGAATGGAATGTTATCAACCTGAATGGAATGCTATGGAATGGAATGGAATGGAATGGAGGAGAATCAACCAGAATGGAATGGAATTGAAAGGAATGGAATGTAATGGACTGGAATGGAATCCACCAGAATGGATTGGAATGGAATGGAATGGAATGGAAAGGAAACAACCGGAATGGAATGGAATGGAATTCAATGGAATGGAATGGAATCAACCCGAATGGAATGGAATGGAATCATCCCGAATGGAATGGAGTGGAATGGAATGGAATGAAACGGAATGGAACGGAACCAACCCGAATGGAATGGAATGAAATCGAATGGAATAAAATGGAATGGAATGGAACGGAATGGAATGGAATCAACTCGAATGGAATGGAATGGAATGGAATGGAAAGGAATCATCCCGAATAGCATGGAATGTAATGGAATGAAATGGAATGGATTGGAATCAAACCGAATGCAACGGAATGGAATGCAATGGAACGGAATGGATTGGAATGAACCCGAATGCAATGGAATGGAATGCAATGGAATGGAATGAAATGGAATGGAATCAAACGGAATGGAATGGAATGGAATGGAATGGAATGCAATGGAACGGAATGGAATCCACCCGAATGGAATGGAATGGAATGGAATGGAATCAACCCGAATAGAATGGAATGGAATGGAATGGAATGGAATGCATGGAATGGAATAGAATCAAACCGAATGTAATGGAATGGAATGAAATGGAATGGAATCCACCCGAATGGAATGGAATGGAAAAGAATGGAATGGAATGGAATGGAATCAACCCGAATGGAATGGAATGGAATGGAGTGGAATGGAATGGATTGGAACAGAATGGAATAGAATGGAATCAACCCGAATAGAATGCAATGGAATGGAATGGAATGCAATGGAATCAACCCGAATGGAATGGAATGGAATGGAAGGGAATGGAATGGAATGGAATGGAATGGAATCAACCGAAATGGAATGGAATGGAATGGAATGGATTGGAATGGAATGCAATCAACCCAAAAGGAATGGAATGGAATGCAATGGAATGGAATCAACCCAAGTGGAATGGAATGGAGTGGAATGGAGTGGAATCAAACCGAATGGAACGGAATGGAATGGAATGGAATGGAATCAACCAGAACGCAATGGAATGGAATGGAATGGAATGGAATGGAATGGATTGAAATCAATCCGAATGGAATGGAGTGGAATGTAATGGAATGGAATGGAAAGGAATGGAATGGAATGGAATCAAGCAAAATGGAATGGAATGGAATGGAATGGAATGGAATGGAATCAAACGGAATGGAATGGAAAGTAATGGAATGGAATGGAATCAACCCGAATGGAATGGAATGGAATGGAATGGAATGGAATGGAATCAACATGAATGGAATGGAATGTAATGGAATGGGATGGAATGGAATCACCAAGAATGGAAGGGAATGGAATGGAATGGAAAGGAATCAACCGGAATGGAACAGAATGGAATGGAATGGAATCAACACGAATGGAAAGGAATGGAAGGGAATGGAATCAATCAGAATGTAATGGAATGGAATGGAATGGAATGAATCGGAATGGAATGCAACCAACCCGAATGGAATGGAATGGAATGAAATGGAATGGAATGGAACGGAATGCAATCAACACGAATGGAATGGAATGAAACGGAATGGAATGGAATGGAATGGAATGGAATCAACCCGAATGGAATAGAATGGAATGGAATGGAATGGAATGGATTGGGATGGAATGGAATGGAATCAAACCAAATGGAATGGAATGGAGTGGATTTGAATGGAATGCAATGAACACGAATGGAATGGAATGGAATGGAATGGAATGGAATGGAATGGAATGGATTAAAGGAGAATGGAATGGAAAGGAATCATCCCGAATGGCATGGAATGGAATGGAATGGAATGGAATGTAATGGAATGGAATGAAATGGAATGGAATCAACCCGAATGGAATGGAATGGAATGGAATGGAATGGAATGGAATGGAATCAACACGAATGGAATGGAATGGAACGGAATGGAATGGAATGGAATGGAATGGAATGGAATGGAATCAACCCGAAAAGAATGGAATGGAATGGAATGGAATAGAATGGAATGGAATGGAATGGAATGGAATGGAATGCAGTGGAATGGAATGGAATAGAATCAACCCGAATGCAATGGAAAGGAAAGAAATGGAATGGAATCAACACGAATGGAATGGAATGGAATGGAATGGAATGAAATGGAATGAAATGGAATGGAATGAAATGGAATGGAATCAACCCGAATGGAATGGAATGGAATGGAATGGAGCGGAATGGAATTAACCCGAATGGAATGGAATGGAATGGCATGGAATAGAATGGAATGGAATGGAAGGGAATCAACCCGAGTGGAATGGAATGGAATGGAATGGAATGGAATCATCCCGAATGGCATGGAATGGAATGGAATAGAATGTAATGGAATGGAATGAAATGGAATGGAATGAAATGGAATGGAATCAACCCGAATGGAATGGAATGTAATGGAATGGAACGGAATGGAATCAAACCGAATGGAATGGAATGGAACGGAATGGAATGGAATGGCATGGAATGGAATGGAATCAACACGAATGGAATGGAATGCAAAGGAAGGGAATAGAATGGAATGGAATGGAATGGAATCAACCCGAATGGAATGGAATGGAATGGAATGGAGTGGAATGGAATGGAATAGAATCAACCCGAATACAATGGAAAGGAAAGAAATGGAATGGAATCAACCCGAATGGAATGGAATGGAATGGAATGGAATGGAATGGAATGGAATGGATAGGAATGGAATGGAACCAACCCGAATGGAATGGAATCGAATGGAACGGAATGGAACGATATCAGACCGACTGCAATGGAATGGAATGGAATGGAATGCAATCAACACGAATTGAATGAAACGGAATGGAATGGAATCAACAAGAAAGGAATGGAATGGAATGGAATGGAATGGAATGGAATGGAATGGAATGGAATCAACCCGAAAGGAATGGAATGTAACGGAATGGAATGGATTGGAATGGTATCATCTCGAATGGAATGGAATGGAAAGGAACAAAATCAACCCGAATGGAATGGAATGGAATGGAATGGAAGGGAACAGAATGGAATCAACACGATTGGAATGGAATGGAATTGAATGGAATGGAAGGGAATGCAATGGAATGGAAGGAATGGAATGGAACCAACCCGAATGGAATGGAATCGAATGGAATATAATGAAACGGCATCAAACCGACTGGAATGGAATGGAATGGAATGGAATGAAATGGAATGGTATGGAATGGAATGGAATGGAATGGAATGGAATGAAATGGCATGGAATCAACCCGAATGGAATGGAATGGAGTGGAGTGGAATGGAATGGAATGGAATCAAGCCGAATGGAATGGAATGGAATGGAATGGAATGGAATGGAATGGATTCAACCCGAGTGGAATGGAATGGAATGCAATGGAATGGAATGAAATGGCATGGAATCAACAGGAATGGAATGGAATGGAATGGAATGGAACGGAACGGAATGGAATCAACCCGAATGGAATGGAATGGAATGGAAACGAAGGGAACGGAATGTAATGGAATGGAATCAACCCGAATGGAATGGAATGGAATGGAATTGAATGCAACAGAATCAACCCGAATGGAATGAAATGGAATGGAATGGAATGGAATGAAATGGAATAGAATAAACCCGAATGGAATGGAACTTAATGGAATGGAATGGAATGGAATGGTATGGAATCAACCTGAATGGAATGTAATGGAATGGAATAGAATGGAATGCTATGGAATCAACCCAAAAGGAACGGAATGGAACGGGATGGAATGGAATGGAATGGAATAAACCAGAATGGAATGGAATGGAATGGAATGGAATGGAATGGAATGGAATGGAATGGAATGGAATGCAATGGAATCAACCCGAATGGAATGGAATGGAATGGAATGGAATGGATTCAACCCGAATGGAATGGAATGGAATGGAATGGAATGGAATGCAATGAAAGTAACCCAAATGGAATGGAATGGAATGAAATGGAATGGAAAGGAATGGAATGGAATGGAATGGAATGGAATGGAATGGAATGGAATCAACCAGAATGGAATGGAATGGAATGGAATGGAATGGAATGGAATGGAATCAAACGGAATGGAATGGAATGGAATGGAAAGGAATGGAATGGAATCAACCCGAATGGAATGGAATGGAATGGAATGGAATGAAACGGAAAGGAAAGGAACCAACCCGAATGGAATGGAATGGAATGAAATCGAATGGAATAAAATGGAATGGAATGGAACGGAATGGAATGGAATCAACTCGAATGGAATGGAATGGAATGGAATGGAAAGGAATCATCCCGAATAGCATGGAATGTAATGGAATGAAATGGAATGGATTGGAATCAAACCGAATGCAACGGAATGGAATGCAATGGAACGGAATGGATTGGAATGAACCCGAATGCAATGGAATGGAATGCAATGGAATGGAATGAAATGGAATGGAATCAAACGGAATGGAATGGAATGGAATGGAATGGAATGCAATGGAACGGAATGGAACCCACCCGAATGGAATGGAATGGAATGGAATGGAATCAACCCGAATAGAATGGAATGGAATGGAATGGAATGGAATGCATGGAATGGAATAGAATCAAACCGAATGTAATGGAATGGAATGAAATGGAATGGAATCCACCCGAATGGAATGGAATGGAAAAGAATGGAATGGAATGGAATGGAATGGAATCAACCCGAATGGAATGGAATGGAATGGAATGGAATGGAATGGATTGGAAGAGAATGGAATAGAATGGAATCAACCCGAATAGAATGCAATGGAATGGAATGGAATGGAATGCAATGGAATCAACCCGAATGGAATGGAATGGAATGGAAGGGAATGGAATGGAATGGAATGGAATGGAATCAACCGGAATGGAATGGAATGGAATGGAATGGATTGGAATGGAATGCAATCAACCCAAAAGGAATGGAATGGAATGCAATGGAATGGAATCAACCCAAGTGGAATGGAATGGAGTGGAATGGAGTGGAATCAAACCGAATGGAACGGAATGGAATGGAATGGAATGGAATCAACCAGAATGCAATGGAATGGAATGGAATGGAATGGAATGGAATGGATTGAAATCAATCCGAATGGAATGGAGTGGAATGTAATGGAATGGAATGGAAAGGAAAGGAATGGAATGGAATCAAGCAAAATGGAATGGAATGGAATGGAATGGAATGGAATGGAATGGAATCAAACGGAATGGAATGGAAAGTAATGGAATGGAATGGAATCAACCCGAATGGAATGGAATGGAATGGAATGGAATGGAATGGAATGGAATCAACATGAATGGAATGGAATGTAATGTAATGGAATGGAATGAAATCACCAAGAATGGAAGGGAATGGAATGGAATGGAATGGAAAGGAATCAACCGGAATGGAACAGAATGGAATGGAATGGAATCAACACGAATGGAAAGGAATGGAAGGGAATGGAATCAATCAGAATGTAATGGAATGGAATGGAATGGAATGAATCGGAATGGAATGCAACCAACCCGAATGGAATGGAATGGAATGAAATTGAATGGAATGGAACGGAATGCAATCAACACGAATGGAATGGAATGGAATGAAACGGAATGGAATGGAATGGAATGGAATGGAATCAACCCGAATGGAATAGAATGGAATGGAATGGAATGGAATGGATTGGGATGGAATGGAATGGAATCAAACCAAATGGAATGGAATGGAGTGGATTGGAATGGAATGCAATGAACACGAATGGAAAGGAATGGAATGGAATGGAATGGAATGGAATGGAATGGATTAAAGGAGAATGGAATGGAATGGAATCATCCCGAATGGCATGGAATGGAATGGAATGGAATGGAATGGAATGGAATGGAATGAAATGGAATGGAATCAACCCGAATGGAATGGAATGGAATGGAATGGAATGGAATCAACACGAATGGAATGGAATGGAACGGAATGGAATGGAATGGAATGGAATGGAATGGAATGGAATGGAATCAACCCGAAAAGAATGGAAGGGAATGGAATGCAATAGAATGGAATGGAATGGAATGGAATGGAATGGAATGCAGTGGAATGGAATGGAATAGAATCAACCCGAATGCAATGAAAAGGAAAGAAATGGAATGGAATCAACACGAATGGAATGGAATGGAATGGAATGGAATGGAATGGAATGGAATGAAATGGAATGAAATGGAATGGAATGAAATGGAATGGAATCAACCCGAATGGAATGGAATGGAATGGAATGGAACGGAATGGAATTAACCCGAATGGAATGGAATGGAATGGCATGGAATAGAATGGAATGGAATGGAAGGGAATCAACCCGAATGGAATGGAATGGAATGGAATGGAATGGAATCATCCCGAATGGCATGGAATGGAATGGAATAGAATGTAATGGAATGGAATGAAATGGAATGGAATGAAATGGAATGGAATCAACCCGAATGGAATGGAATGTAATGGAATGGAACGGAATGGAATCAAACCGAATGGAATGGAATGGAACGGAATGGAATGGAATGGCATGGAATGGAATGGAATCAACACGAATGGAATGGAATGCAAAGGAAGGGAATAGAATGGAATGGAATGGAATGGAATCAACCCGAATGGAATGGAATGGAATGGAATGGAGTGGAATGGAATGGAATAGAATCAACCCGAATACAATGGAAAGGAAAGAAATGGAATGGAATCAACCCGAATGGAATGGAATGGAATGGAATGGAATGGAATGGAATGGATAGGAATGGAATGGAACTAACCCGAATGGAATGGAATCGAATGGAACGGAATGGAACGATATCAGACCGACTGCAATGGAATGGAATGGAATGGAATGCAATCAACACGAATTGAATGAAACGGAATGGAATGGAATCAACAAGAAAGGAATGGAATGGAATGGAATGGAATGGAATGGAATGGAATGGAATGGAATGGAATCAACCCGAAAGGAATGGAATGGAACGGAATGGAATGGATTGGAATGGTATCATCTCGAATGGAATGGAATGGAAAGGAACAAAATCAACCCGAATGGAATGGAATGGAATGGAATGGAATAGAATCAACCCGAATGTAATGGATTGGAATGGAATGGAATGCAATGGAATGCAATGGAATCAACCCGAATGGAATAGAATGGAATGGGATGGAATGGAATGCAAACAAGTCAACCCGAATGGAATGGAATGGAATGGAATGGAATGGAATGCAATGGAATGGAATGGCATGGAATCAACCGGAATGGAATGGAATGGAATGGAGTGGAACAGAAAGGAATCAACCCGATTGGAATGGAATGGAATGGAATGGAATGGAAAGGAAAGGAATGGAATGGAAAAGAATCAACTCGAATGTAATGGAATGGAATGGAATGGAAAGGAATGGAATGGAAAGTATCAATTCGAATGTAATGGAATTGAATGAAATGGAATGGAACCCACGAGAATGGAATGGAATGGAATGGGATGGATTGGAATGGGATGGAACTGAATGGAATGGAGTCAACCCGAATGGAATGGAGTGGAATGGAATGGAATGGAATGGAATGGAGTCAACACGAATGGAATGGAACGGAATGGATTGATATGGAATGGAATCAACGTGAATGGAATGGAATGGAATGGAATGGAATGGAATGGAATGCAATTTAATCAACCCGAATGGAATGGAATGGAATGGAATGGTATGGAATGAAATGGAATCAACCAGAATAGAATGGAATGGAATGGAATGGATTGGAATGGAATGCAATCAACCAAAATATAATGGAATGGAAGGGAATGGAATGGAATGGAATGGAATGGATTGGAATGGAATGGTATGTAATGAACCTAAATGGAATGGAAAGGAATGGAATGGAATGGAATCGAATCAACCAGAATGGAAAGGAATTTATTGGAGTCAAACCGAATGGCATTGAATGGAATGGAATCAACCCGAATGGAATGGAATGGAATGGAATGGAATGGAATTGGATGAAATGGAATGAAATGGAATGGAATGGAACGGAATGGAATGGAATGTTATCAACCTGAATGGAATGCTATGGAATGGAATGGAATGGAATGGAGGAGAATCAACCAGAATGGAATGGAATTGAAAGGAATGGAATGTAATGGACTGGAATGGAATCCACCAGAATGGATTGGAATGGAATGGAATGGAATGGAAAGGAAACAACCGGAATGGAATGGAATGGAATTCAATGGAATGGAATGGAATCAACCCGAATGGAATGGAATGGAATCAACCCGAATGGAATGGAGTGGAATGGAATGGAATGAAACGGAATGGAACGGAACCAACCCGAATGGAATGGAATGAAATCGAATGGAATAAAATGGAATGGAATGGAACGGAATGGAATGGAATCAACTCGAATGGAATGGAATGGAATGGAATGGAAAGGAATCATCCCGAATAGCATGGAATGTAATGGAATGAAATGGAATGGATTGGAATCAAACCGAATGCAACGGAATGGAATGCAATGGAACGGAATGGATTGGAATGAACCCGAATGCAATGGAATGGAATGCAATGGAATGGAATGAAATGGAATGGAATCAAACGGAATGGAATGGAATGGAATGGAATGGAATGCAATGGAACGGAATGGAATCCACCCGAATGGAATGGAATGGAATGGAATGGAATCAACCCGAATAGAATGGAATGGAATGGAATGGAATGGAATGCATGGAATGGAATAGAATCAAACCGAATGTAATGGAATGGAATGAAATGGAATGGAATCCACCCGAATGGAATGGAGTGGAAAAGAATGGAATGGAATGGAATGGAATGGAATCAACCCGAATGGAATGGAATGGAATGCAGTGGAATGGAATGGATTGGAACAGAATGGAATAGAATGGAATTAACCCGAATAGAATGCAATGGAATGGAATGGAATGGAATGCAATGGAATCAACCCGAATGGAATGGAATGGAATGGAAGGGAATGGAATGGAATGGAATGGAATGGAATCAACCGGAATGGAATGGAATGGAATGGAATGGATTGGAATGGAATGCAATCAACCCAAAAGGAATGGAATGGAATGCAATGGAATGGAATCAACCCAAGTGGAATGGAATGGAGTGGCATGGAGTGGAATCAAACCGAATGGAACGGAATGGAATGGAATGGAATGGAATCAACCAGAATGCAATGGAATGGAATGGAATGGAATGGAATGGAATGGATTGAAATCAATCCGAATGGAATGGAGTGGAATGTAATGGAATGGAATGGAAAGGAATGGAATGGAATGGAATCAAGCAAAATGGAATGGAATGGAATGGAATGGAATGGAATCAAACGGAATGGAATGGAAAGTAATGGAATGGAATGGAATCAACCCGAATGGAATGGAATGGAATGGAATGGAATGGAATGGAATGGAATCAACATGAATGGAATGGAATGTAATGGAATGGAATGGAATGGAATCACCAAGAATGGAAGGGAATGGAATGGAATGGAAAGGAATCAACCGGAATGGAACAGAATGGAATGGAATGGAATGCAATGGAATGGAATGGCATGGAATCAACCGGAATGGAATGGAATGGAATGGAGTGGAACAGAAAGGAATCAACCCGATTGGAATGGAATGGAATGGAATGGAATGGAAAGGAAAGGAATGGAATGGAAAAGAATCAACTCGAATGTAATGGAATGGAATGGAATGGAAAGGAATGGAATGGAAAGTATCAATTCGAATGTAATGGAATTGAATGAAATGGAATGGAACCCACGAGAATGGAATGGAATGGAATGGGATGGATTGGAATGGGATGGAACTGAATGGAATGGAGTCAACCCGAATGGAATGGAGTGGAATGGAATGGAATGGAATGGAATGGAGTCAACACGAATGGAATGGAACGGAATGGATTGATATGGAATGGAATCAACGTGAATGGAATGGAATGGAATGGAATGGAATGCAATTTAATCAACCCGAATGGAATGGAATGGAATGGAATGGTATGGAATGAAATGGAATCAACCAGAATAGAATGGAATGGAATGGAATGGATTGGAATGGAATGCAATCAACCAAAATATAATGGAATGGAAGGGAATGGAATGGAATGGAATGGATTGGAATGGAATGGTATGTAATGAACCTAAATGGAATGGAAAGGAATGGAATGGAATGGAATCGAATCAACCAGAATGGAAAGGAATTTATTGGAGTCAAACCGAATGGCATTGAATGGAATGGAATCAACCCAAATGGAATGGAATGGAATGGAATGGAATGGAATTGGATGAAATGGAATGAAATGGAATGGAATGGAACGGAATGGAATGGAATGTTATCAACCTGAATGGAATGCTATGGAATGGAATGGAATGGAATGGAGGAGAATCAACCAGAATGGAATGGAATTGAAAGGAATGGAATGTAATGGACTGGAATGGAATCCACCAGAATGGATTGGAATGGAATGGAATGGAATGGAAAGGAAACAACCGGAATGGAATGGAATGGAATTCAATGGAATGGAATGGAATCAACCCGAATGGAATGGAATGGAATCATCCCGAATGGAATGGAGTGGAATGGAATGGAATGAAACGGAATGGAACGGAACCAACCCGAATGGAATGGAATGAAATCGAATGGAATAAAATGGAATGGAATGGAACGGAATGGAATGGAATCAACTCGAATGGAATGGAATGGAATGGAATGGAAAGGAATCATCCCGAATAGCATGGAATGTAATGGAATGAAATGGAATGGATTGGAATCAAACCGAATGCAACGGAATGGAATGCAATGGAACGGAATGGATTGGAATGAACCCGAATGCAATGGAATGGAATGCAATGGAATGGAATGAAATGGAATGGAATCAAACGGAATGGAATGGAATGGAATGGAATGGAATGCAATGGAACGGAATGGAATCCACCCGAATGGAATGGAATGGAATGGAATGGAATCAACCCGAATAGAATGGAATGGAATGGAATGGAATGGAATGCATGGAATGGAATAGAATCAAACCGAATGTAATGGAATGGAATGAAATGGAATGGAATCCACCCGAATGGAATGGAATGGAAAAGAATGGAATGGAATGGAATGGAATCAACCCGAATGGAATGGAATGGAATGGAGTGGAATGGAATGGATTGGAACAGAATGGAATAGAATGGAATCAACCCGAATAGAATGCAATGGAATGGAATGGAATGCAATGGAATCAACCCGAATGGAATGGAATGGAATGGAAGGGAATGGAATGGAATGGAATGGAATGGAATCAACCGAAATGGAATGGAATGGAATGGAATGGATTGGAATGGAATGCAATCAACCCAAAAGGAATGGAATGGAATGCAATGGAATGGAATCAACCCAAGTGGAATGGAATGGAGTGGAATGGAGTGGAATCAAACCGAATGGAACGGAATGGAATGGAATGGAATGGAATCAACCAGAACGCAATGGAATGGAATGGAATGGAATGGAATGGAATGGATTGAAATCAATCCGAATGGAATGGAGTGGAATGTAATGGAATGGAATGGAAAGGAATGGAATGGAATGGAATCAAGCAAAATGGAATGGAATGGAATGGAATGGAATGGAATGGAATCAAACGGAATGGAATGGAAAGTAATGGAATGGAATGGAATCAACCCGAATGGAATGGAATGGAATGGAATGGAATGGAATGGAATGGAATGGAATCAACATGAATGGAATGGAATGTAATGGAATGGGATGGAATGGAATCACCAAGAATGGAAGGGAATGGAATGGAATGGAAAGGAATCAACCGGAATGGAACAGAATGGAATGGAATGGAATCAACACGAATGGAAAGGAATGGAAGGGAATGGAATCAATCAGAATGTAATGGAATGGAATGGAATGGAATGAATCGGAATGGAATGCAACCAACCCGAATGGAATGGAATGGAATGAAATGGAATGGAATGGAACGGAATGCAATCAACACGAATGGAATGGAATGAAACGGAATGGAATGGAATGGAATGGAATGGAATCAACCCGAATGGAATAGAATGGAATGGAATGGAATGGAATGGAATGGATTGGGATGGAATGGAATGGAATCAAACCAAATGGAATGGAATGGAGTGGATTTGAATGGAATGCAATGAACACGAATGGAATGGAATGGAATGGAATGGAATGGAATGGATTAAAGGAGAATGGAATGGAAAGGAATCATCCCGAATGGCATGGAATGGAATGGAATGGAATGGAATGTAATGGAATGGAATGAAATGGAATGGAATCAACCCGAATGGAATGGAATGGAATGGAATGGAATGGAATGGAATGGAATCAACACGAATGGAATGGAATGGAACGGAATGGAATGGAATGGAATGGAATGGAATGGAATGGAATCAACCCGAAAAGAATGGAATGGAATGGAATGGAATAGAATGGAATGGAATGGAATGGAATGGAATGGAATGCAGTGGAATGGAATGGAATAGAATCAACCCGAATGCAATGGAAAGGAAAGAAATGGAATGGAATCAACACGAATGCAATGGAATGGAATGGAATGGAATGAAATGGAATGAAATGGAATGGAATGAAATGGAATGGAATCAACCCGAATGGAATGGAATGGAATGGAATGGAGCGGAATGGAATTAACCCGAATGGAATGGAATGGAATGGCATGGAATAGAATGGAATGGAATGGAAGGGAATCAACCCGAGTGGAATGGAATGGAATGGAATGGAATGGAATCATCCCGAATGGCATGGAATGGAATGGAATAGAATGTAATGGAATGGAATGAAATGGAATGGAATGAAATGGAATGGAATCAACCCGAATGGAATGGAATGTAATGGAATGGAACGGAATGGAATCAAACCGAATGGAATGGAATGGAACGGAATGGAATGGAATGGCATGGAATGGAATGGAATCAACACGAATGGAATGGAATGCAAAGGAAGGGAATAGAATGGAATGGAATGGAATGGAATCAACCCGAATGGAATGGAATGGAATGGAATGGAGTGGAATGGAATGGAATAGAATCAACCCGAATACAATGGAAAGGAAAGAAATGGAATGGAATCAACCCGAATGGAATGGAATGGAATGGAATGGAATGGAATGGAATGGATAGGAATGGAATGGAACCAACCCGAATGGAATGGAATCGAATGGAACGGAATGGAACGATATCAGACCGACTGCAATGGAATGGAATGGAATGGAATGCAATCAACACGAATTGAATGAAACGGAATGGAATGGAATCAACAAGAAAGGAATGGAATGGAATGGAATGGAATGGAATGGAATGGAATGGAATGGAATCAACCCGAAAGGAATGGAATGTAACGGAATGGAATGGATTGGAATGGTATCATCTCGAATGGAATGGAATGGAAAGGAACAAAATCAACCCGAATGGAATGGAATGGAATGGAATGGAAGGGAACAGAATGGAATCAACACGATTGGAATGGAATGGAATTGAATGGAATGGAAGGGAATGCAATGGAATGGAAGGAATGGAATGGAACCAACCCGAATGGAATGGAATCGAATGGAATATAATGAAACGGCATCAAACCGACTGGAATGGAATGGAATGGAATGGAATGAAATGGAATGGTATGGAATGGAATGGAATGGAATGGAATGGAATGAAATGGCATGGAATCAACCCGAATGGAATGGAATGGAGTGGAGTGGAATGGAATGGAATGGAATCAAGCCGAATGGAATGGAATGGAATGGAATGGAATGGAATGGAATGGAATGGATTCAACCCGAGTGGAATGGAATGGAATGCAATGGAATGGAATGAAATGGCATGGAATCAACAGGAATGGAATGGAATGGAATGGAATGGAACGGAACGGAATGGAATCAACCCGAATGGAATGGAATGGAATGGAAACGAAGGGAACGGAATGTAATGGAATGGAATCAACCCGAATGGAATGGAATGGAATGGAATTGAATGCAACAGAATCAACCCGAATGGAATGAAATGGAATGGAATGGAATGGAATGAAATGGAATAGAATAAACCCGAATGGAATGGAACTTAATGGAATGGAATGGAATGGAATGGTATGGAATCAACCTGAATGGAATGTAATGGAATGGAATAGAATGGAATGCTATGGAATCAACCCGAAAGGAACGGAATGGAACGGGATGGAATGGAATGGAATGGAATAAACCAGAATGGAATGGAATGGAATGGAATGGAATGGAATGGAATGGAATGGAATGCAATGGAATCAACCCGAATGGAATGGAATGGAATGGAATGGAATGGATTCAACCCGAATGGAATGGAATGGAATGGAATGGAATGGAATGCAATGAAAGTAACCCAAATGGAATGGAATGGAATGAAATGGAATGGAAAGGAATGGAATGGAATGGAATGGAATGGAATGGAATGGAATGGAATCAACCAGAATGGAATGGAATGGAATGGAATGGAATGGAATGGAATGGAATCAAACGGAATGGAATGGAATGGAATGGAAAGGAATGGAATGGAATCAACCCGAATGGAATGGAATGGAATGGAATGGAATGAAACGGAAAGGAAAGGAACCAACCCGAATGGAATGGAATGGAATGAAATCGAATGGAATAAAATGGAATGGAATGGAACGGAATGGAATGGAATCAACTCGAATGGAATGGAATGGAATGGAATGGAAAGGAATCATCCCGAATAGCATGGAATGTAATGGAATGAAATGGAATGGATTGGAATCAAACCGAATGCAACGGAATGGAATGCAATGGAACGGAATGGATTGGAATGAACCCGAATGCAATGGAATGGAATGCAATGGAATGGAATGAAATGGAATGGAATCAAACGGAATGGAATGGAATGGAATGGAATGGAATGCAATGGAACGGAATGGAACCCACCCGAATGGAATGGAATGGAATGGAATGGAATCAACCCGAATAGAATGGAATGGAATGGAATGGAATGGAATGCATGGAATGGAATAGAATCAAACCGAATGTAATGGAATGGAATGAAATGGAATGGAATCCACCCGAATGGAATGGAATGGAAAAGAATGGAATGGAATGGAATGGAATGGAATCAACCCGAATGGAATGGAATGGAATGGAATGGAATGGAATGGATTGGAAGAGAATGGAATAGAATGGAATCAACCCGAATAGAATGCAATGGAATGGAATGGAATGGAATGCAATGGAATCAACCCGAATGGAATGGAATGGAATGGAAGGGAATGGAATGGAATGGAATGGAATGGAATCAACCGGAATGGAATGGAATGGAATGGAATGGATTGGAATGGAATGCAATCAACCCAAAAGGAATGGAATGGAATGCAATGGAATGGAATCAACCCAAGTGGAATGGAATGGAGTGGAATGGAGTGGAATCAAACCGAATGGAACGGAATGGAATGGAATGGAATGGAATCAACCAGAATGCAATGGAATGGAATGGAATGGAATGGAATGGAATGGATTGAAATCAATCCGAATGGAATGGAGTGGAATGTAATGGAATGGAATGGAAAGGAATGGAATGGAATGGAATCAAGCAAAATGGAATGGAATGGAATGGAATGGAATGGAATGGAATGGAATCAAACGGAATGGAATGGAAAGTAATGGAATGGAATGGAATCAACCCGAATGGAATGGAATGGAATGGAATGGAATGGAATGGAATGGAATCAACATGAATGGAATGGAATGTAATGTAATGGAATGGAATGAAATCACCAAGAATGGAAGGGAATGGAATGGAATGGAATGGAAAGGAATCAACCGGAATGGAACAGAATGGAATGGAATGGAATCAACCCGAATGGAAAGGAATGGAAGGGAATGGAATCAATCAGAATGTAATGGAATGGAATGGAATGGAATGAATCGGAATGGAATGCAACCAACCCGAATGGAATGGAATGGAATGAAATTGAATGGAATGGAACGGAATGCAATCAACACGAATGGAATGGAATGGAATGAAACGGAATGGAATGGAATGGAATGGAATGGAATCAACCCGAATGGAATAGAATGGAATGGAATGGAATGGAATGGATTGGGATGGAATGGAATGGAATCAAACCAAATGGAATGGAATGGAGTGGATTGGAATGGAATGCAATGAACACGAATGGAATGGAATGGAATGGAATGGAATGGAATGGAATGGATTAAAGGAGAATGGAATGGAATGGAATCATCCCGAATGGCATGGAATGGAATGGAATGGAATGGAATGTAATGGAATGGAATGAAATGGAATGGAATCAACCCGAATGGAATGGAATGGAATGGAATGGAATGGAATCAACACGAATGGAATGGAATGGAACGGAATGGAATGGAATGGAATGGAATGGAATGGAATGGAATGGAATCAACCCGAAAAGAATGGAAGGGAATGGAATGCAATAGAATGGAATGGAATGGAATGGAATGGAATGGAATGCAGTGGAATGGAATGGAATAGAATCAACCCGAATGCAATGAAAAGGAAAGAAATGGAATGGAATCAACACGAATGGAATGGAATGGAATGGAATGGAATGGAATGGAATGGAATGAAATGGAATGAAATGGAATGGAATGAAATGGAATGGAATCAACCCGAATGGAATGGAATGGAATGGAATGGAACGGAATGGAATTAACCCGAATGGAATGGAATGGAATGGCATGGAATAGAATGGAATGGAATGGAAGGGAATCAACCCGAATGGAATGGAATGGAATGGAATGGAATGGAATGGAATCATCCCGAATGGCATGGAATGGAATGGAATAGAATGTAATGGAATGGAATGAAATGGAATGGAATGAAATGGAATGGAATCAACCCGAATGGAATGGAATGTAATGGAATGGAACGGAATGGAATCAAACCGAATGGAATGGAATGGAACGGAATGGAATGGAATGGCATGGAATGGAATGGAATCAACACGAATGGAATGGAATGCAAAGGAAGGGAATAGAATGGAATGGAATGGAATGGAATCAACCCGAATGGAATGGAATGGAATGGAATGGAGTGGAATGGAATGGAATAGAATCAACCCGAATACAATGGAAAGGAAAGAAATGGAATGGAATCAACCCGAATGGAATGGAATGGAATGGAATGGAATGGAATGGAATGGATAGGAATGGAATGGAACTAACCCGAATGGAATGGAATCGAATGGAACGGAATGGAACGATATCAGACCGACTGCAATGGAATGGAATGGAATGGAATGCAATCAACACGAATTGAATGAAACGGAATGGAATGGAATCAACAAGAAAGGAATGGAATGGAATGGAATGGAATGGAATGGAATGGAATGGAATGGAATCAACCCGAAAGGAATGGAATGGAACGGAATGGAATGGATTGGAATGGTATCATCTCGAATGGAATGGAATGGAAAGGAACAAAATCAACCCGAATGGAATGGAATGGAATGGAATGGAATAGAATCAACCCGAATGTAATGGATTGGAATGGAATGGAATGCAATGGAATGCAATGGAATCAACCCGAATGGAATAGAATGGAATGGGATGGAATGGAATGCAAACAAGTCAACCCGAATGGAATGGAATGGAATGGAATGGAATGGAATGCAATGGAATGGAATGGCATGGAATCAACCGGAATGGAATGGAATGGAATGGAGTGGAACAGAAAGGAATCAACCCGATTGGAATGGAATGGAATGGAATGGAATGGAAAGGAAAGGAATGGAATGGAAAAGAATCAACTCGAATGTAATGGAATGGAATGGAATGGAAAGGAATGGAATGGAAAGTATCAATTCGAATGTAATGGAATTGAATGAAATGGAATGGAACCCACGAGAATGGAATGGAATGGAATGGGATGGATTGGAATGGGATGGAACTGAATGGAATGGAGTCAACCCGAATGGAATGGAGTGGAATGGAATGGAATGGAATGGAATGGAGTCAACACGAATGGAATGGAACGGAATGGATTGATATGGAATGGAATCAACGTGAATGGAATGGAATGGAATGGAATGGAATGGAATGGAATGCAATTTAATCAACCCGAATGGAATGGAATGGAATGGAATGGTATGGAATGAAATGGAATCAACCAGAATAGAATGGAATGGAATGGAATGGATTGGAATGGAATGCAATCAACCAAAATATAATGGAATGGAAGGGAATGGAATGGATTGGAATGGAATGGTATGTAATGAACCTAAATGGAATGGAAAGGAATGGAATGGAATGGAATCGAATCAACCAGAATGGAAAGGAATTTATTGGAGTCAAACCGAATGGCATTGAATGGAATGGAATCAACCCAAATGGAATGGAATGGAATGGAATGGAATGGAATTGGATGAAATGGAATGAAATGGAATGGAATGGAACGGAATGGAATGGAATGTTATCAACCTGAATGGAATGCTATGGAATGGAATGGAATGGAATGGAGGAGAATCAACCAGAATGGAATGGAATTGAAAGGAATGGAATGTAATGGACTGGAATGGAATCCACCAGAATGGATTGGAATGGAATGGAATGGAATGGAAAGGAAACAACCGGAATGGAATGGAATGGAATTCAATGGAATGGAATGGAATCAACCCGAATGGAATGGAATGGAATCAACCCGAATGGAATGGAGTGGAATGGAATGGAATGAAACGGAATGGAACGGAACCAACCCGAATGGAATGGAATGAAATCGAATGGAATAAAATGGAATGGAATGGAACGGAATGGAATGGAATCAACTCGAATGGAATGGAATGGAATGGAATGGAAAGGAATCATCCCGAATAGCATGGATTGTAATGGAATGACATGGAATGGATTGGAATCAACCCGAATGCAACGGAATGGAATGCAATGGAACGGAATGGATTGGAATGAACCCGAATGCAATGGAATGGAATGCAATGGAATGGAATGAAATGGAATGGAATCAAACGGAATGGAATGGAATGGAATGGAATGGAATGCAATGGAACGGAATGGAATCCACCCGAATGGAATGGAATGGAATGGAATGGAATCAACCCGAATAGAATGGAATGGAATGGAATGGAATGGAATGCATGGAATGGAATAGAATCAAACCGAATGTAATGGAATGAAATGGAATGGAATCCACCCGAATGGAATGGAGTGGAAAAGAATGGAATGGAATGGAATGGAATGGAATCAACCCGAATGGAATGGAATGGAATGCAGTGGAATGGAATGGATTGGAACAGAATGGAATAGAATGGAATTAACCCGAATAGAATGCAATGGAATGGAATGGAATGGAATGCAATGGAATCAACCCGAATGGAATGGAATGGAATGGAAGGGAATGGAATGGAATGGAATGGAATGGAATCAACCGGAATGGAATGGAATGGAATGGAATGGATTGGAATTGAATGCAATCAACCCAAAAGGAATGGAATGGAATGCAATGGAATGGAATCAACCCAAGTGGAATGGAATGGAGTGGCATGGAGTGGAATCAAACCGAATGGAACGGAATGGAATGGAATGGAATGGAATCAACCAGAATGCAATGGAATGGAATGGAATGGAATGGAATGGAATGGAATGGATTGAAATCAATCCGAATGGAATGGAGTGGAATGTAATGGAATGGAATGGAAAGGAATGGAATGGAATGGAATCAAGCAAAATGGAATGGAATGGAATGGAATGGAATGGAATCAAACGGAATGGAATGGAAAGTAATGGAATGGAATGGAATCAACCCGAATGGAATGGAATGGAATGGAATGGAATGGAATGGAATGGAATCAACATGAATGGAATGGAATGTAATGGAATGGAATGGAATGGAATCACCAAGAATGGAAGGGAATGGAATGGAATGGAATGGAAAGGAATCAACCGGAATGGAACAGAATGGAATGGAATGGAATGCAATGGAATGGAATGGCATGGAATCAACCGGAATGGAATGGAATGGAATGGAGTGGAACAGAAAGGAATCAACCCGATTGGAATGGAATGGAATGGAATGGAATGGAAAGGAAAGGAATGGAATGGAAAAGAATCAACTCGAATGTAATGGAATGGAATGGAATGGAAAGGAATGGAATGGAAAGTATCAATTCGAATGTAATGGAATTGAATGAAATGGAATGGAACCCACGAGAATGGAATGGAATGGAATGGGATGGATTGGAATGGGATGGAACTGAATGGAATGGAGTCAACCCGAATGGAATGGAGTGGAATGGAATGGAATGGAATGGAATGGAGTCAACACGAATGGAATGGAACGGAATGGATTGATATGGAATGGAATCAACGTGAATGGAATGGAATGGAATGGAATGGAATGGAATGGAATGGAATGCAATTTAATCAACCCGAATGGAATGGAATGGAATGGAATGGTATGGAATGAAATGGAATCAACCAGAATAGAATGGAATGGAATGGAATGGATTGGAATGGAATGCAATCAACCAAAATATAATGGAATGGAAGGGAATGGAATGGAATGGAATGGATTGGAATGGAATGGTATGTAATGAACCTAAATGGAATGGAAAGGAATGGAATGGAATGGAATCGAATCAACCAGAATGGAAAGGAATTTATTGGAGTCAAACCGAATGGCATTGAATGGAATGGAATCAACCCAAATGGAATGGAATGGAATGGAATGGAATGGAATTGGATGAAATGGAATGAAATGGAATGGAATGGAACGGAATGGAATGGAATGTTATCAACCTGAATGGAATGCTATGGAATGGAATGGAATGGAATGGAGGAGAATCAACCAGAATGGAATGGAATTGAAAGGAATGGAATGTAATGGACTGGAATGGAATCCACCAGAATGGATTGGAATGGAATGGAATGGAATGGAAAGGAAACAACCGGAATGGAATGGAATGGAATTCAATGGAATGGAATGGAATCAACCCGAATGGAATGGAATGGAATCATCCCGAATGGAATGGAGTGGAATGGAATGGAATGAAACGGAATGGAACGGAACCAACCCGAATGGAATGGAATGAAATCGAATGGAATAAAATGGAATGGAATGGAACGGAATGGAATGGAATCAACTCGAATGGAATGGAATGGAATGGAATGGAAAGGAATCATCCCGAATAGCATGGAATGTAATGGAATGAAATGGAATGGATTGGAATCAAACCGAATGCAACGGAATGGAATGCAATGGAACGGAATGGATTGGAATGAACCCGAATGCAATGGAATGGAATGCAATGGAATGGAATGAAATGGAATGGAATCAAACGGAATGGAATGGAATGGAATGGAATGGAATGCAATGGAACGGAATGGAATCCACCCGAATGGAATGGAATGGAATGGAATGGAATCAACCCGAATAGAATGGAATGGAATGGAATGGAATGGAATGCATGGAATGGAATAGAATCAAACCGAATGTAATGGAATGGAATGAAATGGAATGGAATCCACCCGAATGGAATGGAATGGAAAAGAATGGAATGGAATGGAATGGAATCAACCCGAATGGAATGGAATGGAATGGAGTGGAATGGAATGGATTGGAACAGAATGGAATAGAATGGAATCAACCCGAATAGAATGCAATGGAATGGAATGGAATGCAATGGAATCAACCCGAATGGAATGGAATGGAATGGAAGGGAATGGAATGGAATGGAATGGAATGGAATCAACCGAAATGGAATGGAATGGAATGGAATGGATTGGAATGGAATGCAATCAACCCAAAAGGAATGGAATGGATGCAATGGAATGGAATCAACCCAAGTGGAATGGAATGGAGTGGAATGGAGTGGAATCAAACCGAATGGAACGGAATGGAATGGAATGGAATGGAATCAACCAGAACGCAATGGAATGGAATGGAATGGAATGGAATGGAATGGATTGAAATCAATCCGAATGGAATGGAGTGGAATGTAATGGAATGGAATGGAAAGGAATGGAATGGAATGGAATCAAGCAAAATGGAATGGAATGGAATGGAATGGAATGGAATGGAATCAAACGGAATGGAATGGAAAGTAATGGAATGGAATGGAATCAACCCGAATGGAATGGAATGGAATGGAATGGAATGGAATGGAATGGAATGGAATCAACATGAATGGAATGGAATGTAATGGAATGGGATGGAATGGAATCACCAAGAATGGAAGGGAATGGAATGGAATGGAAAGGAATCAACCGGAATGGAACAGAATGGAACGGAATGGAATCAACACGAATGGAAAGGAATGGAAGGGAATGGAATCAATCAGAATGTAATGGAATGGAATGGAATGGAATGAATCGGAATGGAATGCAACCAACCCGAATGGAATGGAATGGAATGAAATGGAATGGAATGGAACGGAATGCAATCAACACGAATGGAATGGAATGAAACGGAATGGAATGGAATGGAATGGAATGGAATCAACCCGAATGGAATAGAATGGAATGGAATGGAATGGAATGGATTGGGATGGAATGGAATGGAATCAAACCAAATGGAATGGAATGGAGTGGATTTGAATGGAATGCAATGAACACGAATGGAATGGAATGGAATGGAATGGAATGGAATGGATTAAAGGAGAATGGAATGGAAAGGAATCATCCCGAATGGCATGGAATGGAATGGAATGGAATGGAATGTAATGGAATGGAATGAAATGGAATGGAATCAACCCGAATGGAATGGAATGGAATGGAATGGAATGGAATGGAATGGAATCAACACGAATGGAATGGAATGGAACGGAATGGAATGGAATGGAATGGAATGGAATGGAATGGAATCAACCCGAAAAGAATGGAATGGAATGGAATGGAATAGAATGGAATGGAATGGAATGGAATGGAATGGAATGCAGTGGAATGGAATGGAATAGAATCAACCCGAATGCAATGGAAAGGAAAGAAATGGAATGGAATCAACACGAATGCAATGGAATGGAATGGAATGGAATGAAATGGAATGAAATGGAATGGAATGAAATGGAATGGAATCAACCCGAATGGAATGGAATGGAATGGAATGGAGCGGAATGGAATTAACCCGAATGGAATGGAATGGAATGGCATGGAATAGAATGGAATGGAATGGAAGGGAATCAACCCGAGTGGAATGGAATGGAATGGAATGGAATGGAATCATCCCGAATGGCATGGAATGGAATGGAATAGAATGTAATGGAATGGAATGAAATGGAATGGAATGAAATGGAATGGAATCAACCCGAATGGAATGGAATGTAATGGAATGGAACGGAATGGAATCAAACCGAATGGAATGGAATGGAACGGAATGGAATGGAATGGCATGGAATGGAATGGAATCAACACGAATGGAATGGAATGCAAAGGAAGGGAATAGAATGGAATGGAATGGAATGGAATCAACCCGAATGGAATGGAATGGAATGGAATGGAGTGGAATGGAATGGAATAGAATCAACCCGAATACAATGGAAAGGAAAGAAATGGAATGGAATCAACCCGAATGGAATGGAATGGAATGGAATGGAATGGAATGGAATGGATAGGAATGGAATGGAACCAACCCGAATGGAATGGAATCGAATGGAACGGAATGGAACGATATCAGACCGACTGCAATGGAATGGAATGGAATGGAATGCAATCAACACGAATTGAATGAAACGGAATGGAATGGAATCAACAAGAAAGGAATGGAATGGAATGGAATGGAATGGAATGGAATGGAATGGAATGGAATGGAATCAACCCGAAAGGAATGGAATGTAACGGAATGGAATGGATTGGAATGGTATCATCTCGAATGGAATGGAATGGAAAGGAACAAAATCAACCCGAATGGAATGGAATGGAATGGAATGGAAGGGAACAGAATGGAATCAACACGATTGGAATGGAATGGAATTGAATGGAATGGAAGGGAATGCAATGGAATGGAAGGAATGGAATGGAACCAACCCGAATGGAATGGAATCGAATGGAATATAATGAAACGGCATCAAACCGACTGGAATGGAATGGAATGGAATGGAATGAAATGGAATGGTATGGAATGGAATGGAATGGAATGGAATGGAATGAAATGGCATGGAATCAACCCGAATGGAATGGAATGGAGTGGAGTGGAATGGAATGGAATGGAATCAAGCCGAATGGAATGGAATGGAATGAAATGGAATGGAATGGAATGGATTCAACCCGAGTGGAATGGAATGGAATGCAATGGAATGGAATGAAATGGCATGGAATCAACAGGAATGGAATGGAATGGAATGGAATGGAACGGAACGGAATGGAATCAACCCGAATGGAATGGAATGGAATGGAAACGAAGGGAACGGAATGTAATGGAATGGAATCAACCCGAATGGAATGGAATGGAATGGAATTGAATGCAACAGAATCAACCCGAATGGAATGAAATGGAATGGAATGGAATGGAATGAAATGGAATAGAATAAACCCGAATGGAATGGAACTTAATGGAATGGAATGGAATGGAATGGTATGGAATCAACCTGAATGGAATGTAATGGAATGGAATAGAATGGAATGCTATGGAATCAACCCGAAAGGAACGGAATGGAACGGGATGGAATGGAATGGAATGGAATAAACCAGAATGGAATGGAATGGAATGGAATGGAATGGAATGGAATGGAATGCAATGGAATCAACCCGAATGGAATGGAATGGAATGGAATGGAATGGATTCAACCCGAATGGAATGGAATGGAATGGAATGGAATGGAATGCAATGAAAGTAACCCAAATGGAATGGAATGGAATGAAATGGAATGGAAAGGAATGGAATGGAATGGAATGGAATGGAATGGAATGGAATGGAATCAACCAGAATGGAATGGAATGGAATGGAATGGAATGGAATCAAACGGAATGGAATGGAATGGAATGGAAAGGAATGGAATGGAATCAACCCGAATGGAATGGAATGGAATGGAATGGAATGAAACGGAAAGGAAAGGAACCAACCCGAATGGAATGGAATGGAATGAAATCGAATGGAATAAAATGGAATGGAATGGAACGGAATGGAATGGAATCAACTCGAATGGAATGGAATGGAATGGAATGGAAAGGAATCATCCCGAATAGCATGGAATGTAATGGAATGAAATGGAATGGATTGGAATCAAACCGAATGCAACGGAATGGAATGCAATGGAACGGAATGGATTGGAATGAACCCGAATGCAATGGAATGGAATGCAATGGAATGGAATGAAATGGAATGGAATCAAACGGAATGGAATGGAATGGAATGGAATGGAATGCAATGGAACGGAATGGAACCCACCCGAATGGAATGGAATGGAATGGAATGGAATCAACCCGAATAGAATGGAATGGAATGGAATGGAATGGAATGCATGGAATGGAATAGAATCAAACCGAATGTAATGGAATGGAATGAAATGGAATGGAATCCACCCGAATGGAATGGAATGGAAAAGAATGGAATGGAATGGAATGGAATGGAATCAACCCGAATGGAATGGAATGGAATGGAATGGAATGGAATGGATTGGAAGAGAATGGAATAGAATGGAATCAACCCGAATAGAATGCAATGGAATGGAATGGAATGGAATGCAATGGAATCAACCCGAATGGAATGGAATGGAATGGAAGGGAATGGAATGGAATGGAATGGAATGGAATCAACCGGAATGGAATGGAATGGAATGGAATGGATTGGAATGGAATGCAATCAACCCAAAAGGAATGGAATGGAATGCAATGGAATGGAATCAACCCAAGTGGAATGGAATGGAGTGGAATGGAGTGGAATCAAACCGAATGGAACGGAATGGAATGGAATGGAATGGAATCAACCAGAATGCAATGGAATGGAATGGAATGGAATGGAATGGAATGGATTGAAATCAATCCGAATGGAATGGAGTGGAATGTAATGGAATGGAATGGAAAGGAATGGAATGGAATCAAGCAAAATGGAATGGAATGGAATGGAATGGAATGGAATGGAATGGAATCAAACGGAATGGAATGGAAAGTAATGGAATGGAATGGAATCAACCCGAATGGAATGGAATGGAATGGAATGGAATGGAATGGAATGGAATGGAATCAACATGAATGGAATGGAATGTAATGTAATGGAATGGAATGAAATCACCAAGAATGGAAGGGAATGGAATGGAATGGAATGGAAAGGAATCAACCGGAATGGAACAGAATGGAATGGAATGGAATCAACACGAATGGAAAGGAATGGAAGGGAATGGAATCAATCAGAATGTAATGGAATGGAATGGAATGGAATGAATCGGAATGGAATGCAACCAACCCGAATGGAATGGAATGGAATGAAATTGAATGGAATGGAACGGAATGCAATCAACACGAATGGAATGGAATGGAATGAAACGGAATGGAATGGAATGGAATGGAATGGAATCAACCCGAATGGAATAGAATGGAATGGAATGGAATGGAATGGATTGGGATGGAATGGAATGGAATCAAACCAAATGGAATGGAATGGAGTGGATTGGAATGGAATGCAATGAACACGAATGGAATGGAATGGAATGGAATGGAATGGAATGGAATGGATTAAAGGAGAATGGAATGGAATGGAATCATCCCGAATGGCATGGAATGGAATGGAATGGAATGGAATGGAATGGAATGGAATGAAATGGAATGGAATCAACCCGAATGGAATGGAATGGAATGGAATGGAATGGAATCAACACGAATGGAATGGAATGGAACGGAATGGAATGGAATGGAATGGAATGGAATGGAATGGAATGGAATCAACCCGAAAAGAATGGAATGGAATGGAATGCAATAGAATGGAATGGAATGGAATGGAATGCAGTGGAATGGAATGGAATAGAATCAACCCGAATGCAATGAAAAGGAAAGAAATGGAATGGAATCAACACGAATGGAATGGAATGGAATGGAATGGAATGGAATGGAATGGAATGGAATGAAATGGAATGAAATGGAATGGAATGAAATGGAATGGAATCAACCCGAATGGAATGGAATGGAATGGAATGGAACGGAATGGAATTAACCCGAATGGAATGGAATGGAATGGCATGGAATAGAATGGAATGGAATGGAAGGGAATCAACCCGAATGGAATGGAATGGAATGGAATGGAATGGAATCATCCCGAATGGCATGGAATGGAATGGAATAGAATGTAATGGAATGGAATGAAATGGAATGGAATGAAATGGAATGGAATCAACCCGAATGGAATGGAATGTAATGGAATGGAACGGAATGGAATCAAACCGAATGGAATGGAATGGAACGGAATGGAATGGAATGGCATGGAATGGAATGGAATCAACACGAATGGAATGGAATGCAAAGGAAGGGAATAGAATGGAATGGAATGGAATGGAATCAACCCGAATGGAATGGAATGGAATGGAATGGAGTGGAATGGAATGGAATAGAATCAACCCGAATACAATGGAAAGGAAAGAAATGGAATGGAATCAACCCGAATGGAATGGAATGGAATGGAATGGAATGGAATGGAATGGATAGGAATGGAATGGAACTAACCCGAATGGAATGGAATCGAATGGAACGGAATGGAACGATATCAGACCGACTGCAATGGAATGGAATGGAATGGAATGCAATCAACACGAATTGAATGAAACGGAATGGAATGGAATCAACAAGAAAGGAATGGAATGGAATGGAATGGAATGGAATGGAATGGAATGGAATGGAATCAACCCGAAAGGAATGGAATGGAACGGAATGGAATGGATTGGAATGGTATCATCTCGAATGGAATGGAATGGAAAGGAACAAAATCAACCCGAATGGAATGGAATGGAATGGAATGGAATAGAATCAACCCGAATGTAATGGATTGGAATGGAATGGAATGCAATGGAATGCAATGGAATCAACCCGAATGGAATAGAATGGAATGGGATGGAATGGAATGCAAACAAGTCAACCCGAATGGAATGGAATGGAATGGAATGGAATGGAATGCAATGGAATGGAATGGCATGGAATCAACCGGAATGGAATGGAATGGAATGGAGTGGAACAGAAAGGAATCAACCCGATTGGAATGGAATGGAATGGAATGGAATGGAAAGGAAAGGAATGGAATGGAAAAGAATCAACTCGAATGTAATGGAATGGAATGGAATGGAAAGGAATGGAATGGAAAGTATCAATTCGAATGTAATGGAATTGAATGAAATGGAATGGAACCCACGAGAATGGAATGGAATGGAATGGGATGGATTGGAATGGGATGGAACTGAATGGAATGGAGTCAACCCGAATGGAATGGAGTGGAATGGAATGGAATGGAATGGAATGGAGTCAACACGAATGGAATGGAACGGAATGGATTGATATGGAATGGAATCAACGTGAATGGAATGGAACGGAATGGAATGGAATGGAATGGAATGCAATTTAATCAACCCGAATGGAATGGAATGGAATGGAATGGTATGGAATGAAATGGAATCAACCAGAATAGAATGGAATGGAATGGAATGGATTGGAATGGAATGCAATCAACCAAAATATAATGGAATGGAAGGGAATGGAATGGAATGGAATGGATTGGAATGGAATGGTATGTAATGAACCTAAATGGAATGGAAAGGAATGGAATGGAATGGAATCGAATCAACCAGAATGGAAAGGAATTTATTGGAGTCAAACCGAATGGCATTGAATGGAATGGAATCAACCCAAATGGAATGGAATGGAATGGAATGGAATGGAATTGGATG
The DNA here is from genome assembly GCF_029289425.2 of Pan paniscus. Lineage (NCBI taxonomy): Eukaryota > Metazoa > Chordata > Mammalia > Primates > Hominidae > Pan > Pan paniscus. Next base: position 66,292,522 of record NC_073260.2, on the reverse strand, counting down.
AAATGGAATGAAATGGAATGGAATGGAACGGAATGGAATGGAATGTTATCAACCTGAATGGAATGCTATGGAATGGAATGGAATGGAATGGAGGAGAATCAACCAGAATGGAATGGAATTGAAAGGAATGGAATGTAATGGACTGGAATGGAATCCACCAGAATGGATTGGAATGGAATGGAAAGGAAACAACCGGAATGGAATGGAATGGAATTCAATGGAATGGAATGGAATCAACCCGAATGGAATGGAATGGAATCAACCCGAATGGAATGGAGTGGAATGGAATGGAATGAAACGGAATGGAACGGAACCAACCCGAATGGAATGGAATGAAATCGAATGGAATAAAATGGAATGGAATGGAACGGAATGGAATGGAATCAACTCGAATGGAATGGAATGGAATGGAATGGAAAGGAATCATCCCGAATAGCATGGATTGTAATGGAATGACATGGAATGGATTGGAATCAACCCGAATGCAATGGAATGGAATGCAATGGAACGGAATGGATTGGAATGAACCCGAATGCAATGGAATGGAATGCAATGGAATGGAATGAAATGGAATGGAATCAAACGGAATGGAATGGAATGGAATGGAATGGAATGCAATGGAACGGAATGGAATCCACCCGAATGGAATGGAATGGAATGGAATGGAATCAACCCGAATAGAATGGAATGGAATGGAATGGAATGGAATGCATGGAATGGAATAGAATCAAACCGAATGTAATGGAATGGAATGAAATGGAATGGAATCCACCCGAATGGAATGGAGTGGAAAAGAATGGAATGGAATGGAATGGAATGGAATCAACCCGAATGGAATGGAATGGAATGCAGTGGAATGGAATGGATTGGAACAGAATGGAATAGAATGGAATCAACCCGAATAGAATGCAATGGAATGGAATGGAATGGAATGCAATGGAATCAACCCGAATGGAATGGAATGGAATGGAAGGGAATGGAATGGAATGGAATGGAATGGAATCAACCGGAATGGAATGGAATGGAATGGAATGGATTGGAATGGAATGCAATCAACCCAAAAGGAATGGAATGGAATGCAATGGAATGGAATCAACCCAAGTGGAATGGAATGGAGTGGCATGGAGTGGAATCAAACCGAATGGAACGGAATGGAATGGAATGGAATGGAATCAACCAGAATGCAATGGAATGGAATGGAATGGAATGGAATGGAATGGATTGAAATCAATCCGAATGGAATGGAGTGGAATGTAATGGAATGGAATGGAAAGGAATGGAATGGAATGGAATCAAGCAAAATGGAATGGAATGGAATGGAATGGAATGGAATCAAACGGAATGGAATGGAAAGTAATGGAATGGAATGGAATCAACCCGAATGGAATGGAATGGAATGGAATGGAATGGAATGGAATGGAATCAACATGAATGGAATGGAATGTAATGGAATGGAATGGAATGGAATCACCAAGAATGGAAGGGAATGGAATGGAATGGAATGGAAAGGAATCAACCGGAATGGAACAGAATGGAATGGAATGGAATCAACACGAATGTAAAGGAATGGAAGGGAATGGAATCAATCAGAATGTAATGGAATGGAATGGAATGGAATGAATCTGAATGGAATGCAACCAACACGAATGGAATGGAATGGAATGAAATGGAATGGAATGGAACGGAATGCAATCAACACGAATGGAATGGAATGAAACGGAATGCAATGGAGTGGAATGGAATGGAATCAACCCGAATGGAATAGAATGGAATGGAATGGAATGGAATGGAATGGAATGGATTGGGATGGAATGGAATGCAATCAAACCAAATGGAATGGAATGGAGTGGATTGGAATGGAATGCAATGAACACGAATGGAATGGAATGGAATGGAATGGAATGGAATGTATTAAAGGAGAATGGAATGGAATGGAATCATCCCGAATGGCATGGAATGGAATGGAATGGAATGGAATGGAATGGAATGAAATGGAATGGAATCAACCCGAATGGAATGGAATGGAATGGAATGGAATGGAATCAACACGAATGGAATGGAATGGAACGGAATGGAATGGAATGGAATGGAATGGAATGGAATGGAATCAACCCGAAAAGAATGGAATGGAATGGAATGGAATAGAATGGAATGGAATGGAATGGAATGGAATGGAATGCAGTGGAATGGAATGGAATAGAATCAACCCGAATGCAATGGAAAGGAAAGAAATGGAATGGAATCAACACGAATGGAATGGAATGGAATGGAATGGAATGAAATGGAATGAAATGGAATGGAATGAAATGGAATGGAATCAAACAGAATGGAATGGAATGGAATGGAATGGAACGGAATGGAATTAACCCGAATGGAATGGAATGGAATGGCATGGAATAGAATGGAATGGAATGGAAGGGAATCAACCCGAATGGAATGGAATGGAATGGAATGGAATGGAATGGAATGGAATGCAATGGAATGGAATGGCATGGAATCAACCGGAATGGAATGGAATGGAATGGAGTGGAACAGAAAGGAATCAACCCGATTGGAATGGAATGGAATGGAATGGAAAGGAAAGGAATGGAATGGAAAAGAATCAACTCGAATGTAATGTAATGGAATGGAATGGAAAGGAATGGAATGGAAAGTATCAATTGGAATGTAATGGAATTGAATGAAATGGAATGGAACCCACGCGAATGGAATGGAATGGAATGGGATGGATTGGAATGGGATGGAATTGAATGGAATGGAGTCAACCCGAATGGAATGGAATGGAATGGAATGGAATGGAATGGAATGGAATGGAGTCAACACGAATGGAATGGAACGGAATGGATTGATATGGAATGGAATCAACGTGAATGGAATGGAATGGAATGGAATGGAATGGAATGGATTCAACCCGAATGGAATGGAATGGAATGGAATGGAATGGAATGCAATGGAAGTAACCCAAATGGAATGGAATGGAATGGAATGGAATGGAAAGGAATGGAATGGAATGGAATGGAATGGAATCAACCAGAATGGAATGGAATGGAATGGAATGGAATGGAATGGAATGGAATCAAACGGAATGGAATGGAATGGAATGGAATGGAATGGAATGGAATCAACCCGAATGGAATGGAATGGAATGGAATGGAATGAAACGGAAAGGAAAGGAACCAACCCGAATGGAATGGAATGGAATGAAATCGAATGGAATAAAATGGAATGGAATGGAACGGAATGGAATGGAATCAACTCGAATGGAATGGAATGGAATGGAATGGAAAGGAATCATCCCGAATAGCATGGAATGTAATGGAATGAAATGGAATGGATTGGAATCAAACCGAATGTAACGGAATGGAATGCAATGGAACGGAATGGATTGGAATGAACCCGAATGCAATGGAATGGAATGCAATGGAATGGAATGAAATGGAATGGAATCAAACGGAATGGAATGGAATGGAATGGAATGGAATGCAATGGAACGGAATGGAACCCACCCGAATGGAATGGAATGGAATGGAATGGAATCAACCCGAATAGAATGGAATGGAATGGAATGGAATGGAATGGAATGCATGGAATGGAATAGAATCAAACCGAATGTAATGGAATGGAATGAAATGGAATGGAATCCACCCGAATGGAATGGAATGGAAAAGAATGGAATGGAATGGAATGGAATGGAATCAACCCGAATGGAATGGAATGGAATGGAATGGAATGGAATGGATTGGAACAGAATGGAATAGAATGGAATCAACCCGAATAGAATGCAATGGAATGGAATGGAATGGAATGCAATGGAATCAACCCGAATGGAATGGAATGGAATGGAAGGGAATGGAATGGAATGGAATGGAATGGAATCAACCGGAATGGAATGGAATGGAATGGAATGGATTGGAATGGAATGCAATCAACCCAAAAGGAATGGAATGGAATGCAATGGAATGGAATCAACCCAAGTGGAATGGAATGGAGTGGAATGGAGTGGAATCAAACCGAATGGAACGGAATGGAATGGAATGGAATGGAATCAACCAGAATGCAATGGAATGGAATGGAATGGAATGGAATGGAATGGATTGAAATCAATCCGAATGGAATGGAGTGGAATGTAATGGAATGGAATGGAAAGGAATGGAATGGAATGGAATCAAGCAAAATGGAATGGAATGGAATGGAATGGAATGGAATCAAACGGAATGGAAAGGAAAGTAATGGAATGGAATGGAATCAACCCGAATGGAATGGAATGGAATGGAATGGAATGGAATGGAATCAACATGAATGGAATGGAATGTAATGGAATGGAATGGAATGGAATCACCAAGAATGGAAGGGAATGGAATGGAATGGAATGGAAAGAAATCAACCGGAATGGAACAAAATGGAATGGAATGGAATCAACACGAATGGAAAGGAATGGAAGGGAATGGAATCAATCAGAATGTAATGGAATGGAATGGAATGGAATGAATCGGAATGGAATGCAACCAACCCGAATGGAATGGAATGGAATGAAATGGAATGGAATGGAACGGAATGCAATCAACAGGAATGGAATGGAATAAAACGGAATGGAATGGAATGGAATGGAATGGAATCAACCCGAATGGAATAGAATGGAATGGAATGGAATGGAATGGATTGGGATGGAATGGAATGGAATCAAACCAAATGGAATGGAATGGAGTGGATTGGAATGGAATGCAATGAACACGAATGGAATGGAATGGAATGGAATGGAATGGAATGGATTAAAGGAGAATGGAATGGAATGGAATCATCCCGAATGGCATGGAATGGAATGGAATGGAATGGAATGGAATGGAATGGAATGAAATGGAATGGAATCAACCCGAATGGAATGGAATGGAATGGAATGGAATGGAATGGAATGGAATCAACACGAATGGAATGGAATGGAACGGAATGGAATGGAATGGAATGGAAAGGAATGGAATGGAATCAACCCGAAAAGAATGGAATGGAATGGAATGGAATAGAATGGAATGGAATGGAATGGAATGGAATGGAATGGAATGGAATGCAGTGGAATGGAATGGAATAGAATCAACCCGAATGCAATGAAAAGGAAAGAAATGGAATGGAATCAACACGAATGGAATGGAATGGAATGGAATGGAATGGAATGGAATGAAATGGAATGAAATGGAATGGAATGAAATGGAATGGAATCAACCCGAATGGAATGGAATGGAATGGAATGGAACGGAATGGAATTAACCCGAATGGAATGGAATGGAATGGCATGGAATAGAATGGAATGGAATGGAAGGGAATCAACCCGAATGGAATGGAATGGAATGGAATGGAATGGAATGGAATGGAATCATCCCGAATGGCATGGAATGGAATGGAATAGAATGTAATGGAATGGAATGAAATGGAATGGAATGAAATGGAATGGAATCAACCCGAATGGAATGGAATGTAATGGAATGGAACGGAATGGAAGCAAACCGAATGGAATGGAATGGAACGGAATGGAATGGAATGGCATGGAATGGAATGGAATCAACACGAATGGAATGGAATGCAAAGGAAGGGAATAGAATGGAATGGAATGGAATGGAATCAACCCGAATGGAATGGAATGGAATGGAATGGAGTGGAATGGAATGGAATAGAATCAACCCGAATACAATGGAAAGGAAAGAAATGGAATGGAATCAACCCGAATGGAATGGAATGGAATGGAATGGAATGGAATGGATAGGAATGGAATGGAACCAACCCGAATGGAATGGAATCGAATGGAACGGAATGGAACGATATCAGACCGACTGCAATGGAATGGAATGGAATGGAATGCAATCAACACGAATTGAATGAAACGGAATGGAATGGAATCAACAAGAAAGGAATGGAATGGAATGGAATGGAATGGAATGGAATGGAATCAACCCGAAAGGAATGGAATGGAACGGAATGGAATGGATTGGAATGGTATCATCTCGAATGGAATGGAATGGAAAGGAACAAAATCAACCCGAATGGAATGGAATGGAATGGAATGGAATAGAATCAACCCGAATGTAATGGATTGGAATGGAATGGAATGCAATGGAATGCAATGGAATCAACCCGAATGGAATAGAATGGAATGGGATGGAATGGAATGCAAACAAGTCAACCCGAATGGAATGGAATGGAATGGAATGGAATGGAATGCAATGGAATGGAATGGCATGGAATCAACCGGAATGGAATGGAATGGAATGGAGTGGAACAGAAAGGAATCAACCCGATTGGAATGGAATGGAATGGAATGGAATGGAAAGGAAAGGAATGGAATGGAAAAGAATCAACTCGAATGTAATGGAATGGAATGGAATGGAAAGGAATGGAATGGAAAGTATCAATTCGAATGTAATGGAATTGAATGAAATGGAATGGAACCCACGCGAATGTAATGGAATGGAATGGGATGGATTGGAATGGGATGGAATTGAATGGAATGGAGTCAACCCGAATGGAATGGAATGGAATGGAATGGAATGGAATGGAATGGAATGGAATGGAGTCAACACGAATGGAATGGAACGGAATGGATTGATATGGAATGGAATCAACGTGAATGGAATGGAATGGAATGGAATGGAATGGAATGCAATTTAATCAACCCGAATGGAATGGAATGGAATTGAATGGTATGGAATGAAATGGAATCAACCAGAATAGAATGGAATGGAATGGAATGGATTGGAATGGAATGCAATCAACCAAAATATAATGGAATGGAAGGGAATGGAATGGAATGGAATGGATTGGAATGGAATGGTATGTAATGAACCTAAATGGAATGGAAAGGAATGGAATGGAATGGAATCGAATCAACCAGAATGGAAAGGAATTTAATGGAGTCAAACCGAATGGCATTGAATGGAATGGAATCAACCCGAATGGAATGGAATGGAATGGAATGGAATGGAATTGGATGAAATGGAATGAAATGGAATGGAATGGAACGGAATGGAATGGAATGTTATCAACCTGAATGGAATGCTATGGAATGGAATGGAATGGAATGGAGGAGAATCAACCAGAATGGAATGGAATTGAAAGGAATGGAATGTAATGGACTGGAATGGAATCCACCAGAATGGATTGGAATGGAATGGAATGGAATGGAAAGGAAACAACCGGAATGGAATGGAATGGAATTCAATGGAATGGAATGGAATCAACCCGAATGGAATGGAATGGAATCAACCCGAATGGAATGGAGTGGAATGGAATGGAATGAAACGGAATGGAACGGAACCAACTCGAATGGAATGGAATGAAATCGAATGGAATAAAATGGAATGGAATGGAACGGAATGGAATGGAATCAACTCGAATGGAATGGAATGGAATGGAATGGAAAGGAATCATCCCGAATAGCATGGAATGTAATGGAATGGAATGGAATGGATTGGAATCAACCCGAATGCAATGGAATGGAATGCAATGGAATGGAATGAAATGGAATGGAATCAACCCGAATGGAATGGAATGGAATGGAATGGAATGGAACGGAATGGAATCAACCCGAATGGAATGGAATGGAATGGAATCAACATGAATAGAATGGAATGGAATGGAATGGAATGGAATGGAATGAACCCGAACGGAATGGAATGGAATGGATTGGAATGGAATGCAATGGAATCAACCCAAATGGAATGGAAAGGAATGGAATGGAATCAACCGGAATGGAATGGAATGGAATGGAATGGAATGCAATGGAATCAACCCAAATGGAATGGAAAGGAATGGAATGGAATCAACCGGAATGGAATGGAATGGAATGGAATGGAATGGAATGGAATGGAATGGATTGGAATGGAATGCAATCAACCCAAATGGAATGGAATGGAATGCAATGGAATGGAATCAACCCGAATGGAATGGAATGGAGTGGAATGGAATGGAATCAAACCGAATGGAACGGAATGGAATGGAATGGAATGGAAGCAACCAGAATGGAATGGAATGGAATGCAATGGAATGGAATGGAAAGGAATGGAATGGATTGATATCAATCCGAATGGAATGGAGTGGAATTGAATGGAATGGAAAGGAATGGAATGAAATGGAATCAAGCAAAATGGAATGGAATGGAATGGAATGGAATGGAATGGAATGGAATGGAATGGAAAGGAATGGAATCAAACGGAATGGAATGGAAAGGAATGGAATGGAATGGAATCAACCCGAATGGAATGGAATGGAATGGAATGGAATGGAATCAACATGAATGGAATGGAATGGAATGGAATCACCAAGAATGGAAGGGAATGGAATGGAATGGAATGGAAAGGAATCAACTGGAATGGAACGGAATGGAATGGAATGGAATCAACCCGAATGGAAACAATAGAGGGGAATGGAATAAACCAGAATGTAATGGAATGGAATGGAATTGAATGAATAGGAATGGAATGGATCCAACCCGAATGGAATGGAATGGAATGAAATGGAATGGAATGGAATGGAATGGAATGGAACGGAATGGAATCAACACGAATGGAATGGAATGGAACGGAATGGAATGGAATGGAATGGAATGGAATCAACCCGAATGGAATGGAATGGAATGGAATGGAATGGAATGGAATGGAATGGAATGGAATGGATTGGTATGGAATCAACCCGAATGGAATGGAATGGAATGGAATGGAATCAACGCGAATGGAATGGAATGGAATGGAATGGAATCAACAGGAATGGAATGGAATGGAAAGGAATGGAATGGAATGGAATGGAATGGAATCAACCTAAATGGAATGGAAAGGACTGGAATGGATTGGAATGGAATCAACCAGAATGGAATGGAATGGAATGGAGTCAAACCGAATAGAATTGAATGGAATAGAATCAACCCTAATGGAATGGAATGCAATGGAATGGAAAGGAATGTTATCAACCCGAATGGAATGCTATGGAATGGAATGGAATGGAATGGAAGGGAATCAACCCGAATGGAATGGAATGGAATGGAAAGGAATGGAATGGAATGGAATGGAATGGAATGGAATCATCCAGAATGGAACGGAATGGAACGGAATGGAATGAATCCGAATGGAATGGAATGGAACGGAATGGAATGGAATGGAAAGGAATGGAATGGAATCAACCCGAATGGAATGGAATGGAATGGAATGGAATGGAATGGAATGGAATGGAATGGAATGGAATGGAATCAAGAAGAAAGGAATGGAATGGAATTAAATGGAACGGAATGGAATGGAATGGAATCAACCCGAAGGGAATGGAATGGAATGTAATTGAAAGGAACCTAATCAACCCGAATGGAATGGAATGGAATGGGATGGAATGGGATTGAATGGAGTGGAATGGAATGGAATGGAATCAACCGAATGGAATGGAATGGAATGGAATGCAATGGAATGGTATAGAATGGAATCTAATCAACTCAAATGGAACGGAATGGAAAGGAATGATATGGAATCAACATGATTGGAATGAAATGGAATGGAATGGAAAGGAATGGAATTGAGTCAGCCCGAATGGAATGGAATGGAATGGAATGGAATGGAACGGAATGGAATGGAATAGAGTGGAATCAACCGTAACTGAATGGGATGGAATTGAATGGAATGGAATGGAATCAACACGAATGGAATAGAATGGAATGGAATGGAATGCAATGGAATGGAAAGGAATGGAAAGGAATGGAATCAACCCAAATGGAATGGAGTGGAGTGGAATTGAATGGAATGGAATGGAATGGAATAGAATGGAATTGAATGGAGTGGAATGTAATCAACCAGAATGGAATGGAATGGAATGGATTGGAATAGAATGGAATGAAATCAACCAGAATGGAATGCAACGGAATGGAATGGAATGGAATGGAATGGAATGGAATGGAATGGAATGGAATCAACCCGAGTGGAATGGAATGGCATGGAATGGAATGGATTGGAACGGAATGGAATAGAATGGAATCAACACGAATGGAATTGAATGGAATGGAATGGAATGGAATGGAATGGAATGCAATGGAATCAACCCAAATGGAATGGAAAGGAATGGAATGGAATCAACGGGAATTGAATGGAATGGAATGGAATGGAATAGAATGGAATGGAATTGGATGAAATGGAATGAAATTGAATGGAATGGAACGGAATGGAATGGAATGTTATCAACCTGAATGGAATGCTATGGAATGGAATGGAATGGAATGGAGGAGAATCAACCAGAATGGAATGGAATTGAAAGGAATGGAATGTAATGGACTGGAATGGAATCCACCAGAATGGATTGGAATGGAATGGAATGGAATGGAAAGGAAACAACCGGAATGGAATGGAATGGAATTCAATGGAATGGAATGGAATCAACCCGAATGGAATGGAATGGAATCAACCCGAATGGAATGGAGTGGAATGGAATGGAATGAAACGGAATGGAACGGAACCAACTCGAATGGAATGGAATGAAATCGAATGGAATAAAATGGAATGGAATGGAACGGAATGGAATGGAATCAACTCGAATGGAATGGAATGGAATGGAATGGAAAGGAATCATCCCGAATAGCATGGAATGTAATGGAATGGAATGGAATGGATTGGAATCAACCCGAATGCAATGGAATGGAATGCAATGGAATGGAATGAAATGGAATGGAATCAACCCGAATGGAATGGAATGGAATGGAATCAACATGAATAGAATGGAATGGAATGGAATGGAATGGAATGGAATGAACCCGAACGGAATGGAATGGAATGGATTGGAACGGAATGGAATAGAATGGAATCAACACGAATGGAATTGAATGGAATGGAATGGAATGGAATGGAATGGAATGCAATGGAATCAACCCAAATGGAATGGAAAGGAATGGAATGGAATCAACCGGAATGGAATGGAATGGAATGGAATGGAATGGAATGGATTGGAATGGAATGCAATCAACCCAAATGGAATGGAATGGAATGCAATGGAATGGAATCAACCCGAATGGAATGGAATGGAGTGGAATGGAATGGAATCAAACCGAATGGAACGGAATGGAATGGAATGGAATGGAAGCAACCAGAATGGAATGGAATGGAATGCAATGGAATGGAATGGAAAGGAATGGAATGGATTGATATCAATCCGAATGGAATGGAGTGGAATTGAATGGAATGGAAAGGAATGGAATGAAATGGAATTAAGCAAAATGGAATGGAATGGAATGGAATGGAATGGAATGGAATGGAAAGGAATGGAATCAAACGGAATGGAATGGAAAGGAATGGAATGGAATGGAATCAACCCGAATGGAATGGAATGGAATGGAATGGAATGGAATCAACATGAATGGAATGGAATGGAATGGAATCACCAAGAATGGAAGGGAATGGAATGGAATGGAATGGAAAGGAATCAACTGGAATGGAACGGAATGGAATGGAATGGAATCAACCCGAATGGAAACAATAGAGGGGAATGGAATAAACCAGAATGTAATGGAATGGAATGGAATGGAATGAATAGGAATGGAATGGATCCAACCCGAATGGAATGGAATGGAATGAAATGGAATGGAATGGAATGGAATGGAATGGAACGGAATGGAATCAACACGAATGGAATGGAATGGAACGGAATGGAATGGAATGGAATGGAATGGAATCAACCCGAATGGAATGGAATGGAATGGAATGGAATGGAATGGAATGGAATGGAATGGAATGGAATGGAATGGATTGGTATGGAATCAACCCGAATGGAATGGAATGGAATGGAATGGAATCAACGCGAATGGAATGGAATGGAATGGAATGGAATCAACAGGAATGGAATGGAATGGAAAGGAATGGAATGGAATGGAATGGAATGGAATCAACCTAAATGGAATGGAAAGGACTGGAATGGATTGGAATGGAATCAACCAGAATGGAATGGAATGGAATGGAGTCAAACCGAATAGAATTGAATGGAATAGAATCAACCCTAATGGAATGGAATGCAATGGAATGGAAAGGAATGTTATCAACCCGAATGGAATGCTATGGAATGGAATGGAATGGAATGGAAGGGAATCAACCCGAATGGAATGGAATGGAATGGAAAGGAATGGAATGGAATGGAATGGAATGGAATGGAATCATCCAGAATGGAACGGAATGGAACGGAATGGAATGAATCCGAATGGAATGGAATGGAACGGAATGGAATGGAATGGAAAGGAATGGAATGGAATCAACCCGAATGGAATGGAATGGAATGGAATGGAATGGAATGGAATGGAATGGAATGGAATGGAATGGAATCAAGAAGAAAGGAATGGAATGGAATTAAATGGAACGGAATGGAATGGAATGGAATCAACCCGAAGGGAATGGAATGGAATGTAATTGAAAGGAACCTAATCAACCCGAATGGAATGGAATGGAATGGGATGGAATGGGATTGAATGGAGTGGAATGGAATGGAATGGAATCAACCGAATGGAATGGAATGGAATGGAATGCAATGGAATGGTATAGAATGGAATCTAATCAACTCAAATGGAACGGAATGGAAAGGAATGATATGGAATCAACATGATTGGAATGAAATGGAATGGAATGGAAAGGAATGGAATTGAGTCAGCCCGAATGGAATGGAATGGAATGGAATGGAATGGAACGGAATGGAATGGAATAGAGTGGAATCAACCGTAACTGAATGGGATGGAATTGAATGGAATGGAATGGAATCAACACGAATGGAATAGAATGGAATGGAATGGAATGCAATGGAATGGAAAGGAATGGAAAGGAATGGAATCAACCCAAATGGAATGGAGTGGAGTGGAATTGAATGGAATGGAATGGAATGGAATAGAATGGAATTGAATGGAGTGGAATGTAATCAACCAGAATGGAATGGAATGGAATGGATTGGAATAGAATGGAATGAAATCAACCAGAATGGAATGCAACGGAATGGAATGGAATGGAATGGAATGGAATGGAATGGAATGGAATGGAATCAACCCGAGTGGAATGGAATGGCATGGAATGGAATGGATTGGAACGGAATGGAATAGAATGGAATCAACACGAATGGAATTGAATGGAATGGAATGGAATGGAATGGAATGGAATGCAATGGAATCAACCCAAATGGAATGGAAAGGAATGGAATGGAATCAACGGGAATTGAATGGAATGGAATGGAATGGAATAGAATGGAATGGAATTGGATGAAATGGAATGAAATTGAATGGAATGGAACGGAATGGAATGGAATGTTATCAACCTGAATGGAATGCTATGGAATGGAATGGAATGGAATGGAGGAGAATCAACCAGAATGGAATGGAATTGAAAGGAATGGAATGTAATGGACTGGAATGGAATCCACCAGAATGGATTGGAATGGAATGGAATGGAATGGAAAGGAAACAACCGGAATGGAATGGAATGGAATTCAATGGAATGGAATGGAATCAACCCGAATGGAATGGAATGGAATCAACCCGAATGGAATGGAGTGGAATGGAATGGAATGAAACGGAATGGAACGGAACCAACTCGAATGGAATGGAATGAAATCGAATGGAATAAAATGGAATGGAATGGAACGGAATGGAATGGAATCAACTCGAATGGAATGGAATGGAATGGAATGGAAAGGAATCATCCCGAATAGCATGGAATGTAATGGAATGGAATGGAATGGATTGGAATCAACCCGAATGCAATGGAATGGAATGCAATGGAATGGAATGAAATGGAATGGAATCAACCCGAATGGAATGGAATGGAATGGAATGGAATGGAACGGAATGGAATCAACCCGAATGGAATGGAATGGAATGGAATCAACATGAATAGAATGGAATGGAATGGAATGGAATGGAATGGAATGAACCCGAACGGAATGGAATGGAATGGATTGGAACGGAATGGAATAGAATGGAATCAACACGAATGGAATTGAATGGAATGGAATGGAATGGAATGGAATGGAATGGAATGCAATGGAATCAACCCAAATGGAATGGAAAGGAATGGAATGGAATCAACCGGAATGGAATGGAATGGAATGGAATGGAATGGAATGGAATGGAATGGATTGGAATGGAATGCAATCAACCCAAATGGAATGGAATGGAATGCAATGGAATGGAATCAACCCGAATGGAATGGAATGGAGTGGAATGGAATGGAATCAAACCGAATGGAACGGAATGGAATGGAATGGAATGGAAGCAACCAGAATGGAATGGAATGGAATGCAATGGAATGGAATGGAAAGGAATGGAATGGATTGATATCAATCCGAATGGAATGGAGTGGAATTGAATGGAATGGAAAGGAATGGAATGAAATGGAATTAAGCAAAATGGAATGGAATGGAATGGAATGGAATGGAAAGGAATGGAATCAAACGGAATGGAATGGAAAGGAATGGAATGGAATGGAATCAACCCGAATGGAATGGAATGGAATGGAATGGAATGGAATCAACATGAATGGAATGGAATGGAATGGAATCACCAAGAATGGAAGGGAATGGAATGGAATGGAATGGAAAGGAATCAACTGGAATGGAACGGAATGGAATGGAATGGAATCAACCCGAATGGAAACAATAGAGGGGAATGGAATAAACCAGAATGTAATGGAATGGAATGGAATGGAATGAATAGGAATGGAATGGATCCAACCCGAATGGAATGGAATGGAATGAAATGGAATGGAATGGAATGGAATGGAATGGAACGGAATGGAATCAACACGAATGGAATGGAATGGAACGGAATGGAATGGAATGGAATGGAATGGAATCAACCCGAATGGAATGGAATGGAATGGAATGGAATGGAATGGAATGGAATGGAATGGAATGGATTGGTATGGAATCAACCCGAATGGAATGGAATGGAATGGAATGGAATCAACGCGAATGGAATGGAATGGAATGGAATGGAATCAACAGGAATGGAATGGAATGGAAAGGAATGGAATGGAATGGAATGGAATGGAATCAACCTAAATGGAATGGAAAGGACTGGAATGGATTGGAATGGAATCAACCAGAATGGAATGGAATGGAATGGAGTCAAACCGAATAGAATTGAATGGAATAGAATCAACCCTAATGGAATGGAATGCAATGGAATGGAAAGGAATGTTATCAACCCGAATGGAATGCTATGGAATGGAATGGAATGGAATGGAAGGGAATCAACCCGAATGGAATGGAATGGAATGGAAAGGAATGGAATGGAATGGAATGGAATGGAATGGAATCATCCAGAATGGAACGGAATGGAACGGAATGGAATGAATCCGAATGGAATGGAATGGAACGGAATGGAATGGAATGGAAAGGAATGGAATGGAATCAACCCGAATGGAATGGAATGGAATGGAATGGAATGGAATGGAATGGAATCAAGAAGAAAGGAATGGAATGGAATTAAATGGAACGGAATGGAATGGAATGGAATCAACCCGAAGGGAATGGAATGGAATGTAATTGAAAGGAACCTAATCAACCCGAATGGAATGGAATGGAATGGGATGGAATGGGATTGAATGGAGTGGAATGGAATGGAATGGAATCAACCGAATGGAATGGAATGGAATGGAATGCAATGGAATGGTATAGAATGGAATCTAATCAACTCAAATGGAACGGAATGGAAAGGAATGATATGGAATCAACATGATTGGAATGAAATGGAATGGAATGGAAAGGAATGGAATTGAGTCAGCCCGAATGGAATGGAATGGAATGGAATGGAATGGAACGGAATGGAATGGAATAGAGTGGAATCAACCGTAACTGAATGGGATGGAATTGAATGGAATGGAATGGAATCAACACGAATGGAATAGAATGGAATGGAATGGAATGCAATGGAATGGAAAGGAATGGAAAGGAATGGAATCAACCCAAATGGAATGGAGTGGAGTGGAATTGAATGGAATGGAATGGAATGGAATAGAATGGAATTGAATGGAGTGGAATGTAATCAACCAGAATGGAATGGAATGGAATGGATTGGAATAGAATGGAATGAAATCAACCAGAATGGAATGCAACGGAATGGAATGGAATGGAATAGAATGGAATGGAATGGAATGGAATGGAATCAACCCGAGTGGAATGGAATGGCATGGAATGGAATGGATTGGAACGGAATGGAATAGAATGGAATCAACACGAATGGAATTGAATGGAATGGAATGGAATGGAATGGAATGGAATGCAATGGAATCAACCCAAATGGAATGGAAAGGAATGGAATGGAATCAACGGGAATTGAATGGAATGGAATGGAATGGAATAGAATGGAATGGAATTGGATGAAATGGAATGAAATTGAATGGAATGGAACGGAATGGAATGGAATGTTATCAACCTGAATGGAATGCTATGGAATGGAATGGAATGGAATGGAGGAGAATCAACCAGAATGGAATGGAATTGAAAGGAATGGAATGTAATGGACTGGAATGGAATCCACCAGAATGGATTGGAATGGAATGGAATGGAATGGAAAGGAAACAACCGGAATGGAATGGAATGGAATTCAATGGAATGGAATGGAATCAACCCGAATGGAATGGAATGGAATCAACCCGAATGGAATGGAGTGGAATGGAATGGAATGAAACGGAATGGAACGGAACCAACCCGAATGGAATGGAATGAAATCGAATGGAATAAAATGGAATGGAATGGAACGGAATGGAATGGAATCAACTCGAATGGAATGGAATGGAATGGAATGGAAAGGAATCATCCCGAATAGCATGGAATGTAATGGAATGGAATGGAATGGATTGGAATCAACCCGAATGCAATGGAATGGAATGCAATGGAATGGAATGAAATGGAATGGAATCAACCCGAATGGAATGGAATGGAATGGAATGGAATGGAACGGAATGGAATCAACCCGAATGGAATGGAATGGAATGGAATCAACATGAATAGAATGGAATGGAATGCAATGGAATGGAATGGAATGGAATGAACCCGAATGGAATGGAATGGAATGGAAGGGACTGGAATGGAACAGAATGAAACCGAATGTAATGGAATGGAATGAAATGGAATGGAATCCACCAGAATGGAATTGAATGGAATGGGATTGAATGGAATGGAATGGAATCAACCCGAATGGAATGGAATGGCATGGAATGGAATGGATTGGAACGGAATGGAATAGAATGGAATCAACACGAATGGAATTGAATGGAATGGAATGGAATGGAATGGAATGGAATGGAATGCAATGGAATCAACCCAAATGGAATGGAAAGGAATGGAATGGAATCAACCGGAATGGAATGGAATGGAATGGAATGGAATGGAATGGAATGGAATGGATTGGAATGGAATGCAATCAACCCAAATGGAATGGAATGGAATGCAATGGAATGGAATCAACCCGAATGGAATGGAATGGAGTGGAATGGAATGGAATCAAACCGAATGGAACGGAATGGAATGGAATGGAATCGAAGCAACCAGAATGGAATGGAATGGAATGCAATGGAATGGAATGGAAAGGAATGGAATGGATTGATATCAATCCGAATGGAATGGAGTGGAATTGAATGGAATGGAAAGGAATGGAATGAAATGGAATCAAGCAAAATGGAATGGAATGGAATGGAATGGAATGGAATGGAATGGAATGGAATGGAATGGAAAGGAATGGAATCAAACGGAATGGAAAGGAAAGGAATGGCATGGAATGGAATCAACCCGAATGGAATGGAATGGAATGGAATGGAATGGAATCAACATGAATGGAATGGAATGGAATGGAATCACCAAGAATGGAAGGGAATGGAATGGAATGGAATGGAAAGGAATCAACTGGAATGGAACGGAATGGAATGGAATGGAATCAACCCGAATGGAAACAATAGAGGGGAATGGAATAAACCAGAATGTAATGGAATGGAATGGAATGGAATGAATAGGAATGGAATGGATCCAACCCGAATGGAATGGAATGGAATGGAATGGAATGGAATGGAATGGAATGGATTGGAACGGAATGGAATCAACACGAATGGAATGGAATGGAACGGAATGGAATGGAATCAACTCGAATGGAATGGAATGGAATGGAATGGAAAGGAATCATCCCGAATAGCATGGAATGTAATGGAATGGAATGGAATGGATTGGAATCAACCCGAATGCAATGGAATGGAATGCAATGGAATGGAATGAAATGGAATGGAATCAACCCGAATGGAATGGAATGGAATGGAATGGAATGGAACGGAATGGAATCAACCCGAATGGAATGGAATGGAATGGAATCAACATGAATAGAATGGAATGGAATGCAATGGAATGGAATGGAATGGAATGAACCCGAATGGAATGGAATGGAATGGAAGGGACTGGAATGGAACAGAATGAAACCGAATGTAATGGAATGGAATGAAATGGAATGGAATCCACCAGAATGGAATTGAATGGAATGGGATTGAATGGAATGGAATGGAATCAACCCGAATGGAATGGAATGGCATGGAATGGAATGGATTGGAACGGAATGGAATAGAATGGAATCAACACGA
Organism: Pan paniscus; assembly: GCF_029289425.2. NCBI lineage: Eukaryota > Metazoa > Chordata > Mammalia > Primates > Hominidae > Pan > Pan paniscus. Next base: position 66,273,926 of record NC_073260.2, on the reverse strand, counting down.
ATGGAATTGAATGGAATGGAATGGAATGGAATGGAATGGAATGGAATGCAATGGAATCAACCCAAATGGAATGGAAAGGAATGGAATGGAATCAACCGGAATGGAATGGAATGGAATGGAATGGAATGGAATGGAATGGAATGGATTGGAATGGAATGCAATCAACCCAAATGGAATGGAATGGAATGCAATGGAATGGAATCAACCCGAATGGAATGGAATGGAGTGGAATGGAATGGAATCAAACCGAATGGAACGGAATGGAATGGAATGGAATCGAAGCAACCAGAATGGAATGGAATGGAATGCAATGGAATGGAATGGAAAGGAATGGAATGGATTGATATCAATCCGAATGGAATGGAGTGGAATTGAATGGAATGGAAAGGAATGGAATGAAATGGAATCAAGCAAAATGGAATGGAATGGAATGGAATGGAATGGAATGGAATGGAATGGAAAGGAATGGAATCAAACGGAATGGAAAGGAAAGGAATGGCATGGAATGGAATCAACCCGAATGGAATGGAATGGAATGGAATGGAATGGAATCAACATGAATGGAATGGAATGGAATGGAATCACCAAGAATGGAAGGGAATGGAATGGAATGGAATGGAAAGGAATCAACTGGAATGGAACGGAATGGAATGGAATGGAATCAACCCGAATGGAAACAATAGAGGGGAATGGAATAAACCAGAATGTAATGGAATGGAATGGAATGGAATGAATAGGAATGGAATGGATCCAACCCGAATGGAATGGAATGGAATGGAATGGAATGGAATGGAATGGAATGGATTGGAACGGAATGGAATCAACACGAATGGAATGGAATGGAACGGAATGGAATGGAATGGATTGGTATGGAATCAACCCGAATGGAATGGAATGGAATGGAATGGAATCAACGCGAATGGAATGGAATGGAATGGAATGGAATCAACAGGAATGGAATGGAATGGAAAGGAATGGAATGGAATGGAATGGAATCAACCTAAATGGAATGGAAAGGACTGGAATGGATTGGAATGGAATCAACCAGAATGGAATGGAATGGAATGGAGTCAAACCGAATAGAATTGAATGGAATAGAATCAACCCTAATGGAATGGAATGCAATGGAATGGAAAGGAATGTTATCAACCCGAATGGAATGCTATGGAATGGAATGGAATGGAATGGAAGGGAATCAACCCGAATGGAATGGAATCGAATGGAAAGGAATGGAATGGAATGGAATGGAATGGAATCATCCAGAATGGAATGGAATGGAACGGAATGGAATGAATCCGAATGGAATGGAATGGAAAGGAATGGAATGGAAAGGAAAGGAATGGAATGGAAAGGAATGGAATGGAATCAACCCGAATGGAATGGAATGGAATGGAATGGAATGGAATGGAACGGAATGGAATGGAATAGAGTGGAATCAACCGTAACTGAATGGGATGGAATTGAATGGAATGGAATGGAATCAACAAGAATGGAATAGAATGGAATGGAATGGAATGCAATGGAATGGAAAGGAATGGAAAGGAATGGAATCAACCCAAATGGAATGGAGTGGAGTGGAATTGAATGGAATGGAATGGAATGGAATAGAATGGAATTGAATGGAGTGGAATGTAATCAACCAGAATGGAATGGAATGGAATGGATTGGAATAGAATGGAATGAAATCAACCAGAATGGAATGCAATGGAATGGAATGGAATGGAATGGAATGGAATGGAATGGAATGGAATGGAATGGAATGGAATGGAATGGAATGGAATCAACCCGAGTGGAATGGAATGGAAAGCAATGGAATGGAATGAAATGGCATGGAATTAACCCGAAAGGAATGGAATGGAGTGGAATGGAATGGAACGCAATGGAATCAACCGGAATGGAATGGAATGGAATGGAATGGAATGGAATGGAATGGAATGGAATGAAACGGAATGGAATAAACCCTAAAGGAATGGAATGGAACGGAATGTGATGGAATGGAATCAACCCGAATGGAATGGAATGGAATGGAATGGAATGGAATGGTATGGAATCAACCCGAGTGGTATGTAACATAACGGAATGGAATGGAATCGTACGGTATCAACCCGAAAGGAATGGAATGGAATGTGATGGATTGGAATGGAATGGAATAAACCCGAATGAAATGGAATGGAATGGAATGGAATGGAATCAACCCGAATGGAATGGAACGGAATGGAATGGAAAGGAATGGAATGGAGTCAACCTAAATGGAATGGATAGGAATGGAATGGAATGGTATGGAATCAACCGGAATGAAATGGAATGGAATGGAGTCAAACCGAATGGAATCGAATGGAATGGAAAAAACCTGAATGGAATGGAATGGAATGGAATGGAACGGAACGAAATGGAATGGAATGGAGTGGAATGGAATGGAACGGAACGGAATGGAATGGAATGTTATCAACCCGAATGGAATGGTATGGAATGGAATGGAATGGAATGGAATGGAATGGAAGGGAGTGAACACGAATGGAATGGAATGGAATGGAATGGAATGGAATGGAAGGGAGTGAACCCGAATGGAATGGAATGGTATGGAATGAAAAGGAATGGAATGGAATGGAATCAACGAGAATGGAATGGAATGGAATGGAATGGAATCAAACGGAATGGAATGGAATGGAATGGAATCAACACGAATGGAATGGAATGGAGTGGAATGGAATCAACCCGAAAGGAATGGAATGGAATGGAATTGAATTGAACGGAATGGAATGGAATGGCATCATCCCGAATGAAATGGAATGTAATGGAATCAAACCGAATGGAATGGAATGGAATGGGATGGAATGGAATTAAATGGAGTCAAACCGAATGGAATGGAATGGAATGGAATGGAATGGAATCAAACCGAATGGAATGGAATGGAGTGGAATGGAATGGAATCAACCGGAATGGAAAAGAATGGAATGGAATGGAATGGAATGGAATGGAAAGGAATGGAATTGAATGGAGTGGAATGGAATCAACCCGAATGGAATGGAATGTAATAGAATGGAATGGAATCAACCGGAATGGAATGCAACGGAATGGAATTGAATGGAATGGAATCAACTCGAATGGAATGGAATGGAATGGAATTAAACTGAATGGAATGGAATGGAATGGAATGGAATCAACTGGAATGGAATGGAATGGAATGGAATGGATTGGAATGGAATGCAATCAGCCCAAATATAATGGAATGGAAGGGAATGGAATGGAATGGAATGGATTGGACTGGAATGGAATGGAATCAGCCTAAATGGAATGGAAATTATTGGAGTCAAACCGAATGGCATTGAATGGAATGGAGTCAACCCGAATGGAATGGAATAGAATGGAATGGAATGGAATGGAATGGAATCAAATGGAATGGAATGGTACGGAATGGAATGGAATGTTATCAACCTGAATGGAATGCTATGGAATGGAATGAAATGGAATGGAGGAGAATCAACCCGAATATAATGGAATTGAAAGGAATGGAATATAATGGAATGGAATGGAATCAACCAGAATGGATTGGAATGGAATGGAATGGAAACAACCGGAATGGAATGGAATGGAATTCAATGGAATGGAATGGAATCAACGAGAATGGAATGGAATGGAATGAAATGGAATGGAATGCAATGGAATGGAATGGAATCAGCCCGAATGTAATGTAATGTAATGGAATGGAATGGAATGGAATGGAATGGAATCAACAGGAATGGAATGGAATGGAATGGAATGAAAAGGAATGGAATGGAACCAACCCGAATGGAATGGAATGGAATGAAATCGAATGGAATATAATGGAATGGAATGGAATGGAATCCACTCGAATGGAATGGATTGGAATGGAATGGAATGTAATCATCCCGAATGGCATGGAATGTAATGTAATGGAATGAAATCTACCCGAATGGATTGGAATGGAATGGAATGAAATGGAATGGAATCATCCCGAATGGCATGGAATGGAATGGAACGGAATGGAATGGAACGGAACGGAATGGAATCAACCCGAATGGAAAGGAATGGAATGGAAAGGAATGGAATCAACGCGAATGGAATGGAATGGAATGGAATGGAATGGAATGGAATGGAATGGAATGGAATGGAATCAACCCGAATTGAATGCAATGGAATGGAATGGAATAGAATCAACCCGAATATAATGGAATGGAATGAAATGGAATGGAATCAACCCGAATGGAATGGAATGGAATGGGATGGAATGGAATGGAATGGAATCAACCCGAATGGAATGGAAAAGAATGGAATGGAAGGGAACAGAATGGAATCAACACGATTGGAATGGAATGGAATGGAATGGAAGGGAATGGAATGGAAGGAATGGAATGTAACCAGCCCGAATGGAATGGAATCGAATGGAACGGAATGAAACGGCCTCAAACCGACTGGAATGGAATGGAATGGAATGGAATGAAATGGAATGGAATGGAATGGAATGGAATGGAATGGAATGGAATGAAACGGCATGGAATCAACCCGAATGGAATGGAATGGAATGGAATGGAATGGAATGGAATCAAGCCGAATGGAATGGAATGAAATGGAATGGAATGGAATGGAATGGAATGGAATGGAATCAACCCGAGTGGAATGGAATGGAATGCAATGGAATGGAATGAAATGGCATGGAATCAACAGGAATGGAATGGAATGGAATGGAATGGAACGCAGCGGAATGGAATCAACCCGAATGGAATGGAATGGAATGGAACCGAAGGGAACGGAATGTAATGGAATGGAATCAACCCGAATGGAATGGAATGGAATGGAATTGAATGGAATGGAATCAACCCGAATGGAATGAAATGGAATGGAATGGAATGGAATGAAATGGAATAGAATAAACCCGAATGGAATGGAACGTAATGGAATGGAATGGAATGGAATGGTATGGAATCAACCTGAATGGAATGTAATGGAATGGAATAGAATGGAATGCTATGGAATCAACCCGAAAGGAACGGAATGGAACAGGATGGAATGGAATGGAATGGAATAAACCCGAATGGAATGGAATGGAATGGAATGGAATGGAATGGAATGGAATGGAATGGAATGCAATGGAATCAACCCGAATGGAATGGAATGGAATGGAATGGAATGGAATAGAATGGATTCAACCCAAATGGAATGGAATGGAATGGAATGAAATGGAATCAACCGGAATGGAATGGAATGGAATGGAATGGAATCAACATAAATGGAATGGAAAGGAACGGAATGGAATGGAATGGAATCAACCAGAATGGAATGGAGTCAAACCGAATGGAATGGAATGGAATGGAATGGAATGGAATGGAATGGAATCAACACGAATGGAATGGAATGGAATGCAATGGAATGGAATGAAATGGCACGGAATTAACCCGAATGGAATGGAATGGAATGGAATAGAATGGATTCAACCCAAATGGAATGGAATGGAATGGAATGAAATGGAATCAACCGGAATGGAATGGAATGGAATGGAATGGAATCAACCTAAATGGAATGGAAAGGAACGGAATGGAATGGAATGGAATCAACCAGAATGGAATGGAGTCAAACCGAATGGAATGGAATGGAATGGAATGGAATGGAATGGAATCAACACGAATGGAATGGAATGGAATGCAATGGAATGGAATGAAATGGCACGGAATTAACCCGAATGGAATGGAATGGAATGGAATAGAATGGATTCAACCCAAATGGAATGGAATGGAATGGAATGAAATGGAATCAACTGGAATGGAATGGAATGGAATGGAATGGAATCAACCTAAATGAAATGGAAAGGAATGGAATGGAATGGAATGGAATGGAATGCAATGGAATCAACCCGAATGGAATGGAATGGAATGGAATGCAATGGAATAGAATGGATTCAACCCAAATGGAATGGAATGGAATGGAATGAAATGGAATCAACTGGAATGGAATGGAATGGAATGGAATGGAATCAACCTAAATGGAATGGAAAGGAATGGAATGGAATGGAATGGAATCAACCAGAAAGGAATGGAATGGAATGGAGTCAAACCGAATGGAATGGAAAGGAATGGAATGGAATGGAATCAACCCGAATGGAATGGAATGGAATGCAATGGAATGGAATGAAATGGCATGGGATTAACCCGAATGGAATGGAATGGAAGGGAATCATCCAGAATGGAATGGAATGGAATCAACCAGAATGGAATGGAATGGAATGGATTCAAACCGAATGGAATGGAATGGAATGGAATGGAATGGAATGGAATGGAATCAACACGAATGGAATGGAATGGAATGCAATAGAATGGAATGGAATGCAATAGAATGGAATGAAATGGCATGGAATTAACCCGAATGGAATGGAATGGAAGGGAATCAACCAGAATGGAATGGAATGGAATGGAATGGAATGCAATGGAATGGAATCAAACAGAATGGAATGGAATGGAATGGAATGGAATCAACCCGAATGGAATGGAATGGAATGGAATGGAATGGAATCAACACGAATGGAATGGAATGGAATGCAATGGAATGGAATGAAATGGCATGGAATTAACCCGAATGGAATGGAATGGAGTGTAATGGAATGCAACGCAATGGAATCAACCGGAATGGAATGGAATGGAATGGAAAGGAATGGAATGAAACGGAATGGAATAAACCCTAATGGAATGGAATGGAATGGAGTGGAATGGAACGGAATGTGATGGAATGGAATGAACCCGAATGGAATGGAATGGAATGGAATAGAATCAACCCGAATGGAATGGAATGTAATGTAATGGAATGGTATGCAATCAACCCGAGTGGTATGTAATGTAATGGAATGGAATGGAATGGTAAGGAATCAACCCGAAAGGAATGGAATGGAATGGAATGGAATGGAATGGAATGGAATGGAATAAACTCGAATGGAATGGAATGGAATGGAATGGAATGGAATGGAATGGATTGGAACAGAATGGAATAGAATGGAATCAACCCGAATGGAATGCAATGGAATGGAATGGAATGGAATGCAATGGAATCAACCCGAACGGAATGGAATGGAATGGAATGGAATGGAATCAACCGGAATGGAATGGAATGGAATGGAATGGAATGGAATGGAATGGATTGGAATGGAATGCAATCAACCCAAATGGAATGGAATGGAATGCAATGGAATGGAATCAACCCGAATGGAAAGGAATGGACTGGAATGGAATGGAATCAAACCGAATGGAATGGAATGGAATGGAATGGAATGGAATCAACCAGAATGGAATGGAATGGAATGGAATGGAATGGAATGGAATGGAATGGAATCAACCCGAATGGAATGGAATGGAATGGAATGGAATGGAATGGAATGGAACGGAATGCAATCAACACGAATGGAATGGAATGAAAGGGAATGGAATGGAATGGAATCGAATGGAATCAACCCGAATGGAATGGAATGGAATGGAATGGAATGGATTGGGATGGAATGGAATGGAATGGAATCAAACCAAATGGAATGGAATGGAGTTGATTGGAATGGAATGCAATCAACCCGAATGGAATTGAATGGAATGGAATGGAATGGAATGGCGTAAAGGAGAATGGAATGGAATGGAATGGAATGGAATCATCCCGAATGGCATGGAATGGAATGGAATGCAATGGAATGGAATGGAATGGAATGAAATGGAATGAAATGTAATGGAATGAAATGGAATGGAATCAACCCGAATGGAATGGAATGGAATGGAATGGAATGGAATGGAATGGAACGGAATGGAATCAACCCGAATGGAATGGAATGGAACGGAATGGAATGGAATGGAATGGAATGGAATGGAATGCTGTTGAATCAACCCGAATGGAATGGAATGGAATGGCATGGGATAGAATGGAATGGAATGGAATGGAATCAACCCGAATGGAATGGAATGGAATGGAATGGAATGGAAAGGAATGGAATGGAATCATCCCGAATGGCATGGAATGGAATGGAATAGAATGGCATGGAATGGAATGAAATGGAATGGAATGAAATTGAATGGAATCAACCCGAATGGAATGGAATGGAATGGAATGGAATGGAACGGAATGGGATCAACACGAATGGAATGGAATGGAACGGAATGGAATGGAATGGCATGGAATGGAATGGAATCAAACCGAATGGAATGGAATGGAATGGAATAGAATGGAATGGAATGGAATGGAATCAACCCGAATGGAATGGAATGGAATGGAATGGAATAGAATCAACCTGAATACAATGGAAAGGAAAGAAATGGAATGGAATCAACCCGAATGGAATGGAATGGAATGGAATGGAACGGAATGGAATCAACCCGAACGGAATGGAATGGAATGGAATGGAATGGAATGCATAGGAATGGAATGGAACCACACCGAATGGAATGGAATCGAATGGAACGGAATGGAACGATATCAGACCGACTGCAATGGAATGGAATGGAATGGAATGGAATGCAATCAACACGAATGGAATGAAACGGAATGGAATGGAATCAACAAGAAAGGAATGGAATGGAATGGAATGGAATGGAATGGAATCAACCCGAAAGGATTGGAATGGAACGGACTGGAGTGGACTGGAATGGTATCATCTCGAATGGAATGGAATGGAAAGGAACAGAATCAACCCGAATGGAATGGAATGGAATGGAATGGAATAGAATCAACCCGAATGGAATGGAATGGAATGGAATGGAATGGAATGGAATGGAATCAACCCGAATGGAATAGAATGGAATGGGATGGAAGCGAATGCAAAGAGGTCAACGCGAATGGAATGGAATGGAATGGAATGGTATGCAATGAAATGGAATGGCATGGAATCAACCGGAGTGGAATGGAATGGAATGGAAAGCAATGGAATGCAAAAGAATCAACTCGAATGTAATGGAATGGAATGGAAAGTTAAGGAATGGAATGGAAAGTATCAACTCAAATGTAATGGAATTGAATGAAATGGAATGGAATCCACTCGAATGGAATGGAATGGAATGGGATGGAATGGAATGGGATGGAATTGAATGGAATGGAGTCAACCCGAATGGAATGGAATGGAATGGAATGGAATGGAATAGAATGGAATGGAATGGAATCAACCCGAATGGAATGGAACAGAATGGATTGAAATGGAATGGAATCAACGGGAATGGAATGGAATGGAATGGAATGGAATGGAATGCAATTTAATCAACCCGAATGGAATGGAATGGAATGGAATGGAATGAAATGGAATCAACCGCAATGGAATGGAATGGAATGGAATGGATTGGAATGGAATGCAATCAACCCAAATATAATGGAATGGAAGGGAATGGAATGGAATGGAATGGATTGGAATGGAATGGAATGGAATCAACCTAAATGGAATGGAAAGGAATGGGATGGAATGGAATGTAATCAACCAGAATGGAATGGAAATTATTGGAGTCAAACCGAATGGCATTGAATGGAATGGAATCAACCCGAATGGACTGGAATGGACTGGAATGGAATGGAATGGAATGGAATGAAATGGAATGGAATGGTACGGAATGGAATGGAATGTTATCAACCTGAATGGAATGCTATGGAATGGAATGAAATGGAATGGAGGAGAATCAACCCGAATGGAATGGAATTGAAAGGAATGGAATATAATGGAATGGAATGGAATCAACCAGAATGGATTGGAATGGAATGGAATGTAATGGAATGTAAACAACCGGAATTGAATGGAATGGAATTCAATGGAATGGAATGGAATCAACGAGAATGGAATGGAATGGAATGAAATGGAATGGAATGCAATGGAATGGAATGGAATCAACCCGAATATAATGGAATGGAATGGAATGGAATGGAATGGAATGGAATCAACAGGAATGGAATGGAATGGAATGGAATGGAATAGAATGGATTCAACCCAAATGGAATGGAATGGAATGGAATGAAATGGAATCAACCGGAATGGAATGGAATGGAATGGAATGGAATGGAATCAACCTAAATGGAATGGAAAGGAATGGAATGGAATGGAATGGAATGGAATGCAATGGAATCAACCCGAATGGAATGGAATGGAATGGAATGCAATGGAATAGAATGGATTCAACCCAAATGGAATGGAATGGAATGGAATGAAATGGAATCAACTGGAATGGAATGGAATGGAATGGAATGGAATCAACCTAAATGGAATGGAAAGGAATGGAATGGAATGGAATGGAATCAACCAGAAAGGAATGGAATGGAATGGAGTCAAACCGAATGGAATGGAAAGGAATGGAATGGAATGGAATCAACCCGAATGGAATGGAATGGAATGCAATGGAATGGAATGAAATGGCATGGGATTAACCCGAATGGAATGGAATGGAAGGGAATCATCCAGAATGGAATGGAATGGAATCAACCAGAATGGAATGGAATGGAATGGAGTCAAACCGAATGGAATGGAATGGAATGGAATGGAATGGAATGGAATGGAATGGAATGGAATCAACACGAATGGAATGGAATGGAATGCAATGGAATGGAATGAAATGGCATGGAATTAACCCGAATGGAATGGAATGGAAGGGAATCAACCAGAATGGAATGGAATGGAATGGAATGGAATGCAATGGAATGGAATCAAACAGAATGGAATGGAATGGAATGGAATGGAATCAACCCGAATGGAATGGAATGGAATGGAATGGAATGGAATCAACACGAATGGAATGGAATGGAATGCAATGAAATGGAATGAAATGGCATGGAATTAACCCGAATGGAATGGAATGGAGTGTAATGGAATGCAACGCAATGGAATCAACCGGAATGGAATGGAATGGAATGGAATGAAACGGAATGGAATAAACCCTAATGGAATGGAATGGAATGAGTGGAATGGAACGGAATGTGATGGAATGGAATGAACCCGAATGGAATGGAATGGAATGGAATAGAATCAACCCGAATGGAATGGAATGTAATGTAATGGAATGGTATGCAATCAACCCGAGTGGTATGTAATGTAATGGAATGGAATGGAATGGTAAGGAATCAACCCGAAAGGAATGGAATGGAATGGAATGGAATGGAATGGAATGGAATGGATTGTAATGTAATGGAATGGTATGCAATCAACCCGAGTGGTATGTAATGTAATGGAATGGAATGGAATGGTAAGGAATCAACCCGAAAGGAATGGAATGGAATGGAATGGAATGGAATGGAATGGAATGGAATGGAATGGAATAAACTCGAATGGAATGGAATGGAATGGAATGGAGTCAACCCGAATGGAATGCAATGTAATGGAATGGAATGGAATCAACCGGAATGGAAAGGAATGGAATGGAATGGAATGGAATGGAATCAACCTAAATGGAATGGAAAGGAATGGAATGGAATGGAATGGAATCAATCGGAATGAAATGGAATGGAATGGAGTCAAACGGAATGGAATTGAATGGAATGGAATCAACCCGAATGGAATGGAATGGAATGGAATGGAATGGAACGGAATGGAATGGAATGTTATCAACCCGAACGGAATGGTATTGAATGGAATGGAATGGAATGGAAGGGAATCAACCCGAATGGAATGGAGTGGAATGGAATGGAAAGGAATGGAAAGGAATTGAATGGAATGGAACGGAATCATCCAGAATGGAATGGAATGGAATGGAATGGAATGGAATGAAATGGAATGCAATGGAATGGAAAGGAATCAACCCGAAAGGAGTGGAATGGAATGGAATTGAATTGAACGGAATGGAATGGAATGGAATCATCCCGAATGAAATGGAATGGAATGGAATGAACCCGAATGGCATGGAATGGAATGGGACGGAATGGAATTAAATGGAGTTAAACCGAATGGAATGGAATGGAATGGAATGGAATGGAATGGAATGGAATCAACCCGAATGGAATGCAATGTAATGGAATGGAATGGAATCAACCGGAATGGAAAGGAATGGAATGGAATGGAATGGAATGGAATCAACCTAAATGGAATGGAAAGGAATGGAATGGAATGGAATGGAATGAAATGGAATCAACTGGAATGGAATGGAATGGAATGGAATGGAATCAACCTAAATGGAATGGAAAGGAATGGAATGGAATGGAATGGAATCAACCAGAAAGGAATGGAATGGAATGGAGTCAAACCGAATGGAATGGAAAGGAATGGAATGGAATGGAATCAACCCGAATGGAATGGAATGGAATGCAATGGAATGGAATGAAATGGCATGGGATTAACCCGAATGGAATGGAATGGAAGGGAATCATCCAGAATGGAATGGAATGGAATCAACCAGAATGGAATGGAATGGAATGGAGTCAAACCGAATGGAATGGAATGGAATGGAATGGAATGGAATCAACACGAATGGAAAGGAATGGAAGGGAATGGAATCAATCAGAATGTAATGGAATGGAATGGAATGGAATGAATCGGAATGGAATGCAACCAACCCGAATGGAATGGAATGGAATGAAATGGAATGGAATGGAACGGAATGCAATCAACACGAATGGAATGGAATAAAACGGAATGGAATGGAATGGAATGGAATGGAATCAACCCGAATGGAATAGAATGGAATGGAATGGAATGGAATGGATTGGGATGGAATGGAATGGAATCAAACCAAATGGAATGGAATGGAGTGGATTGGAATGGAATGCAATGAACACGAATGGAATGGAATGGAATGGAATGGAATGGAATGGATTAAAGGAGAATGGAATGGAATGGAATCATCCCGAATGGCATGGAATGGAATGGAATGGAATGGAATGGAATGGAATGGAATGAAATGGAATGGAATCAACCCGAATGGAATGGAATGGAATGGAATGGAATGGAATGGAATCAACACGAATGGAATGGAATGGAACGGAATGGAATGGAATGGAATGGAAAGGAATGGAATGGAATCAACCCGAAAAGAATGGAATGGAATGGAATGGAATAGAATGGAATGGAATGGAATGGAATGGAATGGAATGCAGTGGAATGGAATGGAATAGAATCAACCCGAATGCAATGAAAAGGAAAGAAATGGAATGGAATCAACACGAATGGAATGGAATGGAATGGAATGGAATGGAATGGAATGAAATGGAATGAAATGGAATGGAATGAAATGGAATGGAATCAACCCGAATGGAATGGAATGGAATGGAATGGAACGGAATGGAATTAACCCGAATGGAATGGAATGGAATGGCATGGAATAGAATGGAATGGAATGGAAGGGAATCAACCCGAATGGAATGGAATGGAATGGAATGGAATGGAATGGAATGGAATGGAATCATCCCGAATGGCATGGAATGGAATGGAATAGAATGTAATGGAATGGAATGAAATGGAATGGAATGAAATGGAATGGAATCAACCCGAATGGAATGGAATGTAATGGAATGGAACGGAATGGAAGCAAACCGAATGGAATGGAATGGAACGGAATGGAATGGAATGGCATGGAATGGAATGGAATCAACACGAATGGAATGGAATGCAAAGGAAGGGAATAGAATGGAATGGAATGGAATGGAATCAACCCGAATGGAATGGAATGGAATGGAATGGAGTGGAATGGAATGGAATAGAATCAACCCGAATACAATGGAAAGGAAAGAAATGGAATGGAATCAACCCGAATGGAATGGAATGGAATGGAATGGAATGGAATGGATAGGAATGGAATGGAACCAACCCGAATGGAATGGAATCGAATGGAACGGAATGGAACGATATCAGACCGACTGCAATGGAATGGAATGGAATGGAATGCAATCAACACGAATTGAATGAAACGGAATGGAATGGAATCAACAAGAAAGGAATGGAATGGAATGGAATGGAATGGAATGGAATGGAATCAACCCGAAAGGAATGGAATGGAACGGAATGGAATGGATTGGAATGGTATCATCTCGAATGGAATGGAATGGAAAGGAACAAAATCAACCCGAATGGAATGGAATGGAATGGAATGGAATAGAATCAACCCGAATGTAATGGATTGGAATGGAATGGAATGCAATGGAATGCAATGGAATCAACCCGAATGGAATAGAATGGAATGGGATGGAATGGAATGCAAACAAGTCAACCCGAATGGAATGGAATGGAATGGAATGGAATGGAATGCAATGGAATGGAATGGCATGGAATCAACCGGAATGGAATGGAATGGAATGGAGTGGAACAGAAAGGAATCAACCCGATTGGAATGGAATGGAATGGAATGGAATGGAAAGGAAAGGAATGGAATGGAAAAGAATCAACTCGAATGTAATGGAATGGAATGGAATGGAAAGGAATGGAATGGAAAGTATCAATTCGAATGTAATGGAATTGAATGAAATGGAATGGAACCCACGCGAATGTAATGGAATGGAATGGGATGGATTGGAATGGGATGGAATTGAATGGAATGGAGTCAACCCGAATGGAATGGAATGGAATGGAATGGAATGGAATGGAATGGAATGGAATGGAGTCAACACGAATGGAATGGAACGGAATGGATTGATATGGAATGGAATCAACGTGAATGGAATGGAATGGAATGGAATGGAATGGAATGCAATTTAATCAACCCGAATGGAATGGAATGGAATTGAATGGTATGGAATGAAATGGAATCAACCAGAATAGAATGGAATGGAATGGAATGGATTGGAATGGAATGCAATCAACCAAAATATAATGGAATGGAAGGGAATGGAATGGAATGGAATGGATTGGAATGGAATGGTATGTAATGAACCTAAATGGAATGGAAAGGAATGGAATGGAATGGAATCGAATCAACCAGAATGGAAAGGAATTTAATGGAGTCAAACCGAATGGCATTGAATGGAATGGAATCAACCCGAATGGAATGGAATGGAATGGAATGGAATGGAATTGGATGAAATGGAATGAAATGGAATGGAATGGAACGGAATGGAATGGAATGTTATCAACCTGAATGGAATGCTATGGAATGGAATGGAATGGAATGGAGGAGAATCAACCAGAATGGAATGGAATTGAAAGGAATGGAATGTAATGGACTGGAATGGAATCCACCAGAATGGATTGGAATGGAATGGAATGGAATGGAAAGGAAACAACCGGAATGGAATGGAATGGAATTCAATGGAATGGAATGGAATCAACCCGAATGGAATGGAATGGAATCAACCCGAATGGAATGGAGTGGAATGGAATGGAATGAAACGGAATGGAACGGAACCAACTCGAATGGAATGGAATGAAATCGAATGGAATAAAATGGAATGGAATGGAACGGAATGGAATGGAATCAACTCGAATGGAATGGAATGGAATGGAATGGAAAGGAATCATCCCGAATAGCATGGAATGTAATGGAATGGAATGGAATGGATTGGAATCAACCCGAATGCAATGGAATGGAATGCAATGGAATGGAATGAAATGGAATGGAATCAACCCGAATGGAATGGAATGGAATGGAATGGAATGGAACGGAATGGAATCAACCCGAATGGAATGGAATGGAATGGAATCAACATGAATAGAATGGAGTGGAATGGAATGGAATGGAATGGAATGAACCCGAACGGAATGGAATGGAATGGATTGGAACGGAATGGAATAGAATGGAATCAACTCGAATGGAATTGAATGGAATGGAATGGAATGGAATGGAATGGAATGCAATGGAATCAACCCAAATGGAATGGAAAGGAATGGAATGGAATCAAGCGGAATGGAATGGAATGGAATGGAATGGAATGGAATGGAATGGAATGGATTGGAATGGAATGCAATCAACCCAAATGGAATGGAATGGAATGCAATGGAATGGAATCAACCCGAATGGAATGGAATGGAGTGGAATGGAATGGAATCAAACCGAATGGAACGGAATGGATTGGAATGGAATGGAAGCAACCAGAATGGAATGGAATGGAATGCAATGGAATGGAATGGAAAGGAATGGAATGGATTGATATCAATCCGAATGGAATGGAGTGGAATTGAATGGAATGGAAAGGAATGGAATGAAATGGAATCAAGCAAAATGGAATGGAATGGAATGGAATGGAATGGAATGGAATGGAAAGGAATGGAATCAAACGGAATGGAATGGAAAGGAATGGAATGGAATGGAATCAACCCGAATGGAATGGAATGGAATGGAATGGAATGGAATCAACATGAATGGAATGGAATGGAATGGAATCACCAAGAATGGAAGGGAATGGAATGGAATGGAATGGAAAGGAATCAACTGGAATGGAACGGAATGGAATGGAATGGAATCAACCCGAATGGAAACAATAGAGGGGAATGGAATAAACCAGAATGTAATGGAATGGAATGGAATTGAATGAATAGGAATGGAATGGATCCAACCCGAATGGAATGGAATGGAATGAAATGGAATGGAATGGAATGGAATGGAATGGAACGGAATGGAATCAACACGAATGGAATGGAATGGAACGGAATGGAATGGAATGGAATGGAATGGAATCAACCCGAATGGAATGGAATGGAATGGAATGGAATGGAATGGAATGGAATGGAATGGAATGGATTGGTATGGAATCAACCCGAATGGAATGGAATGGAATGGAATGGAATCAACGCGAATGGAATGGAATGGAATGGAAAGGAATCAACAGGAATGGAATGGAATGGAAAGGAATGGAATGGAATGGAATGGAATGGAATCAACCTAAATGGAATGGAAAGGACTGGAATGGATTGGAATGGAATCAACCAGAATGGAATGGAATGGAATGGAGTCAAACCGAATAGAATTGAATGGAATAGAATCAACCCTAATGGAATGGAATGCAATGGAATGGAAAGGAATGTTATCAACCCGAATGGAATGCTATGGAATGGAATGGAATGGAATGGAAGGGAATCAACCCGAATGGAATGGAATGGAATGGAAAGGAATGGAATGGAATGGAATGGAATGGAATGGAATCATCCAGAATGGAACGGAATGGAACGGAATGGAATGAATCCGAATGGAATGGAATGGAACGGAATGGAATGGAATGGAAAGGAATGGAATGGAATCAACCCGAATGGAATGGAATGGAATGGAATGGAATGGAATGGAATGGAATGGAATGGAATGGAATGGAATGGAATGGAATCAAGAAGAAAGGAATGGAATGGAATTAAATGGAACGGAATGGAATGGAATGGAATCAACCCGAAGGGAATGGAATGGAATGTAATTGAAAGGAACCTAATCAACCCGAATGGAATGGAATGGAATGGGATGGAATGGGATTGAATGGAGTGGAATGGAATGGAATGGAATCAACCGAATGGAATGGAATGGAATGGAATGCAATGGAATGGTATAGAATGGAATCTAATCAACTCAAATGGAACGGAATGGAAAGGAATGATATGGAATCAACATGATTGGAATGAAATGGAATGGAATGGAAAGGAATGGAATTGAGTCAGCCCGAATGGAATGGAATGGAATGGAATGGAATGGAACGGAATGGAATGGAATAGAGTGGAATCAACCGTAACTGAATGGGATGGAATTGAATGGAATGGAATGGAATCAACACGAATGGAATAGAATGGAATGGAATGGAATGCAATGGAATGGAAAGGAATGGAAAGGAATGGAATCAACCCAAATGGAATGGAGTGGAGTGGAATTGAATGGAATGGAATGGAATGGAATAGAATGGAATTGAATGGAGTGGAATGTAATCAACCAGAATGGAATGGAATGGAATGGATTGGAATAGAATGGAATGAAATCAACCAGAATGGAATGCAACGGAATGGAATGGAATGGAATAGAATGGAATGGAATGGAATGGAATGGAATCAACCCGAGTGGAATGGAATGGCATGGAATGGAATGGATTGGAACGGAATGGAATAGAATGGAATCAACACGAATGGAATTGAATGGAATGGAATGGAATGGAATGGAATGGAATGCAATGGAATCAACCCAAATGGAATGGAAAGGAATGGAATGGAATCAACGGGAATTGAATGGAATGGAATGGAATGGAATAGAATGGAATGGAATTGGATGAAATGGAATGAAATTGAATGGAATGGAACGGAATGGAATGGAATGTTATCAACCTGAATGGAATGCTATGGAATGGAATGGAATGGAATGGAGGAGAATCAACCAGAATGGAATGGAATTGAAAGGAATGGAATGTAATGGACTGGAATGGAATCCACCAGAATGGATTGGAATGGAATGGAATGGAATGGAAAGGAAACAACCGGAATGGAATGGAATGGAATTCAATGGAATGGAATGGAATCAACCCGAATGGAATGGAATGGAATCAACCCGAATGGAATGGAGTGGAATGGAATGGAATGAAACGGAATGGAACGGAACCAACTCGAATGGAATGGAATGAAATCGAATGGAATAAAATGGAATGGAATGGAACGGAATGGAATGGAATCAACTCGAATGGAATGGAATGGAATGGAATGGAAAGGAATCATCCCGAATAGCATGGAATGTAATGGAATGGAATGGAATGGATTGGAATCAACCCGAATGCAATGGAATGGAATGCAATGGAATGGAATGAAATGGAATGGAATCAACCCGAATGGAATGGAATGGAATGGAATGGAATGGAACGGAATGGAATCAACCCGAATGGAATGGAATGGAATGGAATCAACATGAATAGAATGGAATGGAATGGAATGGAATGGAATGGAATGAACCCGAACGGAATGGAATGGAATGGATTGGAACGGAATGGAATAGAATGGAATCAACACGAATGGAATTGAATGGAATGGAATGGAATGGAATGGAATGGAATGCAATGGAATCAACCCAAATGGAATGGAAAGGAATGGAATGGAATCAACCGGAATGGAATGGAATGGAATGGAATGGAATGGAATGGAATGGAATGGAATGGATTGAAATGGAATGCAATCAACCCAAATGGAATGGAATGGAATGCAATGGAATGGAATCAACCCGAATGGAATGGAATGGAGTGGAATGGAATGGAATCAAACCGAATGGAACGGAATGGAATGGAATGGAATGGAAGCAACCAGAATGGAATGGAATGGAATGCAATGGAATGGAATGGAAAGGAATGGAATGGATTGATATCAATCCGAATGGAATGGAGTGGAATTGAATGGAATGGAAAGGAATGGAATGAAATGGAATCAAGCAAAATGGAATGGAATGGAATGGAATGGAATGGAATGGAATGGAAAGGAATGGAATCAAACGGAATGGAATGGAAAGGAATGGAATGGAATGGAATCAACCCGAATGGAATGGAATGGAATGGAATGGAATGGAATCAACATGAATGGAATGGAATGGAATGGAATCACCAAGAATGGAAGGGAATGGAATGGAATGGAATGGAAAGGAATCAACTGGAATGGAACGGAATGGAATGGAATGGAATCAACCCGAATGGAAACAATAGATGGGAATGGAATAAACCAGAATGTAATGGAATGGAATGGAATTGAATGAATAGGAATGGAATGGATCCAACCCGAATGGAATGGAATGGAATGAAATGGAATGGAATGGAATGGAATGGAATGGAACGGAATGGAATCAACACGAATGGAATGGAATGGAACGGAATGGAATGGAATGGAATGGAATGGAATCAACCCGAATGGAATGGAATGGAATGGAATGGAATGGAATGGAATGGAATGGAATGGAATGGATTGGTATGGAATCAACCCGAATGGAATGGAATGGAATGGAATGGAATCAACGCGAATGGAATGGAATGGAATGGAATGGAATCAACAGGAATGGAATGGAATGGAAAGGAATGGAATGGAATGGAATGGAATGGAATCAACCTAAATGGAATGGAAAGGACTGGAATGGATTGGAATGGAATCAACCAGAATGGAATGGAATGGAATGGAGTCAAACCGAATAGAATTGAATGGAATAGAATCAACCCTAATGGAATGGAATGCAATGGAATGGAAAGGAATGTTATCAACCCGAATGGAATGCTATGGAATGGAATGGAATGGAATGGAAGGGAATCAACCCGAATGGAATGGAATGGAATGGAAAGGAATGGAATGGAATGGAATGGAATGGAATGGAATCATCCAGAATGGAACGGAATGGAACGGAATGGAATGAATCCGAATGGAATGGAATGGAACGGAATGGAATGGAATGGAAAGGAATGGAATGGAATCAACCCGAATGGAATGGAATGGAATGGAATGGAATGGAATGGAATGGAATGGAATGGAATGGAATGGAATCAAGAAGAAAGGAATGGAATGGAATTAAATGGAACGGAATGGAATGGAATGGAATCAAACCGAAGGGAATGGAATGGAATGTAATTGAAAGGAACCTAATCAACCCGAATGGAATGGAATGGAATGGGATGGAATGGGATTGAATGGAGTGGAATGGAATGGAATGGAATCAACCGAATGGAATGGAATGGAATGGAATGCAATGGAATGGTATAGAATGGAATCTAATCAACTCAAATGGAACGGAATGGAAAGGAATGATATGGAATCAACATGATTGGAATGAAATGGAATGGAATGGAAAGGAATGGAATTGAGTCAGCCCGAATGGAATGGAATGGAATGGAATGGAATGGAACGGAATGGAATGGAATAGAGTGGAATCAACCGTAACTGAATGGGATGGAATTGAATGGAATGGAATGGAATCAACACGAATGGAATAGAATGGAATGGAATGGAATGCAATGGAATGGAAAGGAATGGAAAGGAATGGAATCAACCCAAATGGAATGGAGTGGAGTGGAATTGAATGGAATGGAATGGAATGGAATAGAATGGAATTGAATGGAGTGGAATGTAATCAACCAGAATGGAATGGAATGGAATGGATTGGAATAGAATGGAATGAAATCAACCAGAATGGAATGCAACGGAATGGAATGGAATGGAATAGAATGGAATGGAATGGAATGGAATGGAATCAACCCGAGTGGAATGGAATGGCATGGAATGGAATGGATTGGAACGGAATGGAATAGAATGGAATCAACACGAATGGAATTGAATGGAATGGAATGGAATGGAATGGAATGGAATGCAATGGAATCAACCCAAATGGAATGGAAAGGAATGGAATGGAATCAACGGGAATTGAATGGAATGGAATGGAATGGAATAGAATGGAATGGAATTGGATGAAATGGAATGAAATTGAATGGAATGGAACGGAATGGAATGGAATGTTATCAACCTGAATGGAATGCTATGGAATGGAATGGAATGGAATGGAGGAGAATCAACCAGAATGGAATGGAATTGAAAGGAATGGAATGTAATGGACTGGAATGGAATCCACCAGAATGGATTGGAATGGAATGGAATGGAATGGAAAGGAAACAACCGGAATGGAATGGAATGGAATTCAATGGAATGGAATGGAATCAACCCGAATGGAATGGAATGGAATCAACCCGAATGGAATGGAGTGGAATGGAATGGAATGAAACGGAATGGAACGGAACCAACTCGAATGGAATGGAATGAAATCGAATGGAATAAAATGGAATGGAATGGAACGGAATGGAATGGAATCAACTCGAATGGAATGGAATGGAATGGAATGGAAAGGAATCATCCCGAATAGCATGGAATGTAATGGAATGGAATGGAATGGATTGGAATCAACCCGAATGCAATGGAATGGAATGCAATGGAATGGAATGAAATGGAATGGAATCAACCCGAATGGAATGGAATGGAATGGAATGGAATGGAACGGAATGGAATCAACCCGAATGGAATGGAATGGAATGGAATCAACATGAATAGAATGGAATGGAATGCAATGGAATGGAATGGAATGGAATGAACCCGAATGGAATGGAATGGAATGGAAGGGACTGGAATGGAACAGAATGAAACCGAATGTAATGGAATGGAATGAAATGGAATGGAATCCACCAGAATGGAATTGAATGGAATGGGATTGAATGGAATGGAATGGAATCAACCCGAATGGAATGGAATGGCATGGAATGGAATGGATTGGAACGGAATGGAATAGAATGGAATCAACACGAATGGAATTGAATGGAATGGAATGGAATGGAATGGAATGGAATGCAATGGAATCAACCCAAATGGAATGGAAAGGAATGGAATGGAATCAACCGGAATGGAATGGAATGGAATGGAATGGAATGGAATGGAATGGAATGGATTGGAATGGAATGCAATCAACCCAAATGGAATGGAATGGAATGCAATGGAATGGAATCAACCCGAATGGAATGGAATGGAGTGGAATGGAATGGAATCAAACCGAATGGAACGGAATGGAATGGAATGGAATCGAAGCAACCAGAATGGAATGGAATGGAATGCAATGGAATGGAATGGAAAGGAATGGAATGGATTGATATCAATCCGAATGGAATGGAGTGGAATTGAATGGAATGGAAAGGAATGGAATGAAATGGAATCAAGCAAAATGGAATGGAATGGAATGGAATGGAATGGAATGGAATGGAATGGAATGGAAAGGAATGGAATCAAACGGAATGGAATGGAAAGGAATGGAATGGAATGGAATCAACCCGAATGGAATGGAATGGAATGGAATGGAATGGAATCAAAATGAATGGAATGGAATGGAATGGAATCACCAAGAATGGAAGGGAATGGAATGGAATGGAATGGAAAGGAATCAACTGGAATGGAACGGAATGGAATGGAATGGAATCAACCCGAATGGAAACAATAGAGGGGAATGGAATAAACCAGAATGTAATGGAATGGAATGGAATGGAATGAATAGGAATGGAATGGATCCAACCCGAATGGAATGGAATGGAATGGAATGGAATGGAATGGAATGGAATGGATTGGAACGGAATGGAATCAACACGAATGGAATGGAATGGAACGGAATGGAATGGAATGGATTGGTATGGAATCAACCCGAATGGAATGGAATGGAATGGAATGGAATCAACGCGAATGGAATGGAATGGAATGGAATGGAATCAACAGGAATGGAATGGAATGGAAAGGAATGGAATGGAATGGAATGGAATCAACCTAAATGGAATGGAAAGGACTGGAATGGATTGGAATGGAATCAACCAGAATGGAATGGAATGGAATGGAGTCAAACCGAATAGAATTGAATGGAATAGAATCAACCCTAATGGAATGGAATGCAATGGAATGGAAAGGAATGTTATCAACCCGAATGGAATGCTATGGAATGGAATGGAATGGAATGGAAGGGAATCAACCCGAATGGAATGGAATCGAATGGAAAGGAATGGAATGGAATGGAATGGAATGGAATCATCCAGAATGGAATGGAATGGAACGGAATGGAATGAATCCGAATGGAATGGAATGGAAAGGAATGGAATGGAAAGGAAAGGAATGGAATGGAAAGGAATGGAATGGAATCAACCCGAATGGAATGGAATGGAATGGAATGGAATGGAATGGAACGGAATGGAATGGAATAGAGTGGAATCAACCGTAACTGAATGGGATGGAATTGAATGGAATGGAATGGAATCAACAAGAATGGAATAGAATGGAATGGAATGGAATGCAATGGAATGGAAAGGAATGGAAAGGAATGGAATCAACCCAAATGGAATGGAGTGGAGTGGAATTGAATGGAATGGAATGGAATGGAATAGAATGGAATTGAATGGAGTGGAATGTAATCAACCAGAATGGAATGGAATGGAATGGATTGGAATAGAATGGAATGAAATCAACCAGAATGGAATGCAATGGAATGGAATGGAATGGAATGGAATGGAATGGAATGGAATGGAATGGAATCAACCCGAGTGGAATGGAATGGAAAGCAATGGAATGGAATGAAATGGCATGGAATTAACCCGAAAGGAATGGAATGGAGTGGAATGGAATGGAACGCAATGGAATCAACCGGAATGGAATGGAATGGAATGGAATGGAATGGAATGGAATGGAATGAAACGGAATGGAATAAACCCTAAAGGAATGGAATGGAACGGAATGTGATGGAATGGAATCAACCCGAATGGAATGGAATGGAATGGAATGGAATGGAATGGTATGGAATCAACCCGAGTGGTATGTAACATAACGGAATGGAATGGAATCGTACGGTATCAACCCGAAAGGAATGGAATGGAATGTGATGGATTGGAATGGAATGGAATAAACCCGAATGAAATGGAATGGAATGGAATGGAATGGAATCAACCCGAATGGAATGGAACGGAATGGAATGGAAAGGAATGGAATGGAGTCAACCTAAATGGAATGGATAGGAATGGAATGGAATGGTATGGAATCAACCGGAATGAAATGGAATGGAATGGAGTCAAACCGAATGGAATCGAATGGAATGGAAAAAACCTGAATGGAATGGAATGGAATGGAATGGAACGGAACGAAATGGAATGGAATGGAGTGGAATGGAATGGAACGGAACGGAATGGAATGGAATGTTATCAACCAGAATGGAATGGTATGGAATGGAATGGAATGGAATGGAATGGAATGGAAGGGAGTGAACACGAATGGAATGGAATGGAATGGAATGGAATGGAATGGAAGGGAGTGAACCCGAATGGAATGGAATGGTATGGAATGAAAAGGAATGGAATGGAATGGAATCAACGAGAATGGAATGGAATGGAATGGAATGGAATCAAACGGAATGGAATGGAATGGAATGGAATCAACACGAATGGAATGGAATGGAATGGAATGGAATCAACCCGAAAGGAATGGAATGGAATGGAATTGAATTGAACGGAATGGAATGGAATGGCATCATCCCGAATGAAATGGAATGTAATGGAATCAAACCGAATGGAATGGAATGGAATGGGATGGAATGGAATTAAATGGAGTCAAACCGAATGGAATGGAATGGAATGGAATGGAATGGAATCAAACCGAATGGAATGGAATGGAGTGGAATGGAATGGAATCAACCGGAATGGAAAAGAATGGAATGGAATGGAATGGAATGGAATGGAAAGGAATGGAATTGAATGGAGTGGAATGGAATCAACCCGAATGGAATGGAATGTAATAGAATGGAATGGAATCAACCGGAATGGAATGCAACGGAATGGAATTGAATGGAATGGAATCAACTCGAATGGAATGGAATGGAATGGAATTAAACTGAATGGAATGGAATGGAATGGAATGGAATCAACTGGAATGGAATGGAATGGAATGGAATGGATTGGAATGGAATGCAATCAGCCCAAATATAATGGAATGGAAGGGAATGGAATGGAATGGAATGGATTGGAATGGAATGGAATGGAATCAGCCTAAATGGAATGGAAATTATTGGAGTCAAACCGAATGGCATTGAATGGAATGGAGTCAACCCGAATGGAATGGAATGGAATGGAATGGAATGGAATGGAATGGAATCAAATGGAATGGAATGGTACGGAATGGAATGGAATGTTATCAACCTGAATGGAATGCTATGGAATGGAATGAAATGGAATGGAGGAGAATCAACCCGAATATAATGGAATTGAAAGGAATGGAATATAATGGAATGGAATGGAATCAACCAGAATGGATTGGAATGGAATGGAATGGAAACAACCGGAATGGAATGGAATGGAATTCAATGGAATGGAATGGAATCAACGAGAATGGAATGGAATGGAATGAAATGGAATGGAATGCAATGGAATGGAATGGAATCAGCCCGAATGTAATGTAATGGAATGGAATGGAATGGAATGGAATGGAATGGAATGGAATCAACAGGAATGGAATGGAATGGAATGGAATGAAAAGGAATGGAATGGAACCAACCCGAATGGAATGGAATGGAATGAAATCGAATGGAATATAATGGAATGGAATGGAATGGAATCCACTCGAATGGAATGGATTGGAATGGAATGGAATGGAATCATCCCGAATGGCATGGAATGTAATGTAATGGAATGAAATCTACCCGAATGGATTGGAATGGAATGGAATGAAATGGAATGGAATCATCCCGAATGGCATGGAATGGAATGGAACGGAATGGAATGGAACGGAACGGAATGGAATCAACCCGAATGGAAAGGAATGGAATGGAAAGGAATGGAATCAACGCGAATGGAATGGAATGGAATGGAATGGAATGGAATGGAATGGAATGGAATTAACCCGAATTGAATGCAATGGAATGGAATGGAATAGAATCAACCCGAATATAATGGAATGGAATGAAATGGAATGGAATCAACCCGAATGGAATGGAATGGAATGGGATGGAATGGAATGGAATGGAATCAACCCGAATGGAATGGAAAAGAATGGAATGGAAGGGAACAGAATGGAATCAACACGATTGGAATGGAATGGAATGGAATGGAAGGGAATGGAATGGAAGGAATGGAATGTAACCAGCCCGAATGGAATGGAATCGAATGGAACGGAATGAAACGGCCTCAAACCGACTGGAATGGAATGGAATGGAATGGAATGAAATGGAATGGAATGGAATGGAATGGAATGGAATGGAATGGAATGAAACGGCATGGAATCAACCCGAATGGAATGGAATGGAATGGAATGGAATGGAATGGAATGGAATGGAATCAAGCCGAATGGAATGGAATGAAATGGAATGGAATGGAATGGAATGGAATGGAATGGAATGGAATCAACCCGAGTGGAATGGAATGGAATGCAATGGAATGGAATGAAATGGCATGGAATCAACAGGAATGGAATGGAATGGAATGGAATGGAACGCAGCGGAATGGAATCAACCCGAATGGAATGGAATGGAATGGAACCGAAGGGAACGGAATGTAATGGAATGGAATCAACCCGAATGGAATGGAATGGAATGGAATTGAATGGAATGGAATCAACCCGAATGGAATGAAATGGAATGGAATGGAATGGAATGAAATGGAATAGAATAAACCCGAATGGAATGGAACGTAATGGAATGGAATGGAATGGAATGGTATGGAATCAACCTGAATGGAATGTAATGGAATGGAATAGAATGGAATGCTATGGAATCAACCCGAAAGGAACGGAATGGAACAGGATGGAATGGAATGGAATGGAATAAACCCGAATGGAATGGAATGGAATGGAATGGAATGGAATGGAATGGAATGGAATGGAATGGAATGCAATTGAATCAACCCGAATGGAATGGAATGGAATGGAATGGAATGGAATACAATGGATTCAACCCAAATGGAATGGAATGGAATGGAATGAAATGGAATCAACCGGAATGGAATGGAATGGAATGGAATGGAATCAACATAAATGGAATGGAAAGGAACGGAATGGAATGGAATGGAATCAACCAGAATGGAATGGAGTCAAACCGAATGGAATGGAATGGAATGGAATGGAATGGAATGGAATGGAATCAACACGAATGGAATGGAATGGAATGCAATGGAATGGAATGAAATGGCACGGAATTAACCCGAATGGAATGGAATGGAATGGAATAGAATGGATTCAACCCAAATGGAATGGAATGGAATGGAATGAAATGGAATCAACCGGAATGGAATGGAATGGAATGGAATGGAATCAACCTAAATGGAATGGAAAGGAACGGAATGGAATGGAATGGAATCAACCAGAATGGAATGGAGTCAAACCGAATGGAATGGAATGGAATGGAATGGAATGGAATGGAATCAACACGAATGGAATGGAATGGAATGCAATGGAATGGAATGAAATGGCACGGAATTAACCCGAATGGAATGGAATGGAATGGAATAGAATGGATTCAACCCAAATGGAATGGAATGGAATGGAATGAAATGGAATCAACTGGAATGGAATGGAATGGAATGGAATGGAATGGAATCAACCTAAATGAAATGGAAAGGAATGGAATGGAATGGAATGGAATGCAATGGAATCAACCCGAATGGAATGGAATGGAATGGAATGCAATGGAATAGAATGGATTCAACCCAAATGGAATGGAATGGAATGGAATGAAATGGAATCAACTGGAATGGAATGGAATGGAATGGAATGGAATCAACCTAAATGGAATGGAAAGGAATGGAATGGAATGGAATGGAATCAACCAGAAAGGAATGGAATGGAATGGAGTCAAACCGAATGGAATGGAAAGGAATGGAATGGAATGGAATCAACCCGAATGGAATGGAATGGAATGCAATGGAATGGAATGAAATGGCATGGGATTAACCCGAATGGAATGGAATGGAAGGGAATCATCCAGAATGGAATGGAATGGAATCAACCAGAATGGAATGGAATGGAATGGATTCAAACCGAATGGAATGGAATGGAATGGAATGGAATGGAATGGAATGGAATCAACACGAATGGAATGGAATGGAATGCAATAGAATGGAATGAAATGGCATGGAATTAACCCGAATGGAATGGAATGGAAGGGAATCAACCAGAATGGAATGGAATGGAATGGAATGGAATGCAATGGAATGGAATCAAACAGAATGGAATGGAATGGAATGGAATGGAATCAACCCGAATGGAATGGAATGGAATGGAATGGAATGGAATCAACACGAATGGAATGGAATGGAATGCAATGGAATGGAATGAAATGGCATGGAATTAACCCGAATGGAATGGAATGGAGTGTAATGGAATGCAACGCAATGGAATCAACCGGAATGGAATGGAATGGAATGGAATGGAATGGAATGAAACGGAATGGAATAAACCCTAATGGAATGGAATGGAATGGAGTGGAATGGAACGGAATGTGATGGAATGGAATGAACCCGAATGGAATGGAATGGAATGGAATAGAATCAACCCGAATGGAATGGAATGTAATGTAATGGAATGTTATGCAATCAACCCGAGTGGTATGTAATGTAATGGAATGGAATGGAATGGTAAGGAATCAACCCGAAAGGAATGGAATGGAATGGAATGGAATGGAATGGAATGGAATGGAATAAACTCGAATGGAATGGAATGGAATGGAATGGAATGGAATGGAATGGATTGGAACAGAATGGAATAGAATGGAATCAACCCGAATGGAATGCAATGGAATGGAATGGAATGGAATGCAATGGAATCAACCCGAACGGAATGGAATGGAATGGAATGGAATGGAATCAACCGGAATGGAATGGAATGGAATGGAATGGAATGGAATGGAATGGATTGGAATGGAATGCAATCAACCCAAATGGAATGGAATGGAATGCAATGGAATGGAATCAACCCGAATGGAAAGGAATGGACTGGAATGGAATGGAATCAAACCGAATGGAATGGAATGGAATGGAATGGAATGGAATCAACCAGAATGGAATGGAATGGAATGGAATGGAATGGAATGGAATGGAATCAACCCGAATGGAATGGAATGGAATGGAATGGAATGGAATGGAATGGAACGGAATGCAATCAACACGAATGGAATGGAATGAAAGGGAATGGAATGGAATGGAATCGAATGGAATCAACCCGAATGGAATGGAATGGAATGGAATGGAATGGAATGGAATGGATTGGGATGGAATGGAATGGAATGGAATCAAACCAAATGGAATGGAATGGAGTTGATTGGAATGGAATGCAATCAACCCGAATGGAATTGAATGGAATGGAATGGAATGGAATGGCGTAAAGGAGAATGGAATGGAATGGAATGGAATGGAATCATCCCGAATGGCATGGAATGGAATGGAATGCAATGGAATGGAATGGAATGGAATGAAATGGAATGAAATGTAATGGAATGAAATGGAATGGAATCAACCCGAATGGAATGGAATGGAATGGAATGGAATGGAATGGAACGGAATGGAATCAACCCGAATGGAATGGAATGGAACGGAATGGAATGGAATGGAATGGAATGGAATGGAATGCTGTTGAATCAACCCGAATGGAATGGAATGGAATGGCATGGAATAGAATGGAATGGAATGGAATGGAATCAACCCGAATGGAATGGAATGGAATGGAATGGAATGGAAAGGAATGGAATGGAATCATCCCGAATGGCATGGAATGGAATGGAATAGAATGGCATGGAATGGAGTGAAATGGAATGGAATGAAATTGAATGGAATCAACCCGAATGGAATGGAATGGAATGGAATGGAATGGAACGGAATGGGATCAACACGAATGGAATGGAATGGAACGGAATGGAATGGAATGGCATGGAATGGAATGGAATCAAACCGAATGGAATGGAATGGAATGGAATAGAATGGAATGGAATGGAATGGAATCAACCCGAATGGAATGGAATGGAATGGAATGGAATAGAATCAACCTGAATACAATGGAAAGGAAAGAAATGGAATGGAATCAACCCGAATGGAATGGAATGGAATGGAATGGAACGGAATGGAATCAACCCGAACGGAATGGAATGGAATGGAATGGAATGGAATGCATAGGAATGGAATGGAACCACACCGAATGGAATGGAATCGAATGGAACGGAATGGAACGATATCAGACCGACTGCAATGGAATGGAATGGAATGGAATGGAATGCAATCAACACGAATGGAATGAAACGGAATGGAATGGAATCAACAAGAAAGGAATGGAATGGAATGGAATGGAATGGAATGGAATCAACCCGAAAGGATTGGAATGGAACGGACTGGAGTGGACTGGAATGGTATCATCTCGAATGGAATGGAATGGAAAGGAACAGAATCAACCCGAATGGAATGGAATGGAATGGAATGGAATAGAATCAACCCGAATGGAATGGAATGGAATGGAATGGAATGGAATGGAATGGAATCAACCCGAATGGAATAGAATGGAATGGGATGGAAGCGAATGCAAAGAGGTCAACGCGAATGGAATGGAATGGAATGGAATGGTATGCAATGAAATGGAATGGCATGGAATCAACCGGAGTGGAATGGAATGGAATGGAAAGCAATGGAATGCAAAAGAATCAACTCGAATGTAATGGAATGGAATGGAAAGTTAAGGAATGGAATGGAAAGTATCAACTCAAATGTAATGGAATTGAATGAAATGGAATGGAATCCACTCGAATGGAATGGAATGGAATGGGATGGAATGGAATGGGATGGAATTGAATGGAATGGAGTCAACCCGAATGGAATGGAATGGAATGGAATGGAATGGAATGGAATGGAATGGAATGGAATCAACCCGAATGGAATGGAACAGAATGGATTGAAATGGAATGGAATCAACGGGAATGGAATGGAATGGAATGGAATGGAATGGAATGCAATTTAATCAACCCGAATGGAATGGAATGGAATGGAATGGAATGAAATGGAATCAACCGCAATGGAATGGAATGGAATGGAATGGATTGGAATGGAATGCAATCAACCCAAATATAATGGAATGGAAGGGAATGGAATGGAATGGAATGGATTGGAATGGAATGGAATGGAATCAACCTAAATGGAATGGAAAGGAATGGGATGGAATGGAATGTAATCAACCAGAATGGAATGGAAATTATTGGAGTCAAACCGAATGGCATTGAATGGAATGGAATCAACCCGAATGGACTGGAATGGACTGGAATGGAATGGAATGGAATGGAATGAAATGGAATGGAATGGTACGGAATGGAATGGAATGTTATCAACCTGAATGGAATGCTATGGAATGGAATGAAATGGAATGGAGGAGAATCAACCCGAATGGAATGGAATTGAAAGGAATGGAATATAATGGAATGGAATGGAATCAACCAGAATGGATTGGAATGGAATGGAATGTAATGGAATGTAAACAACCGGAATTGAATGGAATGGAATTCAATGGAATGGAATGGAATCAACGAGAATGGAATGGAATGGAATGAAATGGAATGGAATGCAATGGAATGGAATGGAATCAACCCGAATATAATGGAATGGAATGGAATGGAATGGAATGGAATGGAATCAACAGGAATGGAATGGAATGGAATGGAATGGAATAGAATGGATTCAACCCAAATGGAATGGAATGGAATGGAATGAAATGGAATCAACCGGAATGGAATGGAATGGAATGGAATGGAATGGAATCAACCTAAATGGAATGGATAGGAATGGAATGGAATGGAATGGAATGGAATGCAATGGAATCAACCCGAATGGAATGGAATGGAATGGAATGCAATGGAATAGAATGGATTCAACCCAAATGGAATGGAATGGAATGGAATGAAATGGAATCAACTGGAATGGAATGGAATGGAATGGAATGGAATCAACCTAAATGGAATGGAAAGGAATGGAATGGAATGGAATGGAATCAACCAGAAAGGAATGGAATGGAATGGAGTCAAACCGAATGGAATGGAAAGGAATGGAATGGAATGGAATCAACCCGAATGGAATGGAATGGAATGCAATGGAATGGAATGAAATGGCATGGGATTAACCCGAATGGAATGGAATGGAAGGGAATCATCCAGAATGGAATGGAATGGAATCAACCAGAATGGAATGGAATGGAATGGAGTCAAACCGAATGGAATGGAATGGAATGGAATGGAATGGAATGGAATGGAATGGAATGGAATCAACACGAATGGAATGGAATGGAATGCAATGGAATGGAATGAAATGGCATGGAATTAACCCGAATGGAATGGAATGGAAGGGAATCAACCAGAATGGAATGGAATGGAATGGAATGGAATGCAATGGAATGGAATCAAACAGAATGGAATGGAATGGAATGGAATGGAATCAACCCGAATGGAATGGAATGGAATGGAATGGAATGGAATCAACACGAATGGAATGGAATGGAATGCAATGAAATGGAATGAAATGGCATGGAATTAACCCGAATGGAATGGAATGGAGTGTAATGGAATGCAACGCAATGGAATCAACCGGAATGGAATGGAATGGAATGGAATGAAACGGAATGGAATAAACCCTAATGGAATGGAATGGAATGAGTGGAATGGAACGGAATGTGATGGAATGGAATGAACCCGAATGGAATGGAATGGAATGGAATAGAATCAACCCGAATGGAATGGAATGTAATGTAATGGAATGGTATGCAATCAACCCGAGTGGTATGTAATGTAATGGAATGGAATGGAATGGTAAGGAATCAACCCGAAAGGAATGGAATGGAATGGAATGGAATGGAATGGAATGGAATGGAATGGAATGGAATAAACTCGAATGGAATGGAATGGAATGGAATGGAGTCAACCCGAATGGAATGCAATGTAATGGAATGGAATGGAATCAACCGGAATGGAAAGGAATGGAATGGAATGGAATGGAATGGAATCAACCTAAATGGAATGGAAAGGAATGGAATGGAATGGAATGGAATCAATCGGAATGAAATGGAATGGAATGGAGTCAAACGGAATGGAATTGAATGGAATGGAATCAACCCGAATGGAATGGAATGGAATGGAATGGAATGGAACGGAATGGAATGGAATGTTATCAACCCGAACGGAATGGTAGTGAATGGAATGGAATGGAATGGAAGGGAATCAACCCGAATGGAATGGAGTGGAATGGAATGGAAAGGAATGGAAAGGAATTGAATGGAATGGAACGGAATCAACCAGAATGGAATGGAATGGAATGGAATGAAATGGAATGCAATGGAATGGAAAGGAATCAACCCGAAAGGAGTGGAATGGAATGGAATTGAATTGAACGGAATGGAATGGAATGGAATCATCCCGAATGAAATGGAATGGAATGGAATGAACCCGAATGGCATGGAATGGAATGGGACGGAATGGAATTAAATGGAGTTAAACCGAATGGAATGGAATGGAATGGAATGGAATGGAATCAACCCGAATGGAATGCAATGTAATGGAATGGAATGGAATCAACCGGAATGGAAAGGAATGGAATGGAATGGAATGGAATGGAATCAACCTAAATGGAATGGAAAGGAATGGAATGGAATGGAATGGAATGAAATGGAATCAACTGGAATGGAATGGAATGGAATGGAATGGAATCAACCTAAATGGAATGGAAAGGAATGGAATGGAATGGAATGGAATCAACCAGAAAGGAATGGAATGGAATGGAGTCAAACCGAATGGAATGGAAAGGAATGGAATGGAATGGAATCAACCCGAATGGAATGGAATGGAATGCAATGGAATGGAATGAAATGGCATGGGATTAACCCGAATGGAATGGAATGGAAGGGAATCATCCAGAATGGAATGGAATGGAATCAACCAGAATGGAATGGAATGGAATGGAGTCAAACCGAATGGAATGGAATGGAATGGAATGGAATGGAATCAACACGAATGGAATGGAATGGAATGCAATGGAATGGAATGAAATGGCATGGAATTAACCCGAATGGAATGGAATGGAAGGGAATCAACCAGAATGGAATGGAATAGAATGGAATGGAATGCGATGGAATGGAATCAAACAGAATGGAATGGAATGGAATGGAATGGAATCAACCCGAATGGAATGGAATGGAATGGAATCAACACGAATGGAATGGAATGGAATGCAATGGAATGGAATGAAATGGCATGGAATTAACCCGAATGGAATGGAATGGAGTGTAATGGAATGCAACGCAATGGAATCAACCGGAATGGAATGGAATGAAACGGAATGGAATAAACCCTAATGGAATGGAATGGAATGGAGTGGAATGGAACGGAATGTGATGGAATGGAATGAACCCGAATGGAATGGAATGGAATGGAATAGAGTCAACCCGAATGGAATGGAATGTAATGTAATGGAATGGTATGCAATCAACCCGAGTGGTATGTAATGTAATGGAATGGAATGGAATGGTAAGGAATCAACCCGAAAGGAATGGAATGGAATGGAATGGAATGGAATGGAATGGAATGGAATAAACTCGAATGGAATGGAATGGAGTCAACCCGAATGGAATGCAATGTAATGGAATGGAATGGAATCAACCGGAATGGAAAGGAATGGAATGGAATGGAATGGAATGGAATGGAATGGAATCAACCTAAATGGAATGGAAAGGAATGGAATGGAATGGAATGGAATCAACCGGAATGAAATGGAATGGAATGGAGTCAAACGGAATGGAATTGAATGGAATGGAATCAACCCGAATGGAATGGAATGGAATGGAATGGAATGGAATGGAATGGAATGGAATGGAATGGAATGGAATGGAATGGAATGGAACGGAATGGAATGGAATGTTATCAACCCGAACGGAATGGTATTGAATGGAATGGAATGGAATGGAAGGGAATCAACCCGAATGGAATGGAGTGGAATGGAATGGAAAGGAATGGAACGGAATTGAATGGAATGGAACGGAATCAACCAGAATGGAATGGAATGGAATGGAATGGAAAGGAATCAACCCGAAAGGAGTGGAATGGAATGGAATTGTATTGAACGGAATGGAATGGAATGGAATCATCCCGAATGAAATGGAATGGAATGGAATGAACCCGAATGGCATGGAATGGAATGGGACGGAATGGAATTAAATGGAGTTAAACCGAATGGAATGGAATGGAAGGGAATGGAATGGAATGGAATGGAATCAACCCGAATGGAATGGAATGGAATGAAATGGAATGGAATCCACCCGAATGGAATGGAATGGAATGGAATGGAATGGAATGGAATGGAATGGAATCAAACCGAATGGAATGGAATGGAATGGAATGGAATGGAATGGAATGGATTGGAACAGAATGGAATAGAATGGAATCAACCCGAATGGAATGCAATGGAATGGAATGGAATGGAATGCAATGGAATCAACCCGAATGGAATGGAATGGAATGGAATGGAATGGAATCAACCGGAATGGAATGGAATGGAATGGAATGGAATGGAATGGATTGGAATGGAATGCAATCAACCCAAATGGAATAAAATGGAATGCAATGGAATGGAATCAACCCGAATGGAAAGGAATGGACTGGAATGGAATGGAATCAAACCGAATGGAATGGAATGGAATGGAATGGAATGGAATCAACCAGAATGGAATGGAATGGAATGGAATGGAATGGAATGGAATGGAATCAACCCGAATGGAATGGAATGGAATGGAATGGAATGGAATGGAATGGAATGGAACGGAATGCAATCAACACGAATGGAATGGAATGAAAGGGCATGGAATGGAATGGAATCGAATGGAATCAACCCGAATGGAATGGAATGGAATGGAATGGAATGGAATGGAATGGATTGGGATGGAATGGAATGGAATGGAATCAAACCAAATGGAATGGAATGGAGTGGATTGGAATGGAATGCAATCAACCCGAATGGAATTGAATGGAATGGAATGGAATGGAATGGAGTAAAGGAGAATG
Organism: Pan paniscus; assembly: GCF_029289425.2. Lineage (NCBI taxonomy): Eukaryota > Metazoa > Chordata > Mammalia > Primates > Hominidae > Pan > Pan paniscus. Next base: position 66,237,531 of record NC_073260.2, on the reverse strand, counting down.
GAATGGAATGGAATGGAATGGAATCATCCCGAATGGCATGGAATGAAATGGAATGCAATGGAATGGAATGGAATGGAATGAAATGGAATGAAATGTAATGGAATGAAATGGAATGGAATCAACCCGAATGGAATGGAATGGAATGGAATGGAACGGAATGGAATGAACCCGAATGGAATGGAATGGAACGGAATGGAATGGAATGGAATGGAATGGAATGCAGTTGAATCAACCCGAATGGAATGGAATGGAATGGCATGGAATAGAATGGAATGGAATGGAATGGAATCAACCCGAATGGAATGGAATGGAATGGAATGGAATCATCCCGAATGGCATGGAATGGAATGGAATAGAATGGAATGGAATGCAATGAAATGGAATGGAATGAAATGGAATGGAATCAACCCGAATGGAATGGAATGGAATGGAATGGAATGGAACGGAATGGGATCAACACGAATGGAATGGAATGGAACGGAATGGAATGGAATGGCATGGAATGGAATGGAATCAAACCGAATGGAATGGAATGGAATGGAATAGAATGGAATGGAATGGAATGGAATCAACCCGAATGGAATGGAATGGAATGGAATGGAATAGAATCAACCTGAATACAATGGAAAGGAAAGAAATGGAATGGAATCAACCCGAATGGAATGGAATGGAATGGAATGGAACGGAATGGAATCAACCCGAACGGAATGGAATGGAATGGAATGGAATGGAATGCATAGGAATGGAATGGAACCACACCGAATGGAATGGAATCGAATGGAACGGAATGGAACGATATCAGACCGACTGCAATGGAATGGAATGGAATGGAATGGAATGCAATCAACACGAATGGAATGAAACGGAATGGAATGGAATCAACAAGAAAGGAATGGAATGGAATGGAATGGAATGGAATGGAATGGAATCAACCCGAAAGGATTGGAATGGAACGGACTGGAGTGGACTGGAATGGTATCATCTCGAATGGAATGGAATGGAAAGGAACAGAATCAACCCGAATGGAATGGAATGGAATGGAATGGAATAGAATCAACCCGAATGGAATGGAATGGAATGGAATGGAATGGAATGGAATCAACCCGAATGGAATAGAATGGAATGGGATGGAAGCGAATGCAAAGAGGTCAACGCGAATGGAATGGAATGGAATGGAATGGAATGGAATGCAATGAAATGGAATGGCATGGAATCAACCGGAGTGGAATGGAATGGAATGGAAAGCAATGGAATGGAAAAGAATCAACTCGAATGTAATGGAATGGAATGGAATGGAAAGGAATGGAATGGAAAGTATCAACTCGAATGTAATGGAATTGAATGAAATGGAATGGAATCCACTCGAATGGAATGGAATGGAATGGGATGGAATGGAATGGGATGGAATTGAATGGAATGGAGTCAACCCGAATGGAATGGAATGGAATGGAATGCAATGGAATGGAATGGAATGGAATCAACCCGAATGGAATGGAACAGAATGGATTGAAATGGAATGGAATCAACGGGAATGGAATGGAATGGAATGGAATGGAATGGAATGCAATTTAATCAACCCGAATGGAATGGAATGGAATGGAATGGAATGAAATGGAATCAACCGCAATGGAATGGAATGGAATGGAATGGATTGGAATGGAATGCAATCAACCCAAATATAATGGAATGGAAGGGAATGGAATGGAATGGAATGGATTGGAATGGAATGGAATGGAATCAACCTAAATGGAATGGAAAGGAATGGGATGGAATGGAATGTAATCAACCAGAATGGAATGGAAATTATTGGAGTCAAACCGAATGGCATTGAATGGAATGGAATCAACCCGAATGGACTGGAATGGAATGGAATGGAATGGAATGGAATGAAATGGAATGGAATGGTACGGAATGGAATGGAATGTTATCAACCTGAATGGAATGCTATGGAATGGAATGAAATGGAATGGAGGAGAATCAACCCGAATGGAATGGAATTGAAAGGAATGGAATATAATGGAATGGAATGGAATCAACCAGAATGGATTGGAATGGAATGGAATGTAATTTAATGTAAACAACCGGAATTGAATGGAATGGAATTCAATGGAATGGAATGGAATCAACGAGAATGGAATGGAATTGAATGAAATGGAATGGAATGCAATGGAATGGAATGGAATCAACCCGAATATAATGGAATGGAATGGAATGGAATGGAATGGAATGGAATGGAATCAACAGGAATGGAATGGAATGGAATGGAATGGAATGGAATGGAATAGAATGGATTCAACCCAAATGGAATGGAATGGAATGGAATGAAATGGAATCAACCGGAATGGAATGGAATGGAATGGAATGGAATGGAATGGAATCAACCTAAATGGAATGGAAAGGAATGGAATGGAATGGAATGGAATGCAATGGAATCAACCCGAATGGAATGGAATGGAATGGAATGCAATGGAATAGAATGGATTCAACCCAAATGGAATGGAATGGAATGGAATGAAATGGAATCAACTGGAATGGAATGGAATGGAATGGAATGGAATCAACCTAAATGGAATGGAAAGGAATGGAATGGAATGGAATGGAATCAACCAGAAAGGAATGGAATGGAATGGAGTCAAACCGAATGGAATGGAAAGGAATGGAATGGAATGGAATCAACCCGAATGGAATGGAATGGAATGCAATGGAATGGAATGAAATGGCATGGGATTAACCCGAATGGAATGGAAGGGAATCATCCAGAATGGAATGGAATGGAATCAACCAGAATGGAATGGAATGGAATGGAGTCAAACCGAATGGAATGGAATGGAATGGAATGGAATGGAATGGAATGGAATCAACACGAATGAAATGGAATGGAATGCAATGGAATGGAATGAAATGGCATGGAATTAACCCGAATGGAATGGAATGGAAGGGAATCAACCAGAATGGAATGGAATGGAATGGAATGGAATGCAATGGAATGGAATCAAACAGAATGGAATGGAATGGAATGGAATGGAATCAACCCGAATGGAATGGAATGGAATGGAATCAACACGAATGGAATGGAATGGAATGCAATGGAATGGAATGAAATGGCATGGAATTAACCCGAATGGAATGGAATGGAGTGTAATGGAATGCAACGCAATGGAATCAACCGGAATGGAATGGAATGGAATGGAATGGAATGGAATGAAACGGAATGGAATAAACCCTAATGGAATGGAATGGAATGGAGTGGAATGGAACGGAATGTGATGGAATGGAATGAACCCGAATGGAATGGAATGGAATGGAATAGAATCAACCCGAATGGAATGGAATGAAATGTAATGGAATGGTATGCAATCAACCCAAGTGGTATGTAATGTAATGGAATGGAATGGAATGGTAAGGAATCAACCCGAAAGGAATGGAATGGAATGGAATGGAATGGAATAAACTCGAATGGAATGGAATGGAATGGAATGGAGTCAACCCGAATGGAATGCAATGTAATGGAATGGAATGGAATCAACCGGAATGGAAAGGAATGGAATGGAATGGAATGGAATGGAATCAACCTAAATGGAATGGAAAGGAATGGAATGGAATGGAATGGAATCAACCGGAATGAAATGGAATGGAATGGAGTCAAACGGAATGGAATTGAATGGAATGGAATCAACCCGAATGGAATGGAATGGAATGGAATGGAATGGAATGGAATGGAATGGAATGGAATGGAATGGAATGGAATGTAACGGAATGGAATGGAATGTTATCAACCCGAACGGAATGGTATTGAATGGAATAGAATGGAATGGAAGGGAATCAACCCGAATGGAATGGAGTGGAATGGAATGGAAAGGAATGGAACGGAATTGAATGGAATGGAACGGAATCAACCAGAATGGAATGGAATGGAATGGAATGGAATGAAATGGAATGCAATGGAATGGAAAGGAATCAACCCGAAAGGAGTGGAATGGAATGGAATTGAATTGAACGGAATGGAATGGAATGGAATCATCCCGAATGAAATGGAATGGAATGGAATGAACCCGAATGGCATGGAATGGAATGGGACGGAATGGAATTAAATGGAGTTAAACCGAATGGAATGGAATGGAAGGGAATGGAATGGAATGGAATGGAATCAACCCGAATGGAATGGAATGGAATGAAATGGAATGGAATCCACCCGAATGGAATGGAATGGAATGGAATGGAATGGAATGGAATGGAATCAAACCGAATGGAATGGAATGGAATGGAATGGAATGGAATGGAATGGATTGGAACAGAATGGAATAGAATGGAATCAACCTGAATGGAATGCAATGGAATGGAATGGAATGGAATGCAATGGAATCAACCCGAATGGAATGGAATGGAATGGAATGGAATCAACCGGAATGGAATGGAATGGAATGGAATGGAATGGAATGGATTGGAATGGAATGCAATCAACCCAAATGGAATAAAATGGAATGCAATGGAATGGAATCAACCCGAATGGAAAGGAATGGACTGGAATGGAATGGAATCAAACCGAATGGAATGGAATGGAATGGAATGGAATGGAATCAACCAGAATGGAATGGAATGGAATGGAATGGAATGGAATCAACCCGAATGGAATGGAATGGAATGGAATGGAATGGAATGGAATGGAATGGAACGGAATGCAATCAACACGAATGGAATGGAATGAAAGGGAATGGAATGGAATGGAATCGAATGGAATCAACCCGAATGGAATGGAATGGAATGGAATGGAATGGAATGGAATGGATTGGGATGGAATGGAATGGAATGGAATCAAACCAAATGGAAAGGAATGGAGTGGATTGGAATGGAATGCAATCAACCCGAATGGAATTGAATGGAATGGAATGGAATGGAATGGAGTAAAGGAGAATGGAATGGAATGGAATGGAATGGAATCATCCCGAATGGCATGGAATGGAATGGAATGCAATGGAATGGAATGGAATGGAATGAAATGGAATGAAATGTAATGGAATGAAATGGAATGGAATCAACCCGAATGGAATGGAATGGAATGGAATGGAACGGAATGGAATCAACCCGAATGGAATGGAATGGAACGGAATGGAATGGAATGGAATGGAATGGAATGCAGTTGAATCAACCCGAATGGAATGGAATGGAATGGCATGGAATAGAATGGAATGGAATGGAATGGAATCAACCCGAATGGAATGGAATGGAATGGAATGGAATCATCCCGAATGGCATGGAATGGAATGGAATAGAGTGGAATGGAATGGAATGAAATGGAATGGAATGAAATGGAATGGAATCAACCCGAATGGAATGGAATGGAATGGAACGGAATGGGATCAACACGAATGGAATGGAATGGAACGGAATGGAATGGAATGGCATGGAATGGAATGGAATCAAACCGAATGGAATGGAATGGAATGGAATAGAATGGAATGGAATGGAATGGAATCAACCCGAATGGAATGGAATGGAATGGAATGGAATAGAATCAACCTGAATACAATGGAAAGGAAAGAAATGGAATGGAATCAACCCGAATGGAATGGAATGGAATGGAATGGAACGGAATGGAATCAACCCGAACGGAATGGAACGGAATGGAATGCATAGGAATGGAATGGAACCACACCGAATGGAATGGAATCGAATGGAACGGAATGGAACGATATCAGACCGACTGCAATGGAATGGAATGGAATGGTATGGAATGCAATCAACACGAATGGAATGAAACGGAATGGAATGGAATCAACAAGAAAGGAATGGAATGGAATGGAATGGAATGGAATGGAATGGAATCAACCCGAAAGGATTGGAATGGAACGGACTGGAGTGGACTGGAATGGTATCATCTCGAATGGAATGGAATGGAAAGGAACAGAATCAACCCGAATGGAATGGAATGGAATGGAATGGAATAGAATCAACCCGAATGGAATGGAATGGAATGGAATGGAATCAACCCGAATGGAATAGAATGGAATGGGATGGAAGCGAATGCAAAGAGGTCAACGCGAATGGAATGGAAGGGAATGGAATGGAATGGAATGCAATGAAATGGAATGGCATGGAATCAACCGGAGTGGAATGGAATGGAATGGAAAGCAATGGAATGGAAAAGAATCAACTCGAATGTAATGGAATGGAATGGAATGGAAAGGAATGGAATGGAAAGTATCAACTCGAATGTAATGGAATTGAATGAAATGGAATGGAATCCACTCGAATGGAATGGAATGGAATGGGATGGAATGGAATGGGATGGAATTGAATGGAATGGAGTCAACCCGAATGGAATGGAATGGAATGGAATGCAATGGAATGGAATGGAATGGAATCAACCCGAATGGAATGGAACAGAATGGATTGAAATGGAATGGAATCAACGGGAATGGAATGGAATGGAATGGAATGGAATGGAATGGAATGCAATTTAATCAACCCGAATGGAATGGAATGGAATGGAATGGAATGAAATGGAATCAACCGCAATGGAATGGAATGGAATGGAATGGATTGGAATGGAATGCAATCAACCCAAATATAATGGAATGGAAGGGAATGGAATGGAATGGAATGGATTGGAATGGAATGGAATGGAATCAACCTAAATGGAATGGAAAGGAATGGGATGGAATGGAATGTAATCAACCAGAATGGAATGGAAATTATTGGAGTCAAACCGAATGGCATTGAATGGAATGGAATCAACCCGAATGGACTGGAATGGAATGGAATGGAATGGAATGGAATGGAATGAAATGGAATGGAATGGTACGGAATGGAATGGAATGTTATCAACCTGAATGGAATGCTATGGAATGGAATGAAATGGAATGGAGGAGAATCAACCCGAATGGAATGGAATTGAAAGGAATGGAATATAATGGAATGGAATGGAATCAACCAGAATGGATTGGAATGGAATGGAATGTCATGGAATGTAAACAACCGGAATGGAATGGAATGGAATTCAATGGAATGGAATGGAATCAACGAGAATGGAATGGAATGGAATGAAATGGGATGGAATGCAATGGAATGGAATGGAATCAACCCGAATGTAATGGAATGGAATGGAATGGAATGGAATCAACAGGAATGGAATGGAATGGAATGGAATGAAAAGGAATGGAATGGAACCAACCCGAATGGAATGGAATGGAATGAAATCGAATGGAATATAATGGAATGGAATGGAATGGAATCCACTCGAATGGAATGGATTGGAATGGAATGGAATGGAATCATCCCGAATGGCATGGAATGTAATGGAATGGAATGAAATCTACCCGAATGGATTGGAATTGAATGGAATGAAATGGAATGGAATCATCCCGAATGGCATGGAATGGAATGGAACGGAATGGAATGGAACGGAAAGGAATGGAATCAACCCGAATGGAAAGGAATGGAATGGAATGGAATGGAATCAACGCGAATGGAATGGAATGGAATGGAATGGAATGGAATGGAATCAACCCGAATGGAATGCAATGGAATGGAATGGAATAGAATCAACCCGAATATAATGGAATGGAATGAAATGGAATGGAATCAACCCGAATGGAATGGAATGGAATGGGATGGAATGGAATGGAATGGAATCAACCCGAATGGAATGGAAAGGAATGGAATGGAAGGGAACAGAATGGAATCAACACGATTGGAATGGAATGGAATGGAATGGAATGGAAGGAATGGAATGGAATGGAAGGAATGGAATGTAACCAGACCGAATGGAATGGAATCGAATGGAACGGAATGAAACGGCCTCAAACCGACTGGAATGGAGTGGAATGGAATGGAATGAAATGGAATGGAATGGAATGGAATGGAATGGAATGAAACGGCATGGAATCAACCCGAATGGAATGGAATGGAATGGAATGGAATGGAATGGAATGGAATGGAATCAAGCCGAATGGAATGGAATGAAATGGAATGGAATGGAATTTAATGGAATGGAATGGAATCAACCCGAGTGGAATGGAATGGAATGCAATGGAATGGAAGGAAATGGCATGGAATCAACAGGAATGGAATGGAATGGAATGGAATGGAACGCAACGGAATGGAATCAACCCGAATGGAATGGAATGGAATGGAACCGAAGGGAACGGAATGTAATGGAATGGAATCTACTCGAATGGAATGGAATGGAATGGAATTGAATGGAATGGAATCAACCCGAATGGAATGAAATGGAATGGAATGGAATGGAATGAAATGGAATAGAATAAACCCGAATGGAATGGAACGTAATGGAATGGAATGGAATGGAATGGTATGGAATCAACCTGAATGGAATGTAATGGAATGGAATAGAATGGAATGCTATGGAATCAACCCGAAAGGAACGGAATGGAACAGGATGGAATGGATTGGAATGGAATAAACCCGAATGGAATGGAATGGAATGGAATGGAATGGAATGGAATGGAATGCAATGGAATCAACCCGAATGGAATGGAATGGAATGGAATGGAATGGAATAGAATGGATTCAACCCAAATGGAATGGAATGGAATGGAATGAAATGGAAGCAACCGGAATGGAATGGAATGGAATGGAATGGAATCAACCTAAATGGAATGGAAAGGAACGGAATGGAATGGAATGGAATCAACCAGAATGGAATGGAATGGAATGGAGTCAAACCGAATGGAATGGAATGGAATGGAATGGAATGGAATCAACACGAATGGAATGGAATGGAATGCAATGGAATGGAATGAAATGGCATGGAATTAACCCGAATGGAATGGAATGTAAGGGAATCAACCAGAATGGAATGGAATGGAATGGAATGGAAAGGAATGGAATGGTATGGAATGGAATGGAATGGAATGGAATGGAATCAACCAGAATGGAATTTAATGGAATGGAATGGAATGGAATCAAACGGAATGGAATGGAATGGAATGGAATGGAATCAACCCGAATGGCATGGAATGGAATGTAATGGAATGGAATCAACACGAATGGAATGGAATGGAATGCAATGGAATGGAATGAAATGGCATGGAATTAACCCGAATGGAATGGAATGGAGTGTAATGGAATGCAACGCAATGGAATCAACCGGAATGGAATGGAATTGAATGGAATGGACTGGAATGGAATAGAATGGATTCAACCCAAATGGAATGGAATGGAATGGAATGAAATGGAATCAACCGGAATGGAATGGAATGGAATGGAATGGAATCAACCTAAATGGAATGAAAAGGAATGGAATGGAATGGAATGGAATGGAATGCAATGGAATCAACCCGAATGGAATGGAATGGAATGGAATGCAATGGAATAGAATGGATTCAACCCAAATGGAATGGAATGGAATGGAATGAATTGGAATCAACTGGAATGGAATGGAATGGAATGGAATGGAATCAACCTAAATGGAATGGAAAGGAATGGAATGGAATGGAATGGAATCAACCAGAAAGGAATGGAATGGAACGGAGTCAAACCGAATGGAATGGAATGGAATGGAATGGAATGGAATGGAATGGAATGGAATCAACCAGAATGGAATGGAATGGAATGGAAAGGAATGGAATGGAATGGAATGCAATGGAATGGAATGGAATGGAATCAACCAGAATGGAATGGAATGGAATGGAATGGAATGGAATGGAATGGAATGGAATGGAATGGAATCAAACGGAATGGAATGGAATGGAATGGAATGGAATCAACCCGAATGGAAGGGAATGGAATGGAATGGAATGGAATCAACACGAATGGAATGGAATGGAATGCAATGGAATGGAATGAAATGGCATGGAATTAACCCGAATGGAATGGAATGGAGTGTAATGGAATGCAACGCAATGGAATCAACCGGAATGGAATGGAATGGAATGGAATGGAATGGAATGGAACGGAATGGAATGAAACGGAATGGAATAAACCCTAATGGAATGGAATGGAATGGAGTGGAATGGAACGGAATGTGATGGAATGGAATGAACCCGAATGGAATGGAATGGAATGGAATAGAATCAACCCAAATGCAATGGAATGTAATGTAATGGAATGGTATGCAATCAACCCGAGAGGTATGTAATGGAATGGAATGGAATGGAATGGTAAGGAATCAACCAGAAAGGAATGGAATGGAATGGAATGGGATGGAATGGAATGGAATGGAATGGAATAAACCCGAATGGAATGGAATGGAATGGAATGGAGTCAACCCTAATGGAATGCTATGTAATGGAATGGAATGGAATCAATCGGAATGGAAAGGAATGGAATGGAATGGAATGGAATGGAATCAACCTAAATGGAATGGAAAGGAATGGAATGGAATGGAATGGAATCAACCGGAATGAATTGGAATGGAATGGAGTCAAACGGAATGGAATTGAATGGAATTGAATCAACCCGAATGGAATGGAATGGAATGGAATGGAATGGAATGGAACGGAATGGAATGGAATGTTATCAACCCGAATGGAATGGTATTGAATGGAATGGAAGGGAATCAACCCGAATGGAATGGAATGGAAAGGAATGGAATGGAATTGAATGGAATGGAATGGAATCAACCAGAATGGAATGGAATGGAATGGAATGGAATGGAATGGAATGAAATGGAACGCAATGGAAAGGAAAGGAATCAACCCGAAAGGAATGGAATGGAATGGAATTGAATTGAACGGAATGGAATGGAATGGAATCATCCCGAATGGAATGGAATGGAATGAACCCGAATGGAATGGAATGGAATGGGACGGAATAGAATTAAATGGAGTCAAACCGAATGGAATGGAATGGAAGGGAATGGAATGGAATGGAATGGAATCAACCCGAATGGAATGGAATGGAATGAAATGGAATGGAATCCACCGGAATGGAATGGAATGGAATGGAATGGAATGGAATGGAATGGAATGGAATGGAATCAACCCGAATGGAATGGAATGGAATGGAATGGAATGGAATGGATTGGAACAGAATGGAATAGAATGGAATCAACCCGAATGGAATGCAATGGAATGGAATTGAATGGAATGGAATGGAATGCAATGGAATTGAATGGAATGGAATGGAATGGAATGCAATGGAATCAACCCGAATGGAATGGAATGGAATGGAATGGAATCAACCGGAATGGAATGGAATGGAATGGAATGGAATGGAATGGATTGGAATGGAATGCAATCAAAACAAATGAAATGGAATGGAATGCAATGGAATGGAATCAACCCGAATGGAATGGAATGGAGTGGAATGGAATGGAATCAAACCGAATGGAACGGAATGGAATGGAATGGAATGGAATCAACCCGAATGGAATGGAATGGAATGGAATGGAATGGAATGGAATGAAATGGCATGGAATTAACCCGAATGGAATGGAATGGAAGGGAATCAACCAGAATGGAATGGAATGGAATGGAATGGAATGGAAAGGAATGGAATGGAATGGAATGGAATGGAATGGAATGGAATCAACCAGAATGGAATGGAATGGAATGGAATGGAATGGAATCAAACAGAATGGAATGGAATGGAATGGAATCAACCCGAATGGAATGGAATGGAATGGAATGGAATGGAATGGAATGGAATGGAATGGAATGGAATGGAATGGAGTGGAATGGAATGGAATGTTATCAACCCGAATGGAATGGTATTGAATGGAATGGAATGGAATGGAAGGGAATCAACCCGAATGGAATGGAATGGAATGGAATGGAAAGGAATGGAATGGAATTGAATGGAATGGAATGGAATCAACCAGAATGGAATGGAATGGAATGGAATGGAATGAAATGGAATGCAATGGAATGGAAAGGAATCAACACGAAAGGAGTGGAATGGAATGGAATTGAATTGAACGGAATGGAATGGAATGGAATCATCCCGAATGAAATGGAATGGAATGGAATGAACCCGAATGGAATGGAATGGAATGGGACGGAATGGAACTAAATGGAGTTAAAACGAATGGAATGGAATGGAAGGGAATGGAATGGAATGGAATGGAATCAACCCGAATGGAATGGAATGGAATGGAATGGAATGAAATGGAATGGAATCCACCCGAATGGAATGGAATGGAATGGAATGGAATGGAATGGAATGGAATGGAATCAACCCGAATGGAATGGAATGGAATGGAATGGAATGGAATGGATTAGAACAGAATGGAATAGAATGGAATCAACCCTAATTAAATGCAATGGAATGGAATGTAATGGAATGGAATGGAATGGAATGCAATGGAATCAACCCGAATGGAATGGAATGGAATGGAATGGAATCAACCGGAATGGAATGGAATGGAATGGAATGGAATGGATTGGAATGGAATGCAATCAACCCAAATGGAATGGAATGGAATGGAATGGAATGGAATCAACCCGAATGCAAAGGAATGGAGTGGAATGGAATGGAATCAAACCGAATGGAATGGAATGGATTGGAATGGAATGGAATCAACCAGAATGGAATGGAATGGAATGGAATGGAATGGAATGGAATGGAATCAACCCGAATGGAATGGAATGGAATGGAATGGAATGGAATGGAATGGAATGGAATGGATTGGGATGGAATGGAATGGAATGGAATCAAACCAAATGGAATGGAATGGAGTGGATTGGAATGGAATGCAATCAACCCGAATGGAATGGAATGGAATGGAATGGAATGGAATGGAATGGAGTAAAGGAGAATGTAATGGAATGGAATGGATTGGAATGGAATGGAATCATCCCGAATGGCATGGAATGGAATGGAATGCAATGGAATGGAATGGAATGGAATGAAATGGAATGAAATGTAATGGAATGAAATGGAATGGAATCAACCCGAATGGAATGGAATGGAATGGAATGGAACGGAATGGAATCAACCCGAATGGAATGGAATGGAACGGAATGGAATGGAATGGAATGGAATGGAATGCAGTGGAATCAACCCGAATGGAATGGAATGGAATGGCATGGAATAGAATGGAATGGAATGTAATGGAATCAACCCGAATGGAATGGAATGGAATGGAATGGAATGGAATGGAATGGAATGGAATCATCCCGAATGGCATGGAAAGGAATGGAATAGAATGGAATGGAATGGAATGAAATGGAATGGAATGAAATGGAATGGAATCAACCCGAATGGAATGGAATGGAATGGAATGGAACGGAATGGAATCAACACGAATGGAATGGAATGGAACGGAATGGAATGGAATGGCATGGAATGGAATGGAATCAACCCGAATGGAATGGAATGGAATGGAATGGAATGGAATGGAATGGAATGGAATCAACCCGAATGGAATGGAATGGAATGGAATGGAATGGAATGGAATGGAATAGAATCAACCTGAATACAATGGAAAGGAAAGAATTGGAATGGAATCAACCCGAATGGAATGGAATGTAATGGAATTGAACGGAATGGAATCAACCCGAACGGAATGGAATGGAATGGAATGGAATGGAATGGAATGCATAGGAATGGAATGGAACCACACCGAATGGAATGGAAACGAATGGAACGGAATGGAACGATATCAGACCGACTGCAATGGAATGGAATGGAATGGAATGCAATCAACACGAATGGAATGAAACGGAATGGAATGGAATCAACAAGAAAGGAATGGAATAGAATGGAATGGAATGGAATGGAATCAACCCGAAAGGATTGGAATGGAACGGACTGGAGTGGATTGGAATGGTATCATCTCGAATGGAATGGAATGGAAAGGAACAGAATCAACCCGAATGGAATGGAATGGAATGGAATGGAATAGAATCAACCCGAATGGAATGGAATGGAATGGAATGGAATGGAATGGAATCAACCCGAATGGAATAGAATGGAATGTGATGGAATGGAATGGGATGGAATTGAATGGAATGGAGTCAACCCGAATGGAATGGAATGGAATGGAATGGAATGGAATGGAATGGAATGGAATCAACCCGAATGGAATGGAATGGAATGTAATGTAATGGAATGGAATGGAATGGAATGGAATGGAATCAACCCGAATGGAATGGAACAGAATGGATTGAAATGGAATGGAATCAACGTGAATGGAATGGAATGGAATGGAATGGAATGGAATGGAATGCAATTTAATCAACCCGAATGGAATGGAATGGAATGGAATGGAATGAAATGGAATCAACCGGAATGGAATGGAATGGAATGGAATGGATTGAAATGGAATGCAATCAACCCAAATATAATGGAATGGAAGGGAATGGAATGGAATGGAATGGATTGGAATGGAATGGAATGGAATCAACCTAAATGGAATGGAAAGGAATGGAATGGAATGGAATGGAATCAACCAGAATGGAATGGAAATTATTGGAGTCAAACCGAATGGCATTGAATGGAATGGAATCAACCCGAATGGAATGGAATGGAATGGAATGGAATGGAATGGAATGGAATGGAATGAAATGGAATGGTATGGTACGGAATGGAATGGAATGTTATCAACCTGAATGGAATGCTATGGAATGGAATGAATTGGAATGGAGGAGAATCAACCCGAATGGAATGGAATTGAAAGGAATGGAATATAATGGAATGGAATGGAATCAACCAGAATGGATTGGAATGGAATGGAATGGAATGGAATGGAAACAACCGGAATGGAATGGAATGGAATTCAATGGAATGGAATGGAATCAACGAGAATGGAATGGAATGGAATGAAATGGAATGGAATGAAATGGAATGGAATGGAATCAACCCGAATGTAATGTAATGGAATGGAATGGAATGGAATGGAATGGAATCAACAGGAATGGAATGGAATGGAATGGAATGAAAAGGAATGGAATGGAACCAACCCGAATGGAATGGAATGGAATGAAATCGAATGGAATATAATGGAATGGAATGGAATGGAATCCACTCGAATGGAATGGATTGGAATGGAATGGAATGGAATCATCCCGAATGGCATGGAATGTAATGGAATGGAATGAAATCTACCCGAATGGATTGGAATGGAATGGAATGAAATGGAATGGAATCATCCCGAATGGCATGGAATGGAATGGAACGGAATGGAATGGAACGGAACGGAATGGAATCAACCCGAATGGAAAGGAATGGAATGGAATGGAATGGAATCAACGCGAATGGAATGGAATGGAATGGAATGGAATGGAATGGAATGGAATCAACCCGAATGAAATGCAATGGAATGGAATGGAATAGAATCAACCCGAATATAATGGAATGGAATGAAATGGAATGGAATCAACCCGAATGGAATGGAATGGAATGGGATGGAATGGAATGGAATGGAATCAACCCGAATGGAATGGAAAGGAATGGAATGGAAGGGAACAGAATGGAATCAACACGATTGGAATGTAATGGATTGGAATGGAATGGAAGGGAATGGAATGGAATGGAAGGAATGGAATGTAACCAGCCCCAATGGAATGGAATCGAATGGAACGGAACGAAACGGCCTCAAACCGACTGGAATGGAATGGAATGGAATGGAATGAAATGGAATGGAATGGAATGGAATGGAATGGAATGAAATGAAACGGCATGGAATCAACACGAATGGAATGGAATGGAATGGAATGGAATGGAATGGAATGGAATCAAGCCGAATGGAATGGAATGAAATGGAATGGAATGGAATGGAATGGAATGGAATGGAATCAACCCGAGTGGAATTGAATGGAATGCAATGGAATGGAATGAAATGGCATGGAATCAACAGGAATGGAATGGAATGGAATGGAATGGAACGCAACGGAATGGAATCAACCCGAATGGAATGGAATGGAATTGAATGGAACCGAAGGGAACGGAATGTAATGGAATGGAATCAACCCGAATGGAATGGAATGGAATGGAATTGAATGGAATGGAATCAACCCGAATGGCATGAAATGGAATGGAATGGAATGGAATGAAATGGAATAGAATAAACCCGAATGGAATGGATCGTAATGGAATGGAATGGAATGGAATGGTATGGAATCAACCTGAATGGAATGTAATGGAATGGAATAGAATGGAATGCTATGGAATCAACCCGAAAAGAACGGAATGGAACAGGATGGAATGGAATGGAATGGTATCATCTCGAATGGAATGGAATGGAAAGGAACAGAATCAACACGAATGGAATGGAATGGAATGGAATGGAATGGAATAGAATCAACCCAAATGGAATGGAATGGAATGGAATGGAATGGAATGGAATGGAATGGAATCAACCCGAATGGAGTAGAATGGAATGGGAAGGAAGGGAATGCAAAGAAGTCAACCCAAATGGAATGGAATGGAATGGAATGGAATGCAATGAAATGGAATGGCATGGAATCAACTGGAATGGAATGGAATGGAATGGAGTGGAACGGAATGGTATCAACCCGATTGGAATGGAATGGAATGGAATGGAATGGAAAGGAATGGAATGGAAAGTATCAACTCGAATGTAATGGAATTGAATGAAATGGAATGGAATCCACGCGAATGGAGTGGAATGGAATGGGATGGAATGGAATGGGATGGAATTGAATGGAATGGAGTCAACCCAAATGGAATGGAATGGAATGGAATGGAATGGAATGGAATCAACCCGAATGGAATGGAACGGAATGGATTGGAATGGGATGGAATTGAATGAAATGGAGTCAACCCGAATGGAATGCAATGGAATGGAATGGAATGGAATGGAATGGAATCAACCCGAATGGAATGGAACGGAATGGATTGGAATGGGATGGAATTGAATGAAATGGAGTCAACCCGAATGGAATGCAATGGAATGGAATGGAATGGAATGGAATGGAATCAACCCGAATGGAATGGAACGGAATGGATTGAAATGGAATGGAATCAACGTGAATGGAATGGAATGGAATGGAATGGAATGGAATGGAATGAAATGGAATCAACCGGAATGGAATGGAATGGAATGGAATGGATTGGAATGGAATTCAATCAACCCAAATATAATGGAATGGAAGGGAATGGAATGGAATGGAATGGATTGGAATGCAATGGAATGGAATCAACCTAAATGGAATGGAAAGGAATGGAATGGAATGGAATGGAATCAACCAGAATGGAATGGAATTTATTGGAGTCAAACCGAATGGCATTGAATGGAATGGAATCAACCCGAATGGAATGGAGTGGAATGGAATGGAATGGAATGAAATGGAATGGAATGGTACGGAATGGAATGGAATGTTATCAACCTGAATGGAATGCTATGGAATGGAATGAAATGGAATGGAGGAGAATCAACCCGAATGGAATGGAATTGAAAGGAATGGAATGTAATGGAATGGAATGGAATCAACCAGAATGGATTGGAATGGAATGGAATGGAATGGAATGGAAACAACCGGAATGGAATGGAATGGAATTCAATGGAATGGAATGGAATCAACCAGAAGGGAATGGAATGGAATGAAATGGAATGGAATGGAATGAAATGGAATGGAATGGAATGGAATGGAATGGAATCAACCGGAATGGAAAGAAATGGATTGCAATGGAATGGAATGGAATGGAATCAAACCGAATGTAATGGAATGGAATGGAATGGAATGGAATGGAATGGAATGGAATGAAATGGAATAGAATAAACCCGAATGGAATGGAACGTAATGGAATGGAATGGAATGGAATGGTACGGAATCAACCTGAATGGAATGTAATGGAATGGAATAGAATGGAATGCTATGGAATCAACCCGAAAGGAACGGAATGGAACGGGATGGAATGGAATGGAATGGAATAAACCCGAATGGAATGGAATGGAATGGAATGGAATGCAATGGAATCAACCCGAATGGAATGGAATAGAATGGAATGGAATGGATTCAACCCGAATGGAATGGAATGGAATGGAATGGAATGGAATGCAATGGAATCAACCCGAATGGAATGGAATGGAATGGAATGGAATGGAATAGAATGGATTCAACCCAAATGGAATGGAATGGAATGGAATGAATTGGAATCAACTGGAATGGAATGGAATGGAATGGAATGGAATCAACCTAAATGGAATGGAAAGGAATGGAATGGAATGGAATGGAATCAACCAGAAAGGAATGGAATGGAATGGAGTCAAACCGAATGCAATGGAATGGAATGGAATGGAATGGAATGGAATGGAATCAACCCGAATGGAATGGAATGGAATGCAATGGAATGGAATGAAATGGCATGGGATTAACCCGAATGGAATGGAATGGAAGGGAATCAACCAGAATGGAATGGAATGGAATGGAATGGAAAGGAATGGAATGGAATGGAATGGAATGGAATGGAATGGAATCAACCAGAATGGAATGGAATGGAATGGAATGGAATGGAATGGAATCAAACGGAATGGAATGGAATGGAATGGAATGGAATCAACCCGAATGGAAGGGAATGGAATGGAATGGAATGGAATCAACACGAATGGAACAGAATGGAATGCAATGGAATGGAATGAAATGGCATGGAATTAACCCGAATGGAATGGAATGGAGTGTAATGGAATGCAACGCAATGGAATCAACCGGAATGGAATGGAATGGAATGGAATGGAATGGAACGGAATGGAATGAAACGGAATGGAATAAACCCTAATGGAATGGAATGGAATGGAGTGGAATGGAACGGAATGTGATGGAATGGAATGAACCCGAATGGAATGGAATGGAATGGAATAGAATCAAACCGAATGGAATGGAATGTAATGTAATGGAATGGTATGCAATCAACCCGAGAGGTATGTAATGTAATGGAATGGAATGGAATGGTAAGGAATCAACCCGAAAGGAATGGAATGGAATGGAATGGGATGGAATGGAATGGAATGGAATGGAATAAACCCGAATGGAATGGAATGGAATGGAATGGAGTCAACCCGAATGGAATGCAATGTAATGGAATAGAATGGAATCAATCGGAATGGAAAGGAATGGAATGGAATGGAATGGAATGGAATCAACCTAAATGGAATGGAAAGGAATGGAATGGAATGGCATGGAATCAACCGGAATGAAATGGAATGGAATGGAGTCAAACGGAATGGAATTGAATGGAATTGAATCAACCCGAATGGAATGGAATGGAATGGAATGGAATGGAATGGAATGGAATGGAATGGAGCGGAATGGAATGGAATGTTATCAACCCGAATGGAATGGTATTGAATGGAATGGAAGGGAATCAACCCGAATGGAATGGAATGGAATGGAATGGAAAGGAATGGAATGGAATGGAATGGAATGGAATGGAATCAACCAGAATGGAATGCAATGGAATGGAATGGAATGGAATGAAATGGAACGCAATGGAATGGAAAGGAATCAACCCGAAAGGAATGGAATGGAATGGAATGGAATTGAACGGAATGGAATGGAATGGAATCATCCCGAATGAAATGGAATGGAATGGAATGAACCCGAATGGAATGGAATGGAATGGGACGGAATGGAATTAAATGGAGTTAAACCGAATGGAATGGAATGGAAGGGAATGGAATGGAATGGAATGGAATCAACCCGAATGGAATGGAATGGAATGAAATGGAATGGAATCCACCCGAATGGAATGGAATGGAATGGAATGGAATGGAATGGAATGGAATGGTATCAACCCGAATGGAATGGAATGCAATGGAATGGAATGGAATGGATTAGAACAGAATGGAATAGAATGGAATCAACCCGAATGAAATGCAATGGAATGGAATGGAATGGAATGGAATGGAATGCAATGGAATCAACCCGAATGGAATGGAATGGAATGGAATGGAATGGAATCAACCGGAATGGAATGGAATGGAATGGAATGGAATGGAATGGATTGGAATGGAATGCAATCAACCCAAATGGAATGGAATGGAATGCAATGGAATGGAATCAACCCGAATGGAAAGGAATGGAGTGGAATGGAATGGAATCAAACCGAATGGAATGGAATGGATTGGAATGGAATGGAATCAACCAGAATGGAATGGAATGGAATGGA